>NC_072489.1:644000-966000 GCF_027574615.1 Eptesicus fuscus | reverse complement strand
TTAAACTTCTTCTGCCACTTCTTCAAAATAGACTTGCCTAGGCCATGGTATTTTGTGGAAGAGCCACACTCAAGGGGCCAAAGAGCCACATGTGGCTCGCGAGCCGCAGTTTGCCGACCACTGTCTAGGAGAAAACAAGGCAACTCTTGGGGCTCAAGTGAACAAGGGGGTTCACTTGAGTGAACATATTAGTTAATAAGTAATGCAAGTGAAGCAAGGGCCTTTGCATTCATAACCTCTCTAGTGTTGTGCTTCCATTCTTTTCTTTAGCGCATAGTCATTGGGTGCCCAATCTGAGCTGGAATTGTGTGAATTAATAGAAAAACTATCATGTGCAAAACAGACATGTTTTCTGTCTTAGAAAAAAATATTGCAGCATACACAAAGACATACATTTCTTATCCAGAATAGTGGAACATTTCTTGCAAATAAAAATACTAATACCAATTCAATAAGAAAAAGATCAAAAATTTCATTTAAAATTTCAAAATAAAGCATAGTAAGAATTAATAAATTGTGAACACACAATAGTATATTTTATTATAAATAAGCATATAATTATGTATATATTATCACATATTCAAGTAAAACTATGAAAGAATTATAACACTGACTATTGGTAACTACAATGGGGATGTTTCATTTATAGGTTGATGAGAATTTAAATTGCTATAAAATTTTCAATCATAACTGCAGTATCTCCTCAAATTTAAAATGGTCTTCTCTTATGACCTGATGATTCAAATTTTAGAAATCTATCCTAAGACACAATAGCACAAATTACAATGCTACATGAAGATTATAGTACTATTTGTAAGAACAACAACAAAGAATACTAATCTGAATGTCCATTAATGAGGCATGAGTTAAATTAATCAAAGTCTGCTCCCTCAATGGAATATTGTATATCTGTATGAAATAATGAGATAAGTATTAGGTCAAAGCATGCAAATGATGCTGCATAAAAGCAGACCAGAATGACAAGTTGAATTCTTAGAGGTCTTTACCTCTGTATCTCTGGTACCTTAACCAACCATCTGGCACTTGGTTGCACCCCTCAGAGATGCTTTGAAACTCCCGGGAAAGCTTCTCCATGCCTCCTGGTAAACACTTTTTACCACTCATCCCACTCCCCATCAACACTGCCTCTCACACAAGGAAACAGCCATGTTGCACCTGTCTTGCCCTCTCATGTCCTGGCTATTATTTTACCCCACCTCAGTCATATTGTACCCAGGAAGAAAGTGAGGCCCAGCTCTGAGGTTCTGGAGAATGATTATCATAGGATGGAGTGGCCCATGATCCAGTAGAGTCATGTTTAACTTTGAATACTTGTAGGAAGCGGTTACAGGGTTAAGCCTCGGACTGACCTGTGGCAGGGTCACAAACAAGTTCGTTTGGAGGGCAGACCCCTCCCAGCATAATTAAGCCTGATCCTGTAACTGCTCCCTAGATCCTTCCTGGGTAGCTAGTGGGCTGTGGGAGGGGCAGCAAGTGCTGCCAAAACAAGTGAAACTTACAAGAACATTGTTAATTGCCTTGTTTGTCCCTGATTATAAATAAAGCCTCAGCTTTGCAGTCTGGATCGGTTCTGTGGCCTCAGCCAGGCACAGAAAGATCCACCCAGACCCAGCTTTCAAATCTATCTCTCCTCTCTTTATTTCTAATATTTCTCAATCCCTGGCCGCCTCCACTTAGAACCGGTTCGTTCATCTCTCTTTCCGCGCGGGACGCGGAAAAAGGAGATCCCCGCCATGTTTGGCCCCCGCCGCATCAGGCCCCCACAAATACTGACAGGTTTTAAGGAAGATTTTTAAATTGACACTTTTTTAGTCTCACCATGTGTATGCTTCTTGAGCAAACTATTGCTGAAGGAGAAGAATGAACGTGGAAATATATGGGTCATGAGTTAAGGGTTTCTTCCAGCCCCTGTTTTGTGAGGTCAGGAGATGGTTCAAGGCCAAGCATTCCAGGAGGTGTTGCAAACTCCTAGTATGGCAGGTAAAGTAAATGAAGGAGTGTGAAGTGTTCATTCAGCAGATGGAACTGATGACCCTGATGATAGTTCTCTGCTTTCATCAATTCAACATGCCTAACTGTCAGGGTGCCCTCTGAGGCATGGAGGTGAGCACAGGAAACATGATGCCGGTCCTCACCGAACTGCTGTCCACAAGGGTGATGTTCAATTCTGCTTTGGAATCGGATATTGGAGAGATTCAGGGAACACAGGGGCAGAATACACACACACACACACACACACACACACACACACACATACACATCATACACAAAGTTCCTTTTCTCTTCTGGTCACTCATTTTGAAATATCTTCTCATTTTTCCAGAATATCATGGAAATGGCTGTTTTTTTCACCCATGGAGACAGTGCAGGGCTGTGTATTTAAGGAGAAACTAGACAAGCTTTGATTAACACTTGTGGGAATTTTCCATTCAACTCTTCATTACTCTCCATTCTCCTTGGGGGACTCGAGTGGCAACAGGTATAGCCAGCAACAGACCCCACACCTCACTTCCTTATGTCCAGTTGATGGCTGACTTCACCCCTGCAGTGACCTTGTAATTAATGCAGGAGTGAAGGTCACCAGGCCCTCCTCCAACCCCTTTGAAGAGACTACACAGCACAGGCTGAAGACACAGCCCCACCCTGTGAGGCTCTAATGCAGACCTTGACAGAGGACTGGGGACGCCTCCAGGGCTGTGGCTCTCATTCCTCAGGTGCCTCTTACTCCCTCCCAGGATGCTCCCTGGGGGTCAGAGGCCAGGCCTGGCATTACTGCCATGAGGCCTGAGATTGATTGTTGGGGAAGGCCTGGCTCCACAGGAGTTGAGACCGTCTGACTTGAAGTTGACCTTGAGGTTTTCTCTCTGTGTTATGTGCTTTCTGATAAATCAAATAAATCTCCTCTTATTTCAGTGACAGGCAGCTGTTATTTTTACTTTTGGCAAATCCTCAAAGCAGGGATCAACCCACATGTCCTGGAGGGAGGAGAATTAGAGCCAAGTCTAATTCCTCAGCTTGGGAGGGGCTTAGGAAGAGTGTCTTTGATGTCCCTTGGCAGACAGGAGGATCCCAAGAGGGCAGTGTTGCTCCTGGCCCAAGAGAGAGTTGAGGAAACAAGTGAATCAAAGCAGAACCAACACACTTCCCGTGACGGGAAACAGAGGTGATCATTTTTCTACTTCCCCTTCCTTTGGGGATATTTCTGTTTGCCTGGCCAGTTTCTGGCCTTTGCTTTATTGATCTTATGATGTCAGAGAAGAAAATTGAAAGACCATGCCGTAGTGTTTCTCAGCATCTAGAAGGGTTCAGGAATCTGGAAAAGAGTTGTGTGTAAATTAATAAAGAGACTAGACATGAAATATAAATTTGGAAGGCATTTTGGGGAGCCAGAGGAGACCTAGCTTCAATAACAAAGTTCTCTGAGTTTCTGGACCCTTAGCTTTTTATTAACACAAATTGCCCTAAGGCAAAGCAGATATACATATCAAAGGCAAGGTTTGGTATACAGTAGTCATTGTCAGGTTGGAGGAACTGCCCTTGGCTGTTCCAGTAGCAGGCAATAATATATGCAGATTTTCAGGTTTGGGAAAATGCTTTTGACTATTGTAGCAGGTGATAATATGTATCTTCAGCCCTGCTGAATATTTAAGCCCATCAACCTTTTGAGGACTTCTTGCATTTATTATGACACTAGAGGATTGGTGCATGAAATTTATGCATGGGTAGGGTCCCTAGGCCTGGCCGGCGATCAGGGCCAATCTCTGGGGCAACCGGCAGGGTGATAGGGGGGCCCCTGCTGGCACCCACCATGGCTGGCCTGGGGCCTGCAGGCTGGGTATAGCTCCTGCATTGAGTCTGCCCCCTGGTGGTCAGTGCACATCATAGAAACTGTTCATTCTGCTGTTTGGTCTATTTGCATATTAGGCTTTTATTATATAGGATGCTGGAATTAGCTTTCAGCACCACCAGAAAGGCTTAGTTAATCTGCTTTAAAAAGAGCAGAAAGCTATGCATGATGGGAAAAAAAGTAAGAAAATAGACCCAAAGAGACAAGAGAAGAAGAGGAACAAGTAAAGAGCCAGCCTAAGTCATGTTTACCAAGTGCTGGTGGAAGCCTCTGGGTATGAGAGGAGAGACTGAGGTGCAGTTCAGCATCTTATAAATGAAAGGACAGGAGAGAGACAGAGAGAAGGCATTTTAGAATTTTGGATTTGGGTTGGCAAGTAATCCCCATTTAGTGCTTTTTCAAGAGCCCCCAATAACATATTCCATTGTTTTTCAATGCTTTTTGAGCATCATCTGAGTTTTACTTCTAAACACACCTATCCTGTATTGGGGCTAGTTTTATGGATTACATGTGATTAAACAAACATTACTCACCGAAGCAGTGGGTTCCTGAGACCCAGCATCCAAAAGGGCTTCAGATGTCACAGGCTGGACGCTGAGCCGCTGACAGCCTGAGTTCTGGGCTCATAGTAGCTCAGGTGGCGCAGCCTGAAAGCTCAGGCTCCTCAGTGACCATGGCTGAGAGGGTTCAGGACAATAGGGACCTTGCAGACATTCCCCTAGAAGCCCTCCCGCACAGTGGTTTTCTCTGCCACCTTTGGCTGAAAGCAGTGGCCTCATGGGCACTACTGGGCTCTCCCTGTTCCCTGAGGATCTAAACACAGCTTCCGGATACCACTCTCTCAGCTTCACGCCCGCCCAACGGGGCCCTCCTTCCGAGTTCCCCTCTCTAGTCCCTCTTCTGTCAAGGCTCTGACCTCAGGACAGTTTTCTGCCCTTTCCACTTCGTGAATCATCTCATCTGTCCTCATGGCTTTAAATAGGGAACTAATGAAGCCTCCAAAACTCAAATATCTGGCCTGACATCTCCATGATCTCCAAAACCACCTCTGTAACTGCCAGGTGGCAACTCTATTTGAGTGTCTAACGGGATCTTCAATGTCACATGACCAAAGCTGAATTCTGGGGGCCCTCTTCTACTCTAAACCTCCCCTTGCAGGTCACCATCTCAATAAATGTAAGTCATCTGTTTCAGCTGCTTGAAACAAAATACTCAAGTCATCTTCCATACTCCCCAAATCTAGCCCACCAACAAATCCATTGTCTAATTTCACAATATGCTCACGGTCTGGTCACTTCTCACCCCCTCTCACCGCTGCCACATTCTTGTCCAAACCACCAACAAATTACCACAAAGTCTTCCATCCACCTTGTCCTCAGGCATCTGCCTCTCAACCACATCTATGGACTCAGTAGGGTCATGGCATGCCTCCCCTTAAAACAAGACAGCAGCTTCCAAGCTCTAAGTACAGCATCACACACGCACACACACCTATCCTGGAATGCCACTCCCCTATTACTTTTCTGTATTGGTTTCCATATCACTAATCACAATATGCCACACATTTCCATGTTTCTTTGTTTTCTGTCTCCCCCTAGAATATAAACTTCATAAGAGTAGTAATTTGTCCTAATTTGTTTTATCCTTATAGCTGACATATGGTAGGTATTCACTTAATATTAGTCAAATTAATTAATAGATTACTTTTCTGAGCTTTATTCTTCCTTTATCAAAGCCAATATAGACGCTGCAAGGAATAAAGGTTGAAATCGTGTATTATCCTTCTCAAGTAGTTGCTATTCCTTCGGGCAAGATTATTTTATTTCCTATCCCACTGATTCCCTTTTGGCCTACTGACTTGCTTTGGCTAACAAAATGTGAGTTTAAGTAACTGACACCACTCATAAGTTGAAGCTTGAAGAGCCAGAGTGTGGTTCCCCAGTGCTCTCTTACCGGGCAGGAGCTGATTCTTCATTTTTTATACTGGAATGAAAAAAAAAAGTGGGACGTAGCCACTCTCTATCCACTAAGGACATGGGAGATACATGAGAAATAAGTGTTTGTCTTGTGAGCACTGAGATGTGGGGGCCATGTGTTATGCAGCATAAGATACCCAACTCTTGGCTGATAAAAGGAGCAGAGGGATGCACGCTGGCCCAGGATGTGTCTGTGATGTGGGGTTCTGGCCTTGGTGAGTGAGTGCTCTCTGGACTGAGTGTGCCCATCCTAGTTAGGAATTCTCAGGGATAATCTTCCATCTCTCTAGTTGGAATGGGGCACGTAGAAGAGCCATCCCATACGGGTACAATGTGGCCTTTACTTTTCCGTAATGTGAATGGGCCAGTGATGCTGACACACATTCAAAAGGCACTGGCTATCATGTCCAGACCCACTCTAGCCCTCGCTGATTCTGAAACAGATGGAGGAAAAGCAAGAGCCGCCGGCAAACTCTGTGCCCTTCGCCTGGCCCAGGAGTTCTGTCAGGGATTCAGAGCAGGAAAGGAAATGCTCGCAACAGCCTTGGCCTGCACAGAGGTGGTGAGGCCAGCCAGGATTTCTTCTGTTCACGACAAGGCACATATTCACCAAGCACTGAATTGAGCACAGCTTCCCACAGGCAGGATTCCAAGTCATAGGCAGTGTGTGTGTGTGTGTGTGTGTGTGTGTGTGTGTGTGTGTGCCCCTTTCCTGGACCTCCATACAAAATAAAGCAGACTTTCAGCATTTAGACTTGAGATCCCCACAGATCCAATTCAGAGGCCTTGGGACTGAGGGGTCCCTGTCCCCAGAGGATGACCTCCCCTCCGTGTCCACAGCTCCTCTTGAACTGTGGAGGGCTAAGCTGCAGGCCCCAGGCTCCCTCCTGGCCATTCTCTGAGGTCTGGCTGCCTCCCGGATGAGGGCAATGCTTTGCATTCTGTTTTCCTTTCTAACAAAGGATTTTGTCAAGTAAACAAAGTGCATTTGATGAATGAGTGAGACAGGAGGAAGGCCCTGACTTCCTGTGGAGGCTAGGAGGAGGCTAATCGGCCACGGACTGTCTAGAGGCATTTTCACAAAGGAGTGGGCTGCAATGAATCAGTAAAACCAAGAGCTGTTTTCCAGGCCCCACAGAGACTGGAATCATGGCTGGGGCCAGGCGTGATGTCTGACCTTGGCCTCCTGTGCCACTGTGCCTGCATGGGGTTTCTGCTCAGTCCTCTGCAGGCTGTGGATGCTCTTGCTTTAAAATTGTATCATCTGTCAGTAGCAATTGCAGCCCTGGCTGAACAGCATGGGGCATTGGGTCAGAGTAGACTGAGAGGACAGAGAACATACTAGATTGTGCTCATCACACATGGCTGTTTGTAAATTCTGAAACACAGACCCTGTGAATGCAGCTCTTGAAAGATGGTTGATCCCTAGAGCCCAGGGAAAGCACCGCAGTCCCTCAGAACGATCTCCTGGGGATGAGAACCGCTCACATGATTCTAGCACCTAAGCAGCTTACAGCAGGGCCATCTATTCACAGTCTCATTTGCTGCACATAAAACTCACTTTGTTGCTATTCTTACCAGCAGACCGAGTCCCGCAGAGAATAAGACTGGATTAGAGTGAGCAGGAGACCACTACTAGTATACATAATCATCATCTTTGCAAAGTTTCTCGTTGCAACTGATAGCCCTGTGTGGGGGCGGCACTGCCAATGGTTTAGGTTCAGTCCACGCCATGCTTTTCAACAAATTACACAATTATTTTTTTTAAAAATATGTTTTTATTAATTTTAGAGAGAGAAGAAAGGAGAGGGAAAGAAAGATAGAAACACCAATGAGAGAGAAATTCATCCATTGGCTACCTCCTTCACACCCCCTACAAGGATTGAGCCTGCAACTTGGGCATATGCCCAAACAGGGAATCAGACCATCAACCTCTTGGTTTCTGAGTCAACACTCAACTACTGAGCCACACTGGCTGGCTGCACTATAATTTTTTATGTTCAATTGATTTTTTACATTTAAATTTTTTATTGTTTTAAGTATTACACGTCTCCTTTTCCACTCATTGATCTCTCCCCAGCCATTCCAACTTCCCAGCATATTCCCTTACCCTCTAGTGTCTGTGTCCATGGGTTATGCTCATATGTATGCACACAAGTCCTTTTGTTGATCTCTTACCCCTCTCCCCTGCCTTCCTGCTGGATCTATTTTTGTTCATCAGTTTATGTTCATTATATTCCACAAATGAGTGAGATCATGTGTTATTTATCTTTCTCTGACTGGCTTATTTTGCTTAGCATAATGCTCTCCAGGTCCATCCATGCTGTTGCAAATGGTAGGAGTTCCTTCTTTTTTATAGCAGCATAGTATTCCATTGTGTAGATTTACCACAGGTTTTTAATCCACTCATCTGCTGATGGGCACTTAGGCTGTTTCCAAATCTTAGCTATTGTAAATTGCCCTGCTATGGACATAGGGGTGCATATGTCCTTTCTGATTGGTATTTCTAGTTTCTTGGGATATAGTCCTAGAAGTGGGGCCGCTAGGTCAAATGTCAGTTCCATTTTTTTGTTTTTTGAGGAAACTCCATACTGTTCTCCACAGTGGCTGCACCAGTCTGCATTCCCACCAGCAGTGTACTAGGGTTCCCTTTTCTCCGCATCCTCACCAGCACTTGTCATTTGTTGATTTGTTGACGATAGCCATTCTGACAGGTGTGAGAAGGTACCTCATTGTCATTTTGATTTGCATCTCTCAGATGATTAGTGACTTTAAGCATGTTTTCATGAATTTAAATGACCTATGTTGTTTTTTTAAATTATTGTATGTTGATACACAATAATTTTTAAAAACAAGATAGGTCATTTAAATTCTAGATGCATGGCTGTTCTTAAACCTTGAAAGATCTGCTAATACTGGCTCCAGATTGTAACATGGCAATGATTTCCCAGAACTGAGTGGCTGATTGTTAGCGTGCATCCTTCCAAGGCACAGCCACCCATTTCTCATGTTAATTTGAATCTGGGATCTTATAAAACATTGATTAGTAACAAAAGGTACCTGGAGATAGTGAGAAATATGCTGTATTTGATACTTCGGCTTCTTCTCAGCAGGTGGGGTGGGAAGCCTGTGGGCCTGGCCAGAAAGCTGTGTCTACTCTGTCCCTCTACGCTGTGCCTCCGTCGTCCCAGGCACTGGGCACTGCCGATCAGGTTACCTGTTCATTTTCTGGTGAAAACGTCATGATTAGGGATCGCCTCCCTGCAGCGTTATATCCCACAGGGCTCCTTTGACTTCCGCCTAATCATGAGCAGAGGCCGTCCCGGGTGGAGCTTTGAGAGGCGCCTAAGAAAAGCCAGCAGTCCCATTGGCTGTCCCATTGGCCTGGGCCTGCGCCGCCTCGTCCTGAGCAGCAGCTTCGTTGCTGGGGACCAGTTTCACAATGACATGCGCATCGTGCTGCTCCTCGGTCCAGGCCTTCCTCTCCCTTCAGAGCCCTGGGCTCTATGCACCCATGGCAATGCACAGCAGCCGGGGGTAGCCCACTCAACATCTACAACTCGCTGAACACACCCAGGAATGCCACCGCGCACTACAGCTGCCATCACTTTCTGTCCTCTGAGACATTTGCCCTGACACTTAACACATCAGGTGAGCAAAACAAGCATCGCCCCTCCTCCCACAGTCCGAGGGGAACACCAGCGCTGCCCTGTGCCAGTCACCGCACCCCTCAGCTGCCAGATCGCAACCCAGACAAGCATCTGCCTTTGCAACACACTGAGGACATGTCCAAAGGGAACAAATCCTCAGCAAGCCGCAGAGCAGTGAAGCAACACAAAACACCCATAACCAAGAAACTGAGTCTTCGAAGAGTTAAAATATGGCTGAGCAGGACAGCCTCCCAAAAGAAAATACAAATGAAAGCCTGCACCCCACCACTGGGCAGCAGTGTCTCCCTCCTTATCCTCAGCCAGGCATGTCACCGACCCTTGACGAAGGGTCTGCACAGTTGTCTTCATTAATGCTAGAGCGCTCAGAGACACAACATTGCTCTGGAAGAGTGTTTTCACCTTCTCTCAACACCTACTTTGGTCAGATCCCCGGGCTACTAGACGTGGGAGACAGGAAACTCATCAGCCAGTTGGTGTCCATGTCCTTTTGAGAGAGAAACACCACATGGAAGCGTCACCCTCCTCCCGGCCTCATGCTCAGGATCCCCATTTTCTCTGTCTATGTTTCTTGGAATCCCAGCCACCTGCTTCAGTTGTACATTCGGCAGTGGCTTTCGGCACCTCTGGGCCCACTGAGGATTCCAGTCTTGTGTTTTCTTTGAAGGAGATTCTGTTTCCAAATTTACACCTGTGTCCACATCCTCTTTCCTCACTTTGCCCTGCGAATCTGGGCAGGAATGTGACTCGCGTGGAACCAATAGGATGCAGCAGAGTGATGCTGTGTGATTTCCAGGGCTCAGTCACAGGTGATGCAGCTTCCATGTCATGAGCTGGAACACACCCTTTGGAGCCCTGAGTCATTGTGTAACTTCCAGCTCCCCTGAGACCTACATAATGGAGAAGCCACGTCTGTGCACGCCAGGCCAACAGCCCAGAGGACCTCACAGCTGCAAACTGACAATAACTACCAGTCTGCGAATGAGTTATTTTTGTTCAAACCTTAAAGAATGTTTGTGAGTTTATTTCAGCCAAACTGTCAACAATTGCTGGGAAGTAGAATCTCAACATATTGAGATAATGCTCTGGAGAACGACATTTTTGCATCTTATTTTATAAATTACCATCAAAGGAGGAGACATAAGTGGGTTACATGAAATCCACTGGTGATAGATTAGGGAGGTAGGAGAAAGCAAGGATTGGGGAACAGCGGGGATTGGATAAAAGGTAAAATGATAGACACATATTTCTTTTACTTAGGTGAATGCAGGATAGCTAATAGTCAACAATTAACAAGATAACAACAATGAGGGAATTTCTGGTCTCTGCCTGGTGCATTGGTTATGCCCTGAGGGGTCTGGGTAAAGGAAAGCTACAAGTTACCCTGACATTCCACAGCTATGTTATCTAGATGCAAAAAGACAATGGGCTCAATTAAGATCAAAGTTGATCTTTGTCAGGGAAGATTCTGGCCTAGGACATGACTACCCAACATAGACTGCTTTTTATTTAAAATATTTAATTTCAGACCATCCTTTGTGGTTACTGAAAGGTTTGCAATGCAGGAAACAAGACACAGAGTCCAGGCGATGAAAAGGGGAGGGGGGAGGTTTTAATCTTGCACTCCTGAGCGAAACTCGGCCAGGGAAGTTCCAGCCAAAAAGGGGGCTTATGTACTTCCTTTATACAGCTGTTTAGTGAGGTGAGGGTGGAGGGCATGAGAGGTGTGGAATTCCTGCCTTGGGCAAGGGTCTGGGAAGGCACCAGTTATCTCTGTCACCATCTACCTTGCAGATGCTTGCATGGCTGTGGACTTCCCCCCTGCCTTGACCTAACATCCTGGCCTTTTGGTGATAGGGGGCACCGAAATCTTCCTGGCTACTTCCTGCTGACCAGTGGCGAAGAGGGTGAGGGATGTTAAAGGCCAGGGTTAGGCAGAGGCAGGTTGAGGGGCAGCCGAGTGTAGGGATGGAGCAGGAGCTGGTTTACAGTCACCAGAGACATTTCTGAGATCCAGGAGCAGATGAATTTGAGGAGGCAGGGAGCTAGGGAAAAAAAGACACAGATGAGAATCAGGGGCTCTATCAGGGGTAGGATCCAGGTAGCTCTAAAGAGGGTTGTTCCAGGAGTATCTTGCACGTAATTCTTCACTCAGCTTAGTCAGGGTCTACACGTTCTGTTCCACCACTCCGGACTCATTGATGTAGCAGCAGCATTCTTCTTGAAGGAACATGGAGGTTCCTCCTCTTTCTGCAGTAAGAAGATCTAGGGCCCTTCGGTTCTGCAGGGCTATTTGGGCTACCGATGTTACTTGCCGCTGCAGGGAGGCTAAGGAGGTAGTAGTAGACTCCAGGGCTATCTGGAGTCTGTCATTGAAATCCTGAGCAGAGATTATGCTGTTCCCGAGGTCCCCCCCCCCCCCCCCCCCCCAGCGAGGCCTATCGAGGCAGCGATACTTATCCTCAACATGACAGGGAGGAAGGCGGCCCTAAGGGCCAGGGGTGGGATGAAGGGAGCAACCAGGCAAGCTCCGACTCTCCATACAGGAGTTTATGCAGTTGCTTAAGGTGCCATTGCACCAAAAGAAGGTACCTGGGCTGGCCTTGGTGGGGCTGGCTGCAGTGTGGTTTTGGGTACAGTTCCAAGTGACCCGTCCCACAGTTACCGGGTTACTGGTCTGGTAGCATATCCGTGGGGGCAAGGTGGGTTCTGGAGTTTTGGGTTCCCAGAGAGGAATGCCAGCCAGGGGAGGCTGACATTCACCATGTCCTTGGGTTCTTGGAGGAGTCATGGGTGGGACGGCAGCCAGCAAAGGCCTTTGGCGAGAAAGACATAAAAAGCAATGCGAGACATTGGGCAGGGTTCAGGTCTCATTAAGGAATAGTAGAGTGTGTTGAATAAGTTGGAGCCAAGAAGACAGGACTTCTACCCGGGGGGAATCAGACAGCTTCCCTTTAAGGGAATGTTTAGTCTATAGGACGCTTTTGGAGACCTGGATTTAGGCCTCCTGGGCCATGACATATTCCCGGGAGATGTAGATGGTCCCTGAAGGGGTTGAGCTCCAACCACCCCCATATAGTTTTCCCATAACGCCCGCAACCCATCACTGGTCCCAGGGGTCCCGGACCCTGATGTTGAAGGTCCCGTCCTTCCAGAAAAAGGGACCAGACCTGACCTCATTGTAGGCATCCATTGGACACTGACTGGAGGTCAACAGCAATCAGGATCTCCGCCTGGCATCCGACCAGAGGGAAGTCCTGAGATCCTACCTGCTGGGTGACTTGTGTGCTGTCCTGGTCGTAGGTTTCACGGACCTTGAACCTCCACACATAAGCAGGTGGGGGTTGGTGTAGGTTGCCCAGGGATGGGCGGAGAAGGAGGAGGGGGAGGGCGACTAAGGCGGACCTTAGTGGGGCCCAACACCTCACATTTATAGAAGTCATGCTGCTCCGGGGTCCTCTTGAGTCTGGAGAGGTGATGCCACGATGGATCTCCAAGTAGTTTGGCTATCAGCGTGTTCCCAGAGCAGCTGCCTGCCAGTCCTGCCCTGGAAGGTGTCCCCTCATTTGATGGGTAGGAAAGTTGGGGTGCATTCCTCCCTGGGTGAGACAGCTGCACAGGTGGATCAGGAGAAGCAGGGACTCGTGACTGCCTCTCGCAGTGTGGGCGAGGTGAAGAGGGATGAAGGCCGTCTCCAGGGTCCGCTCAAGTGTTACTATCGCGTAGGAGGCTTTCTGACGTCCCTGGGGGTCTAGACACAAGCTTCCATCCACAAACAGAGTTAAGTCAGGATTAGAGAGAGGAAGATCTGAGAGTCCCGCCCGAGGTTGAGTGAGGGCCTCTGACAACCTCGGGCCAGAAGTATTTTGCTGCAGGTTGGGTGGAGGCAGCGAAAAGGAGAGTGGCTGGGTTCAGGGCTGGGGACTGAGTTAGGGAGATGTCAGGACTCTCAAGGAACAGAAGATGGAGTTCCTGCATGCGAGAGGGGGCAAGGAGAGATAAGGTACAGTGTGACAGAAGATCCTGGAGAAGACCTGTAAGGGTTGCTGGAGGCAAATCTTCTGGGCCTCCTTGGTGAGAGCAGCGGCTGCAGCCAGAGCCCAGAGGCAGGGCTGCCATCGAAGAACCGTGGGATCAAGCTGTCTGGACAGGTAGGCTACAGGGGTGAAGGCTGGCCCTAGGGGCTGGGTGAGAACCCCCATAATTATTCCCTGTCTCTCATCAGTAAATAGTTGGAGAGGCTTAGAGATGTCCTGAAGAGAGAGACCAGAAGGGTATCCCAGAGTTAGAAAAAGCTTGGCAAATGAGGGAGGGTGAGGAGAACTGGTATAAGGGCTTAGCTAGGAGAGCAAAATTTGGGACCCAATGATGGAAGAATCCTACCAGTGGAGGCCAGCTGTATGCCTCTGAGACATGTCCAGGGAGGGGCTGCAGAGAAGGAGATCATCTACATACTGGAGGAGAGTGCTGGGTTCTAATGAGCATTGTCGGAGGGCTCTGTTAGGCCTGGCCAAACAGATGAGGACTGTCTCTGAACCCCTGGGGCAGGACCGTCCAGGTGAGTGGGTCCTTTTAAAATCCTTGTCAACAGTTAACTTTAAAACTTCTTGGAACAGGCCTCTAACTGCTTGAGTTCAGAACTGAGTTTCTGATAAGCCTGTGCCAGCAAGAAAGTTGTTCTCTAGGGAGGGAGGAGAGGGGGAGAGGGCGGGGTGAGAAGGCGCTGAGGCCAGAGCATGTTTGCCGTCAATACCCATGACCGAGATCGTGGAAGGGGCAATGGCCCGGAAAAGGAGGGCAAGAACAGAGCCGTAGCCCCCGTATGATCAGGAAGGAGATCTGCTTACCCACTGCCTTGAGCGCATTTACCTGGGGCCCGGCGAGGGTGATGGGTCGTCGAGTCCTGGCATCTTCAGCCTTCAGCCAGTCCCAGCATGGCCAATGGCGGGTCATGACCTGGAAGGACGGCCCCTCTACGTTGAGACGCAGAGGGCCCGTCACTTTTCCAGTGGCCGCTTTGACCGCACGCCGGGCAGGGCTGGGCTGGAGCCCGGGGTTGGGGGCACTGTTTAGCCCAGAGGCCTTCGTTTCCACACGGGAAGCATTCTCCAGGTGGCGCTCGTCCTTTTGTTGCACCCCCACCACGCACAGTCCCCCTTGGACCATGCATGGCTGCCGTCGGCCTCAAAGGTAGCAAGGTTTGGGTTTGCAGACTTATCTCCTGTCGAAGGCGGGCTTACTCTGCCTGCTCCTCACGGGCATTAAAACCTTAAATTCCATATAGGATCTCGGACCTGGGTCTGAGAAAGCGTCAGGAGGGGGAGGGCTGGCTGAGCAGGAGTCGGGCCGTGGGCCGGAGGAGGAGGAGGAGGAGGAGGAGGGGCACGGCGGTGCTGGGTGGCCACACCAGGCTGGGTCTTCGGAGGCAGGACTTACTGGTTCAAAATGGCGGCCACCATGTGGTCAGAGAAGGGTGGGGCTTGTCGGCCAAGATGGCGGCGGCCCCGTGGGAACCGGAGATCATGTGATTGGAGAGGGGCGGGACTTGCCATGCCAAGATGGCGGCCAACAGGGTGGCAGGCTCATAGTACACAGTGGAAGCGCAATCCGAAACAGAAATCACACTTAGCTGTTCGGAGCGGCTTGCGGGATGGCGGGCGGGTGGCTCTTGGGCTGTGCGGCGGCCTGAGGCGGCGGTGGTGGCAGCCGGGGAAGAAGGCGCAGCGGAGGAGGAGGGAGGGAGCAGAACATGGTCGCGGTGGTGGTACCTGCAGCCGAGGAAGCCGCGGGCGGGCAGGTGAGGGGCGGCCGGGAAAGCAGCTGCCATGGGGAAGGAAAGGAGCCGCGGTGGAGGAGGAGGAGGAGGAGGAGGAGGAGGAGGAGGGGGCCGAAAGCAGTCGGTGGGAGCAAGACGGGTGGAAGTGAGAGAGCAGCTGGGTCCAAAGAGTCAGAGAGAACAGAGGAGCAGAGGGAGGGACGGGAGCGCAGATTGAAAAAGGCCTGGACATATGGAACCTCCAGCCCCTTCCCAGCTCGTTGGCAGAAGTTGTTAAGGTCGGTCAGGATGTTAAAATCAAAAGTCCCATGTTCAGGCCACTGTGACCTGTTGTCCAATTCATACTGAGGCCATGCCACGGTACAGAAGTAAATGAGGCGTTTAGGATGCAGATCCTGGGACAGGCCCAGCTTTGCCAGATTGGTGAGCAGACACCCAAGTGGTGTCTGAGGGTCAACTTTGGATTTCAGATTGCCCATTTTGAAACCTAGGGTCAGTAGCAGAAGCCCAAGGATCAGTGTCCCAATCGTTGAGCCAAGGCTATGGACAGGGATCCAAGGGATGGCAGGGGACGTCTCCTCAACCCCCAGGGGTCCGGAGTGAGGCCAAAAGGCCCGGAGACTGAGAGGGGGTAGGAACGTCTTCACTACCACCCCAGGGTCAGAACCTTTCCTGGAAAGGCCAGGAGGGCTATGCCCGGGAGGTGATCTCTGACGTGGGCCACGATTTACAGACAGAGACGCTGGAAGGATGACCCTAGGAATCAATAGGGACTGGGACTCACCTGCTGATGCTGCCAAGCTGGAAAGAAGCCTGAGGGTTCCGGGAGACAAGTGGGGAGGGGTACCCCAAATGGAATACACACTCAATCCCCACCCGGGTTCGGCACCAGATGAAAGGTTTGTGATGCAGGAAACAAGACACAGAGTCCAGGTGATGAAAAAAAGGGGGGGGGGGGTTAATCTTGCGCTCCCAGGCGAAACTCACCGAGTCCGAGAGTGGGCCAGGGAAGTTTGTGCCAAAAAGGGGGCTTAGGTACTTCCTTTATACAGCTGTTTAGTGAGGGGAGGGTGGAGGGTATGAGAGTGTGGAATTCCTGCCTCAGGCAGGGGTCTGGGAAGGCTGCAAGGGTCTGGGAAGGTGCCAGTTATCTTTGTCACCATTTACCTTGCAGATGCTTGCATGGCTGTGGACTTCCCCCCTGCCTCGACCTAACAGTTACTTTAGGTCTCTGAGTTTGCAAGGCCTCCACGCAGGCCTCCCCTGAGCTGTCAGGTTAGCATGTGGTACTTTCTGTCCACATTTTGCATGTCAATCCTGTCAGGCTTTCACAGTTTTGTAACATTTGACTGTACCCACATGACAGAACCTGAGTAATATGGGCCCTTTCCAGATTTCTAATCAAAAAAGTTGTAAGCAAACTAGAGAGGTAATTTTAAGTTACTTTGTTTTAGGATAACTTGTTATGCAGCAGTGGCAACTAGAATAATGCTGGATGGGCAATAGTAAGCAGATTTCTTTAGCATATCTGTTTATCTGGATTAACTTTTTCTATTTTTACCCCCTCTGCTCCAGAGAAAAACTAAACTTAAATATATTTTCCATTTGAAGCTTCCACCAATCTTCTATTTGCCGGGGATTTATATTTGAGCTGCCATTGGAGATATGAAGCATGCATGGCTGTGGTGAAGTTTGTTGGAATGTAGATTAGACAAGTTAATCTAGAACATTGCTATCTATTGTTGATAGAAAATCCTTTTTCCTTTATTGGAAAGGCTATCTAATGTCCTCAATTCCAAAGGCACTGGGCCACAGCTTTGAAGGTTGGATAAGGTAACTGGAAACTCAAATATCCCTGTGCATTGCTATTCAGCTAGTTAGAATGTCACCAAGAGAGGCTACTTGGATTTTTTTTAAAAGGCAGAAATGAAGCTTTTGATCTCTTTCTGGCTGTTGGTCAAGACAAAAGGATCCAGAAGCCTTCCTCACAGCTAAGTGCAGACTGCTGCCTGGCATCTGGGAGGCATTAAAAATAAGATACATTGGAAATAAAATATTTTGCATACTTAATATTCATCTGAGTAATGAAATCACCATGCTATCTTAACTCTAAGAACCAAAGTAAAGAGACTCAGACTCTGAGGCAGAAAATAAGAATTCTGTCTACTGCTCCTTTCAACATTTCAGTGCTCAGTGGAATCATTGAGAATTTGGCCTATAGCATGAAGAAATCATAACAGCAAACCTAAATTAAATTTCTTATTAGCCCACAAAGAAAATAATAATTATATAAAAATAAACAGAAATAGGCCAGAGTAAGTAGATTTATGTTTTAAATTCAAGGTATTAAAAAATGTTTCTTCAGAGAACCAAGATAGCGTCATAGGTAAACACCTGTACTTGCTGCCTCTCACAAGCACATCAAAACTCCAACTAAAAGACAAAACAAATATCATCCAGAACCACAGGAAAGCTGGCTGAGTGGAAGTTCTACAACTAGAAGGAAAGAAAAAAATGCATTGAGACTGGTAGGAGGTGTGGAGGTGTGGAGACATGCGCAAAACGGCCTGGCAACTGGGTGTGCTGTTGTTTTATTTCAATTGAGAGGGAGATAGGGAGATACAAGCTCCAAATTGCTCTGAACTCCAGTTCTGGGCAAGGCCCTGGGGATCCAGACTCATACAGGGAGAAACTGTACTGTCTGGCATTGGGCCGGAAAGCGGGGGAGGCTTTCTCTCAGAGGTGCTCACAGCAATCATGCATGGTGGCGCAGGATGCAGAGATGTGGGGACCTCCCCAGTGCAGGGCTGACTGGCAGCCAATGCTGTTTTCTCTGCCCTGGTGATTCCCTGAGAACCTACCCCACCCAAGCTGTGCTCAACGGCTTTTGCATATGAATGGCCTGTCCTTTCACAGACTAAAACTTAACAAACTGCAACTGGGTCAGAGAGCTCCAAAGCTTCCAAAGAAGGCCCAAGGCCCAGCAGCAGCAGCTGGCCCTGCTTCAAAGCTGGGCCTCATCTGGACACCTCCAAACCCCAAACAAAAAGGAGGAATCTGCAGATCTCTCTGTAGCTCCTGCTGGGCAGTCCTAAACAGTGGCTGACCTTGCACATCCTTGGAGATCCAAGTGCCAGTGCACCCAGTGGTCAGTGTGAGACCATACCAGATTACAACTTTTCACATCCATAAGAGACACACTCAGGGGGCAGACTCAGTGAGCACTAAAGCCCCACTGAAGCAAGTCCTGCCCCAAAAGGGTGTCTCCAACATAGCAGTTCTTCTGTTGTTAACACAGCTGGTCCTCACAGCCAATTGGCCTGGAGATCAATTTCTCCCAGTGAAACCAACAGCAATCAAGGCTTAACTACAACAAGACTGTGCACACAGCCCACAAAGGGGTGCACCAAGAGTGTCCACCTCAGGTGATTGGGGAGGCTGAGTCACTGTGCCCTATAGCACACCTAGCACACAAGGCCACTTTATCAACTCAGGGAAACAGCCAAAATGAGGAGACAAAGAAACATGTCACAAATGAAAGAAATGGAGGAAAGCAAACTACTGGATATAGAGTTCAAAACCACAATTATAAGGTTACTCAAAATCTTCTAGAAACTACCAAGGAACTTATTGAGACCTTCAAGGATCTTAGTGAGAATGCCAAATAAAGGGAAAAGGATCAGTCAGAAATTAGTCATACACTGACTGAAATAAAGAATAATATACAGAAATTCAACAGTAGCCTAGAGGATCCCAAGAATCAAGTGAAAGATTTGAAATATGAGGAAGCAAAAAAACATCCAACTGGAAGAGCAAAAAGAAAAAAGAATCCAAAAATATGAAGATAGTGTAAGGATTCTCTGGGACAACTTCAAGCATACCAACATCTGAATTATGGGGGTGCCAGAAGAAGAGAGAGAGCAAGGTATCAAAAACCTATTTGAAGAAATAATGAGAGAAAGAAATAGACTTACAAGTCCAGGAAGTGCAGAGAACCTCAAACAAAAGAAATCCAAAGAGGACCACACCAAGACACATCATAATTAAAATGCCAAGGGCAAAAGACAAAGAAAGAATATTAAAAGCAGCAAGAGAAAAACAGTTAGTTACCTACAAGGGAGTACCCATACGATTGTCAGCTGATTTCTCAACAGAAACTATGCAGGCCAGAAGGGAGTGGCAAGAAATATTCAAAGTGATGAATAGCAAGAACCTACAACCAAGATTATTCTACCCAGCAAAGCTATCATTTAGAATTGAAGGTCAGATAAAGAGCTTCAATAGACAAGAAAAAGCTAAAGGAGTTCATCACCACCAAACCAGTATGAAATGCTGAAGGGTATTCTTAAGAAGAGGAAGAAGGGGGAAAAAAGGTAAAGAGAAAAATTATGAACAAAGTGACAACAAATACATATCTATCAACAATTAAATTTAAAAATCAAGTAAATAAAAAATCTGATGAACAGAACAAAATGGTGAATATAATAGAATCAGGGGAATAGAAAGGGAGTGGACTGACAATCCTCAGGGGGAAGGTGGTGTGGGGGTGCGGGAAGAGATTGGACAAAAATCTTACACCTATGGATGAGAACAGTGGTGGTGGGGGGTAAGGGCATGGGGTGGGGTGGGAACCAGGTGGAGGGGAGCTATGGGGGGAAAAAGAGGAACATCTGTAATAATCTGAACAATAAAGATTTATTTAAAAATGTTTCTTTTTATGAAAGCTTAATACTACTGAGACTTTTTTAATTGTGGAGAAGTGGGACAATACCATTTAGGAAAGCAACTAAAAATGATTTAATATATTTCATTAACATCTTCCCTTAAATCCAATTAAAATCTTCTGAAGCAAGCAAACAAAAACTTCTTAAATCTAAAAGGATGATTATCTAAATATCTGTCCTGACTCATTCAAATATGAATTTGCAACCCAGCCAATGTGGCTCAGTGGTTGAGTGTCAACCCAGAAACTATTCCTGGTTAGGATACCTGCTGGGGTGTGGTTCAATCCCTGGGGGGGCACGTGCAGGAGGCAGCCTATTGATGTTTCTCTCTCATCAATGTTTTTATCTCTCTATCCCTCTCCCTTTCTCTCTCTCTCTCTAAAAAAAAAAATAATAATAAACATTAAATATGACTTTCCAAATACTATTTACATTGCTGGCAAATGGTTTTCAGATAGAATCTTCATCTGAGAAGTTCTTGAATCACAATCATATTAAGGATACTCTACTATCAACTAGCAGCTGGAACTCCATTTAAAAGTATAAATATTTTATAAATTATAAATTAACTCCAAGAATATTTTGGAATATATATGTCATTGCCAAATATGTTCTCCCATCAGATGGGCTCCCTTTTCATTTTGTGGATGGTTTCTTTTGCTGTAAAGAAGCTT
Organism: Eptesicus fuscus; assembly: GCF_027574615.1. Taxonomy (NCBI): domain Eukaryota; kingdom Metazoa; phylum Chordata; class Mammalia; order Chiroptera; family Vespertilionidae; genus Eptesicus; species Eptesicus fuscus. The sequence goes on along the minus strand of NC_072489.1, from coordinate 945,314 downwards.
TTTATTGTGATGCAGTCCATTTTTTAACTTTCTCCTTAGTTTCCTTTGCCCTAATATCCACAAACATATTCCTAGTAGAGATGTCTGAGATTTTTCTGCCTATGGTTTCTTCTACGTTTTTTATGGTTTCCTGATTTACATTTGGGTCTTTTATCCATTTTTAATTTATTATTGTGTATGGTGTAAGTTGGTGGTCCAGTTTCATGTTTTTGCATGCATCTCTCTGATTTTCCCACCATTTATTGAAGAGACTGTCTTTACTCCATTGTATTATCTTGCCTCCTTTGTCAAATATTAATTGAGCTAATGGTTTGGGTCCATTTCTGGGGTCTCTGTCCTGCTTCATTGATTTATATGCCTGTTCTTGTGCCAGTACCAGGCTGTTTTGATTATGGTGGTTTTATAGTATAACTTGGTATCTGATATTGTGATCCCTCCCACTTTGTTCTTCTGTCTCAAGATTGCTGCAGCTATTTGGGATCTTTTTTTGGTTCCATATAAATTTCTGAGGTATTTGTTCTAGATCTGTGAAATATACCATTGGTGTTTTAATAGAAGTTGCATTGAATCTGTAGATTGCTTTGGGTAGTACGGCTATTTTAATTATGTTAATTCTGCCAATCCATTAGCATGGTATATTGTTTCATTTGGTTGTATCTTGCCCTATTTCTTTTTTCAGTGTCCTATAATTTTTCAAGTACACATCTTATACTTCCTTAATTAAATTTATTCCTGAGTATCCTAATTTTTTATTGCAATGATAAATGTGATTTTTTTTTAGTTTCTCTTTCTGAGAGTTCATTATTAGTGTATAAAAATGCCATAGATTTCTGGGTGTTAACTTTGTATCTGGATATGTTTCCAAATTCATTTATTAAATCTAGTAGTTTTTTGGTGGAGTCTTTAGGGTTTCTATGTATAATATGGCATCTGTGAATAATGACAGTTTCACTTCCTCCTTTCCAATTTGGATGCCTTTTATTTTTTCTTCTTGTCTGATCATTGTGGCTAAAACTTCCAATACTTGAATAAGAGTGGTGAAAGTAGATATCCCTGTCTTGATCCTGTTCTTAGGGGAAATGGTTTCAGTTTTTACCTATTGAGCATGATGTTGGCTGAAGGTTTGTTATATATAGCCTTTATTACGTTGTGTTATGATCCCTCTATTTCCACTTTGCTGAAAGTTTGTATAAGAAAAAGGGTGCTGTATATTGTGGATGCTTTTTTGCATTTATTGATATGACTGATTTTTATCTTTATTTTTTTATATATAATGTATCATATTTATTAATTGGCAAAAAATTGTACTGGCCTTCCATACATCCCTGGGATACATCCCATTTAGTCATGGTGGATAATCTCTTTAATATGTTGTTGGATCCGATTTGATAGTATTTTGTTGAGGATTTTGGCATCTATGTTCTTCAGGAATATAAGCCTGTAATTGTCTTCCTTTTTAGTGGCTTTATCTGGTTTTGGAATTAAAACAATGCTGGCCTCATTAAAGGAGCTCAAGAGTCTTCCTTCCTCTTTAATTTTTTGGAATAGTGTAAGGAGGATAGGTGTTAGTTCTTCTTTGAATGCTTGCTAAATCTTACCTGTGAAGTGGTCCGGTCCAGGACTTTGTTTGTTGGGAGTTTTTTTATTTATTATTATTACTGTTTCAATTTCATTAGTTGTTATTGGTCTAGTCAAGTTTTCTGAATCTTCCTGATTCAGTTTGGAAAATTGTATGCTTCTAGGAATTTGTCTATTTAGCTCAAGTTGTCCAATTTGCTGGCATATTGCTGTTTGTAATATTTTCTTACAATACCTTATATTTTTGTGGTTTCAGTTGTTACAGCACTTCTTTTGTTTCTGATTTTGTTTATATAGGTCCTCTCTCTTTGTTTCTTGATGGCTCTGCCTAGGGGTTCATCAGTCTTGTTTATCTTTTCAAAGAATCAGCCTTTGGTTTCAGTGATCTTTTATATTATTTTTGTTGTTTGTTTTCAGTCTCTATGTCATTTATTTCCACTCTGATCTTTATTATTTCCTTCTTTCTGCTTACTCTGGGCTTTTCCTGTTGTTCTCTTTCTAATTCTGTTAGTTGTAGTGTTAGATGGTTTGTTAGATATTTTTCTTGTTTCTTGAGGTAGGCCTGTAGTGCTGCTCAGAAGTGCTTTTGCTCTGTCCCATAGATTTTGGGTTGTTGTATGTGCATTTTCATTTTTTCCAGAAAGTTTTAAATTTTTTTCTTGATCTCCTTGATAACCCATTTATTGTTTAATAGCATGTTATTTAGCCTCCATGTGTTTGAATATTTTGATTGTCTTTATTATAGTTGATTTCTAGTTTTATGCCATTGTGATCTGAGAAGATGCTTGATATGAATTCAATCTTCTTGAGGTTATACAGAGTTAGTTTGTATCCTATCATGTGGTCTATCTTTGAGAATGAGTCATGTGCACTTGAGAAGAAAGTATATATGGGGTGAAATGTTCTATAATTATCAATTAAATTCATCTAATCTAGTGTGCCATTTTGGTCACTGTTTCCTTATTGACTTTTTGTCTGGAAGATTTATACAGTGAAGTCAGTAATGACTGTATTGCTGACAATCTCTCCCTTAAAGTTCTCCAAGAGGTTTTTAATATATTTAGGTGCTCCTAAATTTGGTGCATTTGTGTTTGCCAGGGTTGTATCCTATTGTTGGTTTGATTCATTTAGTTTTATGTAGTGACCTTCTTTGTCTCTTGTTATGGTCTTTGCTTTGAACTCTATCTTGTCAAATATGAGTATTGCGATCCCTGGTATTTTTTCATTTGCATGGGATATTTTTTCCCATCCCTTCACTTTCATCCTCTGTGAGTCTTTTGTTCTGAAGTGAGTTTCTTATAGGCAGCATATATATATGGATCATGTTTTCTTATCTACAATGCTACGCTATGTCTTTTCATTGGAGCATTTAATCCATTTACATTTAATATTATTATTGACTAGAGGCCTGGTTCATGAAATTCATGCATGGGGGTGTGTGTCCCTCAGCTCAACCTCACCCTCTCCAATCTGGGACCCAGCGGGATCGGGCCTAAATGGGCATTCAGACATCCCTCTCACAATCCAGGACTGCTGGCTCCCAACTGCTCACCTGCCTGCCTTCCTGATTGCCCCAAACTGCTTCTGCCTGCCAGCCTGATCACCACCTAACCACTCCCCTGCCAGCCTGATTGCCCCAACTGTCCTCCCCTGCAGGCCTGGTCAACCCTAACTGCCCTCCCCTGGAGGCCTGGTCCCCCCCAACTGCCCTCCCCTTCAGGCCTGGTGCCTCCCAACTGCCCTTCCCTGCAGGCCTGGTTGCCCCCAACTTCTCTCCTCTGCCAGCTTGGTCACCCCTAACTGCCCTACCCTGCAGGCTTGATTGCCCCCAACTGCCCTCCCTTGCAGGCCTGGTCCCTCCCAAATGCCCTCCCCTGCTGGCCATCTTGTGGCAGCCATCTTGTGTCCACATGAGAGCAGCCATATTTGACCACATGGGGGCAGCCATCTTGTTTGTTGGAGTGATGGTCAATCTGCATATTAAGGTTTTATTAGATAGGATAAAAGCCTGGTGCATGGGTGGGAGCTGGCTGGTTTGCCCTGAAGGGTTTCCTGGATCAGGGTGGGGGTTCCCTTGGGGTGTGGGGTGGCCTGGGCGAGGGGCCTGTGTTGGTTTGTAGGCCAGCCACGCCCCCTGATGACCCAAGTGGAGGCCCTGGTATCTGGGATTTATTTATCTTCTATAATTGAAACTTTGTAGCCTTGAGGGGAGGCCAGGGTGTGTGGAAAGTTTGGCTTCCTCCATCGCCGGGGAAACCCAAGCCTCCCGTTCGCTCCATGGCTGCAGCCATTTTTGTTCAGATTTATTTATCTTCTATAATTGAAACTTTGTAGCCTTGAGTGGAGTCCAGGGCCAGCCAGGATGTGCGGGAAGCTTGGCTTCCTCCATTGCAGGGGAAATCGAAGCCTCCTGCTTGTTCCATGGCCGCAGCCATCTTGGTTGGCTTAATTTGTATACTCTCTCCTGATTGGCTGGTGGGTGTGGCTTGTGGATGTAGTGGAGGTATGGAAAATTTGAATATTACCCTTTTATTAGATAGGATAGGTACTTACTTATGGCTAGTTTTATTCTTTATGCTATGATTTTTTCTCTCTATATATTATTATTACAGCTGTCCTGTTAACATTTCTTGCAATGATGGTTTGGTGGTAATAAAGATATTTAGTCTTTTTCATCTGGGAATCTCTTTATTTCACCAACTCTTTGGAATGACAGCCTTTCTGGATAGAGTAGTCTTGGTTTCAGATCCTTGCTTTTCATTACCTTGAATAATTCATGCCATTACCTTCTTACCTTTAGAGTTTCTGTTGAGAAATCAGCTGGAAGCCTTATGTGAGCTCCTTTGTAGGTAACAAATTGCTGTTCTCTTGCTGTATTTAAGATTCTCTTTTCCTCCTTAAATTTTGGCATTTTATTTATGATATCTATGGGTGTGGGCCTATTTGGGTAATTCTACTTTGGGACTCTCTCTGTGCTTCCTGAACTTGTGTGACTATTTCCTTCATCAGGTTAGGGAACTTTTCTGCCATTGTTTCTTCAAACAGGTTCTTTATTCTTTGTTCACTTTCTTTCATTCCTATGATGTCAATATTGGTATGTTTAATGTTTTCTCATAGCTCCCTTAAACTGTACTCCTGTTTTCTTGTGTGTTTTTTTTTTTTTTCTTTGTGGTTCTCTGATTGAGTAAAATGTTCTACCTTGTCTTCTAATTCACTGATCCAATTCTCTAATCTGCAGTTTATTCTTTCTAGTTTATTCTTTTTTTCTACTGGTTGTTTTTCATAGTTTCTATATCTTTTTTTTCATGCTGTTTAGCATCCTTTTAATCTTTACTCTGAACTCTATACCTGATAAATTGCATATCTCCATTTCATTTAGCTCTTCTTCTGGAGAATACTCTTGTTTTTTCATTTGTGGCTATTTCTTTGTCTCCCCATTTTGGCTGTCTGTTTGGGTTTGTGTCTATGTATTAGGTAGATCTGCTATGACTCCCAGTCTTGGTAGGATGGCCTTATGTAGTAGGTGACCTGTGGCACAGTCTCCGTGATCACCAGACTTGAGTGCTCTAATAATGTTCCTTGTGTGTGTTGTGTGGGCCCTCCTGTTGTAATTGTACCTTGATTGCTACTGGCTCATCCATGCCTGGGCTAAACCCTCAGGCTAGCTGGCAGAGAGGCTCAGTTCCTAACACAGCATGTAGGCTTCTGTGTAGGTGTTTATCACACAAAGTGGAATTTACCTCAGCAGGGTTTGGAGTTGCCAATTGAAGCTTATTGGATCCTGCTCTGTTGTTGTCTGGCGCTGGTCACCATGTTTGTTGGATTTGGGCCTCTTTGGAGGGTCTCTGGTGCAGGCCAATGTCAGGTGCTGTTTGTGACTGGCCCTGGGTACCCTGTTTGGAGCTATCAATGATCTGCATTGTGTGGCTCCCTCAGGGTTACTGGTCTGAGTGAAAAGGGCTGAGCTGGGCATCAAGGTCTGCTTTTCCTAGCTCCAGGCCCAGAAGGTCAGGCAGAGACTCAAGGCACCCAGAGTTCCGCCTCTGCCTGCAGGCTGTTAATCTCAGTCACTTAATAAGGGCTTAGCTTTTTAATGTCTTACATATCAGTTTGATTTCTCAACCTCCTGGGAATTTGAAAATTCCTCAAGAGAAAACTTTATGCAGAATGGTGAGCTTGTTTTTCCATGATACTCCTCTCCAGAAATTTGATTACTCAAATCCACCCATTTCCAGAACTAAAGTTCAAGATGTGGGTCAAATTAATAACATTTATCAATCTAATGTATCAGTCTAAAGCAAGTGTGAATTCCAGGTAGTTCTGTGGAAAGAACTTAGTATAAGAACTAGTTAACAAAGTTATTGAAAGCATCACAAAGCCAAATAGGGGATGAGAAATCAATACAGAAATTTGCAACAACAGGAAGCTGTTTCTACTCCCAGGACAGGAGAACAATATTAGGAGGTGTTGAAAAAATCTAGGAAATGAATCTATCAGGTAGACTCCAGAATCAGAACAAACGCTGTTCACACAAGTAGGGATCACTCAGCCCCAACCAGTACCAGAAAGAGAGGAAGAAATGTGATCTCCCCTCCCGCTGTCTGCCACTTATTGTCCAATGCATCTTTTAGACAAACCTAACTGGTAGTTGGGGAAAGAGCTGGAGAGATGTAGGATCAGCCTTATTTGTGATCCCAGAGTATAGACACTAAATGCACCTAAGTGCAAAAGGCAATTCACCAGGAAATTCCTTTTGGAGCAACGAGCAGGGAAACTGGTAGAACACACAGGATTCCCAGGTTCCATCATCTTGTTTCACTGACTGAAATATTCTTTTATTGGATAAAAGATGAAGTTAAAGAAAAAAATGGTTTAGCCAATTCAAAGATGTTTCTAATATCAGAAAACTCTGGAAGAGAAAAATCACTTCAGCAGAAACCAGTTTAGTGGGTCTTAACCAAGATACTTTAAACAGGATAGGACAGTGGTCGGCAAACTGCGGCTCACTAGCCACATGTGGCTCTTTGGCCCCTTGAGTGTTCTAACGCCACTTCTTTAAAATAGACTCGCCCAGGCCAAAAACTGACTTCTGTGCATGGGCCACGAAGTTTCAATTGTACGTGCATGCCCACACGTGGTATTTTATGGAAGAGCCACACTCAAGGGGCCAAAGAGCTGCATGTGGCTCACGAGCCGCGATTTGCCAACCACTGGTTTTAAGATAAAATAGAGCATATCACAACATATAGAGACTTAGAGATAAACTATTTGTTCAAAAACTTTAAAAATTTGGCTGTCCCATAGAGTTATTTAAAGTTGGGTTCATTTTACTGAAGAGGAAGCAGACAAAGATAATTTCATTTAAGAACAGTGAGTCAAGAACTCTTAAAACAGAGAATGAGGAAAGAAGATTAAGTGTTCTTGGGAAAAAATCCAAAAGTGGCAAGTGAAATGCAAATTCTAAATATTCCTCAGTTAGTCGATAAATCCTTACAAATAGGTGGCTTGTCCATTAGAATTGAAACAAACCCTTGAACTTTGATTTTCATTAGTCTGGGTACATGTACCTCAAAGACTCTAAATTTAGACCATCACCTGTGTGGGGAAACATCTGACAGAAGAAACAAATTACCTCCTCACAGACTGATTTTATTTTCCTTCATTTTTCTCAGGTGTTCCTAGTTAAGATAACAATGGCCCCTCACTGGTGTTCAAGTGTTTTTTGGCTGGGATAAGTGTCTCTAGTCAAAAGAAGGGCCTACTTTCTGAAAGGCAATTTTAGTTTTTGTAATTAAGCAGTTCTGTGACAAGGGGTTGGTCTTGGATCTGAGTGGAGCCAGCTGTCTCTTCCATCACTGCCTGAAGTGATTAGGAAGTTTCAGGGGAGCAAAGGAGTTGGCAGGTGGGAGGCGGGTGGCACAGAGGGCAGTGTTCTGCTTTCATCAATTGGTGATCACTTCTATGACAACAGGGGGGCTTATTCTGATATTTTTCTGCTAATTAAAGACTTACCAATTAGGGTCAATTTGGTTTCAAGAGAGGAAAGAAAATGAAATCATATTAAACAGGTTGTGTGGCCTTCAGTTTTGAAGAGCTCAGAGTGGTGCTGGTGCCAGACGCAGCTTGATTGGAAAGTCTGATGAATCCACTGAGATCTGGTATCTCCTGCTCTGTTTGTTCACCAGGGTCCTCCTCCGAGGGGTTTCAGGCTCAGACCAACTGGAGAGCCACCTGTTCACAGGAGCCTACGCAGGGTTGGGGCTTCTATTCTCTCTGGTCTCAGCTTGTCCCTTCCCAATGACTACCTGTGAAATCTTTAAAATCTCATTGACTTTTATTGGACACTAGAGGCCGAGCTTGTGATTGAAATCATGCAAGGAGGCACCCCATGGGGGGCCGGGACCTGCGTGAGGCTGGACTGGCGCCGCAGGGGGCCAGGACCCATGCCTGACTTGCACTGTCCTCCAGCCTCCCTGCCTGTGTCTACTCCACTTTGGGCAGGCCCCACTGCCACTGTCTGCATCTCTGCTCCAGGCCTCACCTGCGTGTGCAACCTCCTCCCGTCTGGTCATGACCCATTATGGAGTCCTGGCCTAATTTGCATATTACCTCTTTATAATATAGACTAGAGGCCTGGTGCATGAATTTGTGCATGGATGGGGTCCCTCTGGGTGGACTGCGGTGATTGGGCTGAAACCTACAGTCCAATGCCGCCTTCATTTCCTATCTGCTGCTCCTGTTCATCTGGGCCCCACTGCGCCTGCCATGGGCTCGTGCCCAATCAGTCAAAATTGGGAGAGGCTCACAACGCCACGGCAGTGCTCACCAGCTGTGAGCCCTGTGACTGGTGCCCTACCAAGGGAGTGGCCTGTGGGAGCTGGCTGAAACTGGCTCTATGACATCTCCCGAGAGGTCCCAAATTGTGAGAGGGCACAGGCCAGGCCAAGGGACCCCACTGGTGCATGATTGGGGCCGGAGAGGAACTGTGGGAGGGCTCCAGGGCATGTCCTACCCCGTCTTGCCCAGTCCCAATCGGGGCCAATCAGGGGCTGGCTGGCTGGGGAGGGATGTGGGAGTTTGGTCAGCTGGGGAGGGACCGTAGGAGGGCTCCAGGGTGCTTCCAGCCCATCTCGCTCAGTCCCGATCGGCTGGACCCCAACAGCAAGCTAACCTACCAGTAGGAGCATCTGCCCCCTGGTGGTCAATGCATGTCATAGCAAGCAGTTGAGTGGCCTTAGCATATCATTAGCATTTTACACTTTGATTGGTTGAATAGTAGGCCAGTCACCAGACAACCAGACAGTTAGCATATTAGGCTTTTATTGTATAGGACTAGAGGCCCGGTGCACGAAATTCGTGCATGGAGGGGGGTTGTCCCTCAGCCCAGCCTGTACCCTCTCCAATATGGGACCCCTCAAGGGATGTCCGACTGCTGGGATCGGGCCTAAAAGGGCAGTCGGACATTCCTCTCACAATCCAGGACTGCTGGCTCCCAACTGCTTGCCTGCCTGCCTTCCTGATTGCCCCTAATCACTTCTGCCTGCCAGCCTGATCACCCCCTAACCACTCTGCTGCCAGCTTGTTTGCCCCCAACTTCCTTCCTCTGCCGGCCTGGTCACCCTTAACTGCCCTCTCCTGCAGGGTTGATCACCTCCAACTGCCCTCCCTTGCAGGCCTGGTCCCTCTCAACTGCCCTCCCTTGCAGGCCAGGTGCCTCCCAACTGCCCTCTTTTGTTGGCCATCTTGTGGTGGCCATCTTGTGTCCACATGGGGGCAGGATCTTTGACCACATGGAGGCAGCTATATTGTGTGTTGCAGTGATGATCAATCTGCATATTACTCTTTTATTAGCTAGGATAGAGGCCTGGTACAGGGGTGGGGGCCAGCTGGTTTGCCCTGAAGGGTATCCCAGATCAGGTGGGGGTTCCCTTGGGATGTGGGGCGGCCTGAGCGAGGTGCCTGTGGTGGTTTGCAGGCTGGCCATGCCCCCTGGCAACCCAAGGGGAGGCCCTGGTATCTGGAATTTATTTTCCTTCTACAATTGAGGCTTTGTAGCCTGGAGCAGAGCCAAGCCTGGGGCTCCCTCCGAGGCCGGCAGCCATTTGTGTTGGGGTTATAATTGAAACTTTGTTGCCTTAAGCGGGTGGGCCCGGCCAGGGTGTGCGGAAAGCTTTGCTTCCCCTGTTGCCTGTGGCAACCCTGGCCTGCTCTCTCAAGCTCCATTCTGCCGCCATTTGTTTGAATTTGTTTACCTTCTATAATTGAAACTTTGTAGCTTGAGTGGAGGCTTAGGCCTGGCAAGGGCAGGCGAAAAGCTTGGCTTCCTCTGTTACCTAGGAAACCTTGCTCTCTGTGGCTGTAGCCATCTTGGTTTGGGTTAATTTGCATGCTCGCTCTGATTGGATGGTGGGCGTGGCTTGTGGGTGTGTCGGAGGTATGGTCAATTTGCATATTTGTCTATTATTAGGTAGGATTATACCCTTGAATCAGTCACTCTGACCTGGTGAAGAGCTTTGAATTATGTCACATCCTCCACAGAGATCTATGCAAACACCTGGGCAATGACTGAAGGAGGGAGAGTCCTTCAGAGGGAAATACAGATATTTAACAAAAGGGAAGAGATATTTAACACATGACAAAATGGATGTCCCCTTTATATGATGGGCAGGTCCACTTAGCCATGGCATGAGGTCTTCCCCATGTGCAATAGGCTTTATTTTGTAGCTTGTCTTGCCAGTTCTTTTCTCTTATTACTTCTTTGAACAGATTTATGAAAATTATGGAGATTGTTCTTAAAAGTGACCTTTTTCTTGGAAGGAAAGAGAATAAGAGCCTTACCAGAGATCATAACTTCTTTTATACAAGGGTGATTTACTGTATTTTAGATATACAAATATATATTACAGCAATATGTTGAGCATTTGTGCATCATATAATAATAAATAATACATTGCCAGTAGGAATGAGACATGTCCAAATATCTCTTTAGATTTCTCCCCAGTCCTTTTCCTTCTGTTAATGTAAAAAACCATTGAAACCTGTAAAGAAATTTTTGTGAGTTTATTTGAGCCCAACTGTTGACAAATGCTGGGAAGCAGAACCTCAACAAATTGAGATAATGCTCTGGAGAATAGCGGGTTACATCTGTATTTATGCACTGCAATCAAAGGAGGGAAGTAGGTGGGTTACATGAAATCCACTGTAGATTAAGGAGGTGGGATAAAGCAAAGTGGGGGAAACCCCTGTGATTGGATAAAAAGTAAAATGATTAACACATGCTTAGGTGGGTGCAGAACAATGAACATGATAATGAAGGAATTTACGGTATCTGTCCTGGCGCCCAGTGCATTAGGTTGTGCCCCAGGGGGTCTAGAAAAAGGGAAGTTACAAGTTACCCAGACATTTCAAGGTTATGTTATCATAGATGCAAAAAGACAGATAGGCTCAGTTAAGGTAAAGGTTGACCTTGTCAGTGAAGATACCAGTCTAGGACATAATTGCCCACCATCACTGCGTTTAGTTTAAGTTTAATTTCAGACCATCCTTTGTGGTGACGTCAGGTCTCTGAGTTTGCAAGACCGCCATGTAGGCCGCCCCTGAACTTGTCAGGTCAGCATGTGGCCCCTTTCGTCCACACTTCCTTTCTAGAAAAATACTATTCTGATTTAGTAACTGTATTCATATGCCCGTATTCATATTTTAACTATGTTTTTATTAATTTCTAAGCAATATGTTTACATTTTATAAATATATATTTATTATGTAAAATATATACAGCTCTTTTATAGTTAGTCATATGTTTATTACAACTTTTTTCTCTGTTATGTTTGTTATATTTAGCTCTAGTCCTTTCATTTACTATGGTGTTGTCTTCCAGTTTTTTAATATATCATAACTCAATTGATATATTCAAACAGATGATAGACAGGGGCACCGGTTGCAGATCTTTCTGTCAGGGGTAATGTTGCTCTGAGCGTTTGTCTGAGTTTGCTGGCATACACGTCACAGACAGCTCAGAGGTACATGGATGTGTGATTACCAGCCCTGGGATTTGGCAGCTTTGACTTACTAGTCACCGTCAAAATGTTTTTCAAAGGAGCAGTGGCCACATGCATAGTCACCGGACAAGTGCAGTATCCCTGTGCTCACATACTTGCCGACATGACATCAGCGGACTTAACATTTTGCCGGCTGAATAGTGTGAAATTTTGTGGTTTAAATTTGAAATATGATTACTAATAATGTGGGACATTTTGTCATATCTATACTGGTTATTCAAATCTCTTCTGTGAATTTTCTGTTTAGATTTGCTGATACCCTTCACTCCCCAGTGTATTTTTTTTAATGATTTGAAAAATATTATATTATTCTATATATTATTTATTTTTGGGGGGAGTGGTTTATATGTGTTACAAATATAATTTTATAGATTTTGAATTTTTGTTGTACATGTCTATTTCTTAATAAATAAAATATAATTATGTTATCAAAGTTATCCATTTATTATTATGATTTGTGTTTTTTGTGCCTAATTAAGAAACCTTCCTTCCCTGATGTTTAGAAAGATGTTCTTCAGCTCGCTGGCCAGGCATCCTCATGGCTGGGAGGGAGGGGGGCTTATGGTGGTGTGTCCCAGAAGAAAGCTCATCTTAGGGAGGAGTGGCTGGACACATCTGCTAAATTAGCCCTGTCTCGCCATCACTACCAAGCAAGCCACACGCACATCAAGGAGGAATGGTTTCTTCTGGGAAGATCTCATATCGCCTGTGGGACGCCTTGGACCTTGCACAGCAGCCCGGGGTGTCCGCCCCAGCTGCATGTGCTGTGAGCACTGGCGGGCACCTCACCTGCAGGAGGAGCCCTGCGCTCAGGTTTGGAGGCCTCAGCTGCCTGGGAACCTCTTCCCAGTTTCCCCTCGCCCCACCCTGATCCTCACGCACACCCACATCCCAGGGGCTGTTACTACCTCACTGTGTGATTTTAAGTTTGTAGCCAAAACACTGGTGCTTGCAAAACCTAAGATGGGGATCTCTCTCTCTCCCCTACTCAGGAACAGCTTTGTTTTCACATTTAATTTTCTCCTCAGTTGAGAGACTTGCAATATGAAGAAAATAGTGAGGAAAACAGGAGAGAAGGTAATGGAAGGCAAAGCTTTCAAGCCAGAAATGTTTCTCTCTGCCAACCAGAGAAGCATCTGGCCAGGAAGTGGGTGGGGCAGCACACTTCCCCAGATAGAATCCTGGAACCACTTGACCGGAATAACTTCTCTCCAGCATTAGTTTTCACCCAGTCACATGGCCACTGGAGCACAGGGTAGTGAAGTAGAGGAAGAGAACACGCTGACTACCAGCGGCCGAGAGGCCTGTGGCCTAGTGTAAGCCTGTCAGCATGCAGGGGCAAGCTCCTGGTGAGTCAGGAGGAGACCAGGAATGAGGCTGTTCGTCAAGCTGCAGTACAACCCCCATTCTCTTCCCTTCCAGCAACTGGTCACATAACAAGCAACCGACTCCCATGTTGTCTAAAACTTCTCACTGCACCACCATTGGCCTGTGCTGGCCCAGGCCCCTCTGGGCATTCCTGACACTCCCAGGTGGGCCCTGTGTCCCAGGGACTGGGTACTTGCATTTGCAAAGACCCCTGAGCAGAGACTAGTTGACAGTGATAGGCCTCTCCATGGAATGGTACTTGGCATTTCCCGCTTATTTATTCAGTTTTTGTTTCTCCCATGATGATTATTTAAAATTTTTTTTCACAAAATTGAGCAATAAAACTGTGCCATTTCATGATTCGCAAACTGACCAGAAGGTCAAAGAGTTACATATTTTCCCCAGAACTTATGCTGGGCTGTTTGGGGGTGGCTCATGCCCCTCTATTTTCCCTTCTTTGTTTCCCATGCTACATTCCTCCCCTCGAGTTAATGAATTCTGAAGGCCTCCATTGAAACAGCAATGGGGTTGTTGTTACTCAATGCTTAGAGAGAGATCCTGGGGCCGCAGACCTTGAAGAAAGTCTTACTTATTTTAGACTGTTACCTGTTTCAATAAAGAAAGACATAAGAACCTTTCACAAGTTTTACACTGACTCTCCAAGGCATCTCACTTTAATTCGGACTGCACTTTTTTTGCTCTCTTTTAACACACTTTGGAGGGTGGATGGCCTCCCCGGGAGTCTCTGCCCAGCCCCATGGTGCGTTGGCAGCAGCAGCTTGCCCTCTCCCTTCTTGTAAAGCACAGCATGCCTGGGTCGCAGAGGAAGAGCTGGCCAGGCAGGAAGGGTGCAGGGACTGCTCTTCTGACCAGAGAGAGAGACCATGTGAGCGTTCTCCCCTAGAACGTGTGGAAAGTCTCCTGAAGAGCTAGCCCATGGCCACAGTCTTCTACCTGCGAAGGAAACACTGTTCAACTAATGCTCATCTCCGCCATTGGACAAGACTATGACGGAGCCCCTGGCACAAATCTGGAATCAATCAGTACAGTGGGGCCATGCGGCATGATGGGGGAGGGTCCTGGACAAGGGATTGGAGAACATGGAGCACTGAGGTGGGGGCAGGGATGGGGGGCACCCTGGGCAAACTGATTCGGGCTGAGCTTGCTTTTCTTCAGCCACTGGCACCCTTCAGGTGATGTCTGGCCACAATGAGAGAAGAGCATTTGAGGTCTAAGAGTGAACATTGGAGATCCCAGTTAGAACCTAGGGGCCAGGTCCAGTGTCTGTCCCTCTGCTGGACTGGGAGCTTCTGAGCCCATTCAACACTCAGACCACAACTTCTAAAAGAAAACAACAACAAAAACACAATCTTTTTTGGGGGGAGATGAAATAGTTAGGTTTAAGGCAAATCTCACCCATTCTTTCTGGGTGGTTTTCTAATGTCATTTATTGAGCCCTAGAGGACCAGCCTTTGCAAAATGTGGCTTTAAAACTCAAACTCAGCAAGCAGACTGTTTGCTGGAGCCTGGTGATCTGGTGCAGGGCCAGGAGGGTGTGAGGGCCCTGCCTGAGTGTTTTCTCCTGAAGTGGTTTTCTTCTCCGGGCATGAAACTTTCTGACTTCTCACCCTATGATCAGCCTTAGATTTCTGGCAGCTGAGTTTTTAACAATTTTCACTCCTGCCTCTGATTTTCACTTATAGAAACACAGACAGCCTTGCAGAATGTCCTGTGTATAATGGAATCAGCATCTTATTTAAAACAAAGATTAAAATTCTTCCATGGATGAACCTAGATTTTTGGGTTTAATCTCACAGGAGTCTTCTTCTCTTTCTCCCACTCACAATTCTGCTCACCCCACCTCATTCATGGCTTCAAGGTTATGTCACTTCCCATATGGTACTTCGAACCTCTGGACTATTGATGCCAGTTTCTAAAACCTAAACCCTAAGCAAATGAAACAGCATTGGATTTCCAAAAAGACTTTGTAAAACCTAAGGAAGAAAAGAAAAAAAGAAAGTAAACATGTGAAGAAGATACAAAGCAAAGAAAGTCAGTCAACTGTCATTCCCTAGTAAATGCTTTATTTGTTCAACAAGCATGCATTGAGCACCCACTACGGGCCAGGAGCTAACAATACAACAGTGAGCTGCCCAGGAGCCCGCCTCCTTGGAACGAAGGGTCTAGCAGCTGTTTGGGTTTATATTGCCACCTTTTGTGAATCTCTTCTGGTGCCTACCTTCCAGGGATAGAAATTTCTGTTTACTTTCATACCCATTTCCATGAAAAAACAAAACAAAACAAACAAACAAACAGAAATACAGGAGGAAAAGCTATGCCTTGACTTTGGTCTAATTCTAAATACCAAGAGCATCTGACTGATCTTCCTCTGTGCCCCTTCCTCTTGGCCCTCGTCCCTTTACTATGAACCGCAGAGTTGCACATGCGGAGCTTTACATACCTGGGCCAGGAGGGCTGTTCCACATGTCAGCTACAAACGTGGAACTTTACCCTCAACCCAATGGACGTTTAGAATCAGGGCCACAGGAAATGCTTAGGTTCCCCTCCCCCCAAAAATAACTTTTTTGTTGGAAAGAGCAGAGATAATCCAGCCTTGAAGAAAATAATAAAACCTAGACCTCAGAACCAATTCATTCTGCATTGTTTTCACTGCGTGTGTGCATGCATATGCATAAGTTAGTTAAAAAACTAATAGAGACCATATACATTTTCTTATTGCACATCTGCACTGACATTATAGAGAATACAAGTAAGATTGTATAAACCATGCCTAGTGTGTGGAATATGGAAAACTACTTCTGCATTTGGGATTGCCCATTTTCCAAGACCACATTGGCTACATAACTTTATTTCTAAATGTCCAAGATATTATGGATATTTGAAATCATGAAAGGACCTGAAATTGGAAGCTAGGCAATGAATAAACCTAGAATTTTAAGCTCTAGGACAAGTAAAAAAAAGTCATGATTTAATTCACACCTCAATAAGACAATTCCCAGAATACCAATATGAAGTTCTTGAGAGAAGATTGTCATGTGAAATGACAACTGGATAAATTGACTAATTACCTGAGTTTAGAGAATATGGTTTTGATTCCTGTGACCCAGTATTTGGAGTATGGATGTTGTTCTTGGCCAAATTATATAGGTCCCATCCAATTGCATGAAGTCTCTCGGCAGGCAATTTCCTTTTATACAAATAAATAATGGAACCACAGTGAATTTGCAACTTGAGATAATGGTAGCACCAAATGAGGCAGATTAATGAGTTATCTAACATCTTCTAGAGGATTTGGCCTGCTTTATTCATTCATTTATCAATAATCTCTGTGGTATAACTTAAGAAGGCATACATGCTGTCGCCTGGTATCAGGCCAGGAGAGCTATTCTACCGAGAGCGCGCCAGCAGCAGCCAGAGTGACTGCAGGTGACTCGTGATAACCAAGGTGGCAGACGCCCAGGGCAAATGCGGAGGAGCCAGCCTGGCATCATAAATCACTGTTCCCATTTTATAAAGTCTGTAGTTTTTCTTTTTTCAATAGCGAGCATTTGCTTCCTGGGAAATAACAAAAATTGAAAAGAGAAATTGACAAATATTACTATCAAAGAGATGAGAAGTCTGGTGATAGAATTCATAGGCTTCTCACTTGAGAATTGCTTGAAGTGACTATAGGTGTTTATTTTGAAGAAGAAAAACATAAGAGGCCATGAGCATTATCTTTATAATGTGAAAAGGCCAGTAATGTGAGGTAGGATTAGACTTAGGCTACATCAACTCAGAGACTGACCGCAGGCAAGCACCATTATAACAGGCTGCCTCTCTGCTCATCAGGGCGGCTCTGTAATGGGCCCGATGAGAGCTGCTGGGGCGTGGCAAGGTCCCTGTCACTAGAGGTATCCAAGATGGTGGATGACCTTTTGAAGTGGAATGTGATAAAATAAAATTAGGAATGGTTATAATTTAGTATTCTTTCTATGCTAAGACTTTTCACATCTTATATCATTTAACACCTGGATCAGTGAGGTGGGCATTGTTTTCCCAGTTTATAGATGAGAACATTGAGGCCAGAGAAAGGAAGTGATAAGCCAGGAGCAGAAATCCAGCTTCACTGGCCTTTCCAGAGCATTTGCTGAGTGAGAAGCAAATAGGTCAGGAGCCTGCAGCTGTGCTGTCACCCAAGCCCTCCTCTGTGTCCTGACATTGCAGTCTTATACTTACGAGAGCTGATCCAGATGTCATCCTGGCTCTGAAGCTGCCTTGCTAAGTGAAAATGCACTGTTTCTCCATCCCTAAACTGGAATGACAGTCATACTTATCTTGTAAATAAGTTGTAAAAATCAAAATGGCACAATGACTGGCACATCGTGGATGCTCAATACATTTCAGCATTAATATTAATAGTATCTATTGGGACTAAAAAGATAAAATTATTCCCAACACAATTTAACAACTGATATCACATAGAAAATATCTAATTATAACCAACATCTGCACTATGTGATCATATGTGTGTGTGTTTCCCTGAAGGCTCTGGGAATGCCTTCTCCCTACACTCACTCTACCACTGCTCCATGAAAAGCTTGTTAGGGCCAGGACAATTGGTCCAAATGTCCTGGCTGTCAACTTGGTGCTCTCCCTCACCAGCTCCCAGGGAGGTCATGATGCCCCTGCTCTGAGCTCTAGAACAAATCCTGGCCGGAGTGTGTATCATGCTTTAACCTTCTGTCACCGTGACCGTCACCCCTTGCGCCTGCTGAGGTGGCCTGCCAGCCTCAACTTCTCAATCTAGTCACCTTTCTGGAACTTGGCTATGTCTGGGTTCTAGCCCCATTTGATGACACGCTGTTCTGCACAGCTCTTTCCTCTCCTCTCTTTGCAGGTTCAACCCCATCCTTTATGCTAGTCAGTATCAGCTGAGAAGGCTCCTAAGGCAGGTGGGTCACCCAGGGCAATGAAGTGCTCCCTGCTTGATGCTAAGCAGCGGGGGCAGGAGAAGGGTGGTGGCCAGCATCTATTCCAGTGCTTCCCCTATGCAAGGACTCGCACTAAGCATTCTGCAAAAGGGATCTTACCCGTGTCTCACAATAATTCCTCAGAACAAAAACTAAGAGTATCCCAGTTATGAGAAAATTAATGTTTAGAGAGGCATTTTCTTTAAAAATCAACATGTCAGTGCAAGATAAACCATTGAAACTTTGTTCAATTAATCAAAATTCTCTCTTATTCTTTTAATTTAGTGGAAGGAAGTTCAGTTGTTACCAATGCCTCTTGGATCAACATTAAATATCAGTGCTCTATGAAGAGACTGGCAGAGGAAAATGTGACAATCCATGGCATCTCCTTTCTGCTCTGGGTCTCTGTGCACGTGACCTGCAATGGTTAATGAGGAGAATCCGTGGTTTCCACAGGGAGCACATGCCACCTGGACGCCAGGCCCCGCCTTCAGGACAACTATCCTATGGGGTGAAAGCAGGCTCAGTTGATCATTGCTGCTCTGTGCCTTTAGTTATAATTTCAGGCTTGACTGAAAAACTTTAAAGCATAATTTTTCTCTAACTTTTAACCTTAAGTAAATGCCTAGTTTTTCAGTCTTTAACTTCCTTCTTCAAAACATTATTGCAATTCTCCTTGTTGATATGCAGCCGATGTCACAGAAAAGGAGCAGGTCTGCACGCCCGTTGCTCAGACCCGGGTGTGCGCTGGGCATCGGCACTCGTTCATAGCACGGTATTTGCCCTCTTATGGGGAAGAGGTAGATGCACAGCTGAAGCTGAGGACCTGACCTGAGTCTGGAACTCTTTGATAAGGAGGATGACAATAAACACCTTTCTCATAACTTCAGACACAAAGTAAATGAGAAAAAACTGTCCCGCCCGCCTGCCTGAGGAGCAAGTCTTAGAAAACCATCTTCTTTGTGATCAGCAGTTTGGGACCTTCCGCAAGGCATTTTCTTTCATGGTGTCTTCAGTCCTAGGGAAGGTGCCTCCAGTTCTCAGGGATAATCTGAAAGTTTAAATCGAATGCAAGGGTAGAATTCCCAGATTTTCACTAGCAAAGTCTGAGTACAAAGCCTGCCTGTGGCTGAGTGACAGGTGTGTGCCTGCTAGGGAGCAGCACTTTCCACCTCAGACTGCCGACAGGCCAGCTCTTGGCATGGGAAAGCAGCACAGTGCTGAGGGGAGCAGGAGCATGCAGGGAGGCCCCTGGAGAGGGAATGACAACCTTTTGAAATGGTGGTTTGACATCAGCATAGAGCAGTGATGGCGAACCTATGACACGCGTGTCAGCACTGACACGCGTAGCCATTTCTGATGACACGTGGCCACTGAGGCGGCTGCACGCAGCAAATGTTTCATCCTCCCCTATTAGACACTGTGTGCCGGAGGTCTGTAGGCCAAAACAACAGAAGTCCAGCACAGAGCGTCTAGTTCTGGGACTTCCGGTTAAGCCGGGATCTTTGCCCTCACTTCCGCCGGCAGAGCAGGGAGCAGCGGAAAGCAGCGGGGGACGCATCTCTGGGGGCCCTGCCATTACCAGTAACCAAGTAACAGTTAACCACAGCAACCATTATCTACTGTTCTGGGGTGTCATGGATTTCTAATCCATCATTACTGAGATAAGTGAGGGAGAGGCTGGGAGAGGCGAGGGTTTGTGGCGTGCTATGGGTGCCGTTTCCCGCCATTAGAAATAGCGGCAGCCATTTTAATTCACATAAGGAACACCATCTTGCTCCATAGTGCAGACTCCATTTCACCACTATTACTGTTGTGCATCCTTATTAACCCCTATTTCTGCTTATTAACTCTGCCCTTTCCTAAAAGACAGTTATATGCACCATTTTGTGGTTAGATAGGCTAGTTAACCCCTAACTGCCTGCAGGCATAACAAGCTATCTATAATTCTATCTTCTGTCACTGCCCCCCTGATGGAGAACCCAAAAAATAAAAAATTAAGGTTAAGTAAAGGAAGTTGTAGTAGCAGTGGCCGACCCTTTTAAGAGACATGGACCGAGATGTATGGCTTTATAGAAAAAAATGGCAGATCATTTTGCATTCTATGTACTGAAACGGTAGTAAGCAGAATGTGGAATATAAATAGATATTTTGAAACTAATCATTCCCAGCTCTTGGAAGAAAGTGAGGATGAAAGGAAGGAATACATTTCCAGGAAGCTACACCTTTATAAGAGCCAATCTAATTCCATCCTTAAATTTATGAAAGGCTCTACAAATTTAACATCTGCAAGTTAGAGCATTGCTCACTCTATGGCTCAGCATGGAAAAGCGCTCAGTGAGGGAGAATTTATTAAAGAAACTCTTCTAAGATGTGCACCAGTTCTATTTCATGATATGCAGAATAAAGATGCAATTATTTCTACTGGGCTACCACTCAGTAGAAATATCATAAAAGACCGAATAATGAGACTGAACACAAACATACAATATCAATTAAGGAGAGACATAAGGAAGTGTAAATATTTTTCGATCTCTCTTGATGAAACTACTGATGTCACATCACATGTTCAGTTGGCCATTACTGGTCGATATTCTGATGGTCTCACAATGAGAGAAGAGTTGATAAAGTTAGTATCAGTGCCAACAAGTAAATCAGGAAGCGAAATATGTAAGGTTGTTATACAAACATTTCGTGACCTAAGCATTGATATCTCTAAAGTTGTGTCAGTGACGACAGATGGGGCACCAAATATGGTGGGGAAAAAAGTCGGATTTGTCAAATTGTTTACAGAAGCTATTGGACATCTGATTGTGCCTTTTCATTGTATTATCCATCAGGAGGCTTTATGTGCCAAGGCAGGATTCACCGACTTAAACGACTTAATGTCAGTTGTTAAAATAATAGTTAATTTAATAGCTGCTTGCCCCCTTCACAAGCGAGAATTTTCGGCACTTTTACTGGAGGTTGATTCCACCTACAGTGGACTGCTGATGTACAATTATGTAAGATGGCTGAGCCGAGGCAAAGTTCTTGAGTGCTTTTTGGAGTGCTTTGAAGAAATTAAGGTATTTCTTGATGATAAGGATCTGGGAAACTTTCCTCAGCTTAATGATGATAAGTGGGTCAACAGCCTGATGTTTTTTACAGATCTCTCTGTTCATATTAATGAACTGAACTTAAAGTTACAAGGTTTTGGCAAAAGTATTGACGTTATGTTTGGATACATAAAAGCTTTTGAAAGTAAAGTTAAAATTTTCAAGCGAGATGTAGAAACTAAAACTTATAAGTATTTTCCTCGAGTAACAAAGTATTTTGAGAAGGCCAGTGCAGCTGTACAAAATGGAATGGAACTCTTTCATATGAAGTACCAGCATGTTTTAGACTCATTACTTGACCAGTTTAGTGATAGATTTAGTCAATTTAGAAGTCTAGAACAGACCATGAAAATAATTAAGTATCCTGATGTAGTAGTCTACAGTAGTTTGGAATTAAATGGTTTCCAATGGATGCAAATTGATGATTTGGAGATGCAACTTGCAGAATTTCAAGACAGTATCTGGGCTCAGGTGTTTGTGACTTGAGGTCAAAGCTTGAGAATCTGGAAAGGTGCCACTTGGAGAATCAAGAGGAGTGCCACTAAGAACAGGAAATTTGGAGTGCCTGGAACCGACTACCAGACACTTTTAGCACCCTGAAAAATATAGCAATGGCTTTACTCACAATTTTTCCCTCTACATACTTTTGTGAGGCCTTATTCTCAGTGTTAAATAATATCAAAACCAACAAAAGAAACAGATTGACAGATGAAGTTAGTAGCGCTTGCCTGGGCCTGAAGTGTACAAAATACCAACCTTCAATTGAAGATTTAGCCAATGAAATTCAGCAACAAAAAAGTCACTAATAGGCAGGTTAGTTAAAGAATTCCCCCTCCCCCTCACTTATCTTAGTTCACGGCACCCCACACGAGCTAAATAATATCAAGACCAACAAAAGAAACCGACTGATGGATGAACGAAGAAGTCACTAAGCAGGTAAGTTAAATATTTAGTTTTTGGTTTATTAAATACAATTATATATAACAATTATACATTTACTAGAAGCCCGTTGCATGAAGTTTCGTGCAATAGACCTTCCTTCACCTGGCTGCCGGCACCAGTTTTCCGCCAGCAGCAGTTTTCCTCTGGCCACCCGCCGATCGGAGCGCCTCCCGCCAGCGCCATTGGCCACCCCGAGAGGAACTCCGATCTGGAGGTGCTCCAATTGTGGGTGGCCAGAGTAAAACTGCTGCTGGCGGAAAACTGGTGCCGGCAGCCATGCAATCGGCCACCCCGAGTTCCGCCACCGGCGCCTTCCGCCGGCTCCATTGGTCCTCCCGCAGTGCTGGCTGTTGGGGCCTGTGGGAGGAACGGGGGGTAGGGACTCGTGAGTCCCCGCCCCCCGCTCATCCTGTCAGCCCAATTGGCTACCCCAAGTCCCGCCCCCAGCCTGCCGCTGGCCCAATCGTGGGCGTAGCGGAGTGATGGTTATTTGCATACGTCCCTTTTATTAGGTAGGATGTTATTTAAACTATAAATATCGCGAAATAATGTTTTTTCCTCAAAGTGACACACTACCCAAGTTATGCTCAGTTTTTTGGCGAAGTTTGACACACCAAGCTCAAAAGGTTGCCCATCACTGGCATAGAGTTAGGTGAAGCCCCACCTAGAGCCAGAGAGGGGGCCCTTTCTTCTTAGACCAGAACTCAATTAAAATATGAATTTGCATTGGTTTATTAGTGAAATAGTATCTATCAAAGGCCCATATTACAGGTTCTATATGTTAAGTGAGCGGGTACTGAAGCACCCAGGAATACCAGTGGAGCAGAAATATGTTAACTGCACCAGGAGAAAACCTAATGTTCTAGGTCCCCGCTAGAAATGAACACCATTTGCCCTTTTCTATGTTCTCTCAGACATTAGAAGTGCTACAAGCCTAGGGGCACATTTCCCACCCAGCCAGGTTCTGTTTAGACTCCGCCAACGAGAGGCCCTTATCAAGTGGTGGAAGAAGAAAGAAAAACTGAAGCCATGCTGTTTGTGACAGGTGAGATCAGATGCCTGGGCTTTAGCAGATGGCAGAGGTGTGCCAGGCAGGTAAAGCACATTCTAGTGAACCACCTGCTTTGGTGCTGCATGTAGCTGAGGTAATGGGGGGGAGGGGGTATATTTATTCTATCACATATTGATTTCTTAGAACCCATTGGAAACTTTTCCTATCATCCCTCAAGTCCATCTAGTGTAGTTTTCTATATGAAATATCTCCCTGTTTGGGTTCTTAGAGCGTTTTCCTGACCGAATCCCACCTGAAAAGGGATACTACTGGAATGAGGTAGAGGGGATGGCTTCTCTTTTCTCTGTTGGAGAAAAGAGAAGACTCAGGTGAGGACTTCATCAGCTTTTCTGGGGATGTGGAGCTGGAGGCTTGCTGTTGATGCCCTGCCTGTTCAGCAATAGGACTTAGGACTGTTTGGGGAATCTGTTGTGGAACCCATGTACATATAATTGGTTCAACTGGTTTACATCTATCCTATCCCCTTCCTTCCTCTTGTTAGTTCTTATTAAGAATTCTTTTTAAAAGAAACACAAAAAATGTTCTAATGAGCTAGCCCCATCCTTCCACATTCATAATTCTAAGGTAGAATTACTTATATTCTCTCTTTCTTAGTTTTTTTTTTCAACTATTAGATTAGCTCCTATTTTATTGTTTGATTTACATATATTGTGAAATGGTTACCAAAATTTGTTCACCAACATCCATCAACTCATCTATATATATAAAAGGCTAAGTGACTGACCATCTGTCTGTTCGACCCACTGACCATCTGTCCGTCTGACCGACTGACCAGCTGGTACATATGATATGCACTGGCAATTTAAAAAATAAACGTTGACTCACACATGCACGATATTTGTTCCCATCTGACACTGGCCTTCCATTTAAATTAATTCAAAGACAGTTTGCCGTGATGCCAGCAGTTGCAATGACTATTAATCAATCACAAGGAAAAACTATAGACAGAGTAGGAATATTCCTACCTGAACCCATTTTTAGACATGGTCAGTTATACATTGCTTTCTCTTGAGTTCGAAGAGCACATGACGTTAAAGTTGTAAATGCTTCATCACAAGGGAAATCAGTCAAGCACTCTGAAAGTGTTTTTATTTTTAATGTGGTATACAGGGAGATATTAGAATAAGGTTAATCAATTTATCAGTCATTGTTTTTATCAATGTTGTTTTTATATCATGTTTTTGTTGTTTTCATATCATGTTTTTGTTTTTATATCATGTCTTTGTTGTTATATCATGTTGTTATTGTTTATTAATCAATTTATATATTACCTTCATATACATTTTACTAATTTTCTTTCATCTCTGACACTTCTATTATAAAGACAGGGTGAATAGCGATATTAAAATATTTCTTCTAATTAATTTCCTTTCAATGTGCATGAATCCGTGCACTGGGACTCTAGTAGATACAATAAAAAGAAAAGAAAGAAAACAAAAGAATTGTATTTCTCTTTGTGATGAGAACTCAGGATTTACTCTCTTAACATTTCCATTCATCATACAGCAGTGTTAACTATAATCAGCATGTTCCAAATCACATCCCTTGGACTTATTTATCTTATAACTGGAAGCTTATACTTTGTGACGATCTTTCTCCAATTCACCCTGCCCACTGTATTAGTTAATTTTCTGGACTTTTTAAATTTTCTCAGGGTATTTTAAATTGTAGTAAGCAGAACTATATCATTACAACATCCAAACACAGCAGGTATTCAACCAACAATTTTCTGAATGTAGACTTAATGGCAAAAGTTGTTGTTTTCAATCATTCCTTGACAATATCTTACATTTTGCTGGCCTTTATGGCTGAACCAGCAGATTAAACTAATGTTGCCACAAAATGCTCTAAAAGTCTGACTTCCATGTCTCACTCCCCATTATAGCTAGGAGCTCACTGCTTAATCTGGATTGGTACACACCATCATTCGTCCAGAATGAAGCTCATTATTTTGTCTTCTCTTGTCCAGTACAGTCTGCAGAGACGGCAGCATGTCCTGTGATGTCCAGGCTTCACTGAGGCCTCTTGCTCCAGAGCAGGTCCTGAGAGCCCAAAGGCATTTGTCAGTGGAAGATCACATACCTTGAGACAGACATGCTCCTCTTAGCAAGCAAGGAGAGCCAATCTGCATCAGCAAGTGGTGAATGAAGTCCCGTGCCAAACTAACACAACATAACAAAACATCATAGCAAGTCCATAGTTTCCATTCCGAGAAGATGAATTTACTCAACTATGAAACTTTGCTTTTGTGATGTTTTATGAAGGAAGTGATTAAAATAATCTCTCTCACCATTTCATGATACAATGACAGGTGGATTGAGTGGTGGGCTAGCAAGAATTAAAGTTCATTAACATTGGGATGTTTTTCTTCTGATTATCATAATTTCCTAAAGCAATGTGTTGATAATGCTCCCCATCAGTAAAAGTATTTGAGCATTTCTCTACATATGTATGTCTCTATTTTAACTCCACATATGCATATTTCTATAGTAGTAATTAATGATTATTATAAAATATAAACAGAAATGTAAAATTTTAAAGGGTAAGTTAAGATGAAATAAACTATATGTGCATACATATTAATATGGTTTTTATTGATTTTAGAGAGATAGGAAGGGAGGTGGGAGAGAGAGAGAGACATTGATCAATTGCTTCCTGCACTTCCCTTAATGGGGATCAAGCTCACAACTCAGTTTTGACCCTGACCTGGAATTGAACCAGCGACCTCTTGGTGCTCAAGATGATGCTCAACCAACTGAGACACACAGGCCAGGACAAATAAACTATATTTTTAAGCATGTTGTTTATCATATTAGCTTTGTTTTGTTATTAGCTAGTTCCTAGGGCAAAGCTCCCCCAGATCATAGTGCTTTTCTAGATATTTCAAATAACTTTCTGGATAACTGTGGTTTTTTTGGCTGATTCTTTTCAGATCTTATTATATTGAAACTTTTTACCTCTCAACATTGATAATTTTCATTCAATGAGTGAAAATGTCCATGCTGTCATTTTATCACCATGTTCTTTTGCTTGTACACTAAGTAGTACCTTACTCTGTACTCAATCTGCAATTTATGTGCCAGAATTTTTGCAGCCATTTGTATTTTATAAAAAGCTAGTTTAGTTAAAATTAGGTAAGTAATAAATCATTTAACCAGGCAGACAGAAACTTTAAAATGTCACCATAAACCAAAAGTGAATGAAGTACACGGTACCACTGCAAACTGCTCCTGTTTGGAATCCTGGTATCTCATCAGCTAAACAGGAGGTGGAAACATCCAACCAAGTAAAGGTAACAGTGTCAATCCATTTGTTAAAATATAGTGAAACCTCACTATCTTTTCATAAGATACATAAATAGAAGCCCTAATATTTTCTATCCATGTTACAATGAATGACCTTGAGCACCCCCTGAGTGTGTATTACCCATTTTGGAAACCGCTGGTCAAGGGCACTGTTTCCCACCAGGTGGTTCATGAACTGAGAAGAAAGTATGATTTTACCTTTCAGCAATTCCTGACTTGGTTCCTGCCCACTTCTGTCTTTTAAGCAATGGCTAGCCTTCTTCCACTTCCCCACTATATTTATTATGAAATGCATTTAGAACTGAAAAATATGTTTGTAATATACTATGACCCAGAATTCTGTCTTTTTTTTTTTTTTACATACTATCTTCAGAAAACCAGAACCCAAAGCACTGTATTACTTCTCCACTCACAGCTTATGAGAGAGAGGAGATAATCATGTACCTTTGAGGTCAGCAGGCCAGTCCTTAGTAAACAGAGACCTGGACACAAGCTGGCTGGCCAGACTTGTTCTCAGAGCAGGGCCTGAGTAAGGTAATGCACAAGCCTGAATCCCAGTTCCCTGGGTGCCGGGCTCTTTCTCCAGTATCTAGAAGGGTTCAGGAACCTGAAGAAGGTGCTGCACATAAATTAATAAAGAGACTAGAAATATAATATAAATTTGTAATCCATGGAGGAGCCAGAGGAGACCTAGCTTCAGTAACCAGGTTCTCTGAATCTCCAGACCCCTTGCTCTTTATTAACACAAATTGCCCTAAAGCAAAGCAGATATGCATATCAAAGGTAAGGTTTGGTATACAGTAGGCATTGTCAGTTTGGAGGAACTGCCTTCCACTGTTCAGGTGTTTGGCCAGCAGGAGGCAATAACATGTAGATTACAATGCCCTCAATTGTCTGGTAACAGGCAATAATATATGCAGATCTTCAGGTTTGGGGAATTGCTTTTGGCCATTCCAGTAGGCAATAATATGTATTCAGCCTGCTGAAGCCTCTAGGTTCCATCAACCTGTTGATGAAACTTCTTGCATTTATGACCTGTTGAAATTAGCTTCAGCACCTGGGTCACTGAGAATCCACACCAACTGCTGCAGAATATCTGAAACTCTTCCCAGGTCGCTCTCCTGAGACAACTACAAGGATAACACTCATGATGCCATTACAATGATGCTCCGCTCTGGGAATCTTTCTCTTAGTGTCATCAGAGTTGCTTTTCAAGCTTCAGCTCTACACAGATATTGTAGAGACCTCAAGAAGTTTAGGAGGGTAGAAATTGGTAATTAACTCTTATGTATTAGGTTTTCAGAATTACTAGTAACTGAAAATGTGTGAGTTTCACTAATCCATTAAAATAGATTTAAAACTTTATATAGAAGTCAATGAGCAATTGAAGAAGGTTTTGCACATGAGCACAACATAGTGACTTATGTTTTCAAACAACTCTGGCAGGAGCTTTCTTGAGAGAATGCCATGTGGCTAGAGTTTATTCTCTTGAAACACCCATATTTTCTGAGCTTCTTGCATCCCTTTGTTTAATTAGGTGCCCCTGCGAAAGTATAAACTTTTTGGTCAGCAGCCTCAAATCTTTGTCTAACAACTGGTTCTATCTGCTGACCACTGCTAGGCCTGGGAGAATCACACCATCTTATCTCATCAGGCCACACAGAGGCCCCAAGAGAAATAAGCTCAAGTCAAGATTCTGTGATTACACACTGAGCTCCCAGGTGTATGAAGACTTCACTACAACATGACTCCTTTTATTTCCAAAGCTTGTTTTCCTACAACGTTGTCATCAACCTCTCAGTAATAAACTTATGAGCAAGTTTTCAAAACAAATAAGGGCCACCATGTGTGACAAGGAGGGGAAAATGGTCAGGAAACGTATTTCAGTTCCCAGGGCTCACTGTCAACAATCACAAGTTTGAAAATTTTGAAAGAAACTGTCACTATTATTTCATTGCTTGGGTGTTAGTAGATAAAAATTCAACAGCTTGCTTGTGGAAAACCCTAGCTATACTTAAATCTCCCTTAGCTATCTAAATAATCAAAGAAGGAAGAATTGGAAAGGAAGAAAGGAGGAAAGGAAAGGGGAGAAAAGGAAACATATTTTCTGATTCTATATATGTGGCAGACTACAAAATAAGCATTTTCTTATGTAATTTACTTATTGTTTATATACTAGTATCCCAGTGAAGGCAATATTCATACCTTACCAATTTTAGATAAATATGATTATATTAATCAACAATGAAGAATCTAGACAGGTTCTGTCAGAAATATGCCTTATTAGAAGTCTCATTTAAAAATAACCTATAAAGGTAAAATTCCTTTTAGTCTTCATATAAAATCTCTCCCCTTCCTTATGATAGTCCAGATTGTATACATCTTCAATGTAGAAGTTCTTCCTGGGGAAGTGCCAAGATGGCCACAATGTAAGTGGAAGTTACACCCACCTCCTCCCAGGACCAAACTGGAATTGCAACTAAAATAAAGAGCAGTGAATCTGAATAACCAACTGAAGACTAGCTGAAGAGAAGTCTTATAACCAAGGACTTACAGAACAAACCACATGGAGACAAGTAGGCAGGGTGGGGACACAAAAAGGGCTGGCCCTGCTCCCACGGACTGCAGCTGAGGATCTAGAGGGACATCTCAGCTGCAGAGGTTCCCCCTGAGGTGCTTGGGGTATCACCTGATGATGGGCTCCTCAGCCCAGAGCACAGAGCTGGGAGGAGGTGCCCACATAGCATCTGGCTCTGGGAATCAGTAGAAATTCTTAACAGCAGGAAGAGACTGGAGTGTGCTAGAGACCCAGATGCCTTCTTAAAGCACCAGGGCAGGGCATAAAATCTCATTTGCATTAACTCACCTTGGGATCCAGTGGAGGGAGAGCAGAATGGACAAAAGTTGTGTGAGGGGAGATTCAGTTTTGTGGCTGGCTCTGAGGAGAAAACTAAAGGGTCAGCTGCCAAGGCATCTGTGTCAAGTCTTTCTCCCACACCACATACATCTTTATTGGGTAGAGCACTTCACTCCATACAACACCAGCCTAAGGAAATGCAGACTTAGACTCCAGACTCCCTGTAGCAACCCTGCCCCCACAGAGCTCACAACCTGAGAAGGAATCAGCTGCCCAGATCCAGTATATAGTGGTCTGGGAAGAATCAGGGGTTGTCAGTGGCTGAGTTGCTTGTCTCTGGGATTGGGGGCCATTCCCCTATCTACCTTTGAGCCTGACTGGCACCTCCTCTTCATGAGATATCCACTATCCCCACCTTGTGGACTGTTGGTGTCACCAATCTCCCAACTACTAGTGGCCTTGCCCTGCCTATCTGGGGCTTTTCTGGAGGTGCTCGCAGAATCTGGAATAGACTAAGTTGGGGGGCCAATTATCCCTAACAAGCCAAATTGTACAGAGCCCTCCCTTCACCCGGCCATATCTTGGACTTTTGGGGCCTCATAAACTCTGCTTCACCCTGATGACTCCATTAGAACTTGCCCTGCCACAAAGGTTTGCTGGTACCTGGTACATGGCAGCTAGTCTTGGTGTACCCTGGGACTTTGGCTGAGCATCAGACCCAGCACTGACACCAAGTTTGAATGTGCATCCACATGGTAAACACCATTTTCACCTGCCTGGTGACTGAGAACGTACATTATGCAATTTGAGTATTGCCAAAGGCTCTTTCAGTACTTAGCCTAACAGGAAGCCAGCAGGTGGGAGTATGTGGAGGCGGGTGGCAGTGAATCTGGGGTGCCTTGGGCCTTGTGCTACCTTGGTGCTGGTGTAAGCAGGCCTTGATGCATAGCTTAGTTCTTCCCATACAAACCCAGGCCCAGCAGAGGAAGCCACAACTGTTGAACACTTTGTAGCTCCAAGCAAGTTGCCCAAGGCCAGTGTTTGACATTGATGTGAACCAGAATCCCTCCCAAGAGTTCGCACAACCAGTATACTCAGTAGAGAACTACACACAACATCAGAGCTACATCTAATTAGCTTCAAGAGTGGCATATCCAAAGGGAGATTTCAGCAGACTGGAGAATCTGATGAGGTAAATTACACTTTGTGTGACCAGCACCTACACAGCAGCTCATACACTGTGGTTGGGGTGTAACCTCACAGTCAGCCAGCCTGACGATTGACCCTATGTGTGAATGAGCTAGTAACAATCAAGACTCAATTACATCAGGAGGGCTCATGTAACCCACACAAGGGACATTCCTGGAGCATCCAGCTCAAATGTTCAATGAGGCAGCACTACTGATCCCACAGAACACCTACTACATAAGGCCATACAATCAAGACAGGGAGACATAACAGATCTACATAATATACCCAAACAGCCTGACAAGCATGGCTCAGTGGTTGAATTAAGAAGTCATGGTTCAATTCCAAATAAGGGCACATACCCAGGTTGCAGGCTCAATTCCCAATGGGGGATGAGCAAGAAGCAGCCAATCAATGATTCTCTCTCATCATTTGTGTTTCTCTCTCTCCCTTCCTCTCTGAAATCAATAAAAATATATTTTAAAAAATACACCCGAACAAACACAAAGAAGTGGCCAAATGGGGACACAAAGAAACAGGCCCCAAGTGAAAGAATAGGAGAAATCTCCAGAAAAAGAGCAAATGAAATGGAGGCAAGCAATCTACCAAATACAAAATTCAAAAACAATGGTTATAAACATGCTCAAAAAACTTAGGGGAAGAATGGATGAAATCAGTGAGAACCTAATGACCTAGTAAGCATGAAAAAGGACAACAAAATGATAAAAAAAGAACCAGTCAGAAATGAAGAATACAATATCTGGAATGAAGAATACACTAGAAGGAATAAACACTAAGTTGGATGAAGTAGAGGATCAAATCAGTGATTTGGAAGACAAGGTAGCAGAAAATACCCAATTAGAGCAACAAAAAGAAAAAAAAAATTTTTAAATGGGTATAATTTATGGTAACTTAGAAACAACATGAAGCATAACAACATTAGCATGATAGGTGTAGCAGAAAGAGAAGCGAGAGAGAGCAAGAGATTCAGAAACTATTTGAAGAAATAATGACTGAAAACTTTCCTGACCTGTTAAAGAAAAAAGACACACTAGTCTAGGAGGCATGTAGAATCCAAAACAAGATGGACCAAAAGAGACCCACACCAAGATACATCATAACTATAATGGCAAAGATTAAAGACAAAGCGAGAATCTTCAGCAGCAGTAAGAGAAAAGCAGTTAGTTACCTACAAGGGTGCTCCAAAAGGATTGTCAGCTGATTTCTCAACAGAAATACTTCAGTCCCAAAGGGATTGACATGAAATGTTCAAAGTAATGAAAATCAAGAGCCTACCATCAAGATTACTTTCCCAATAAGGCTATCATTTAAAATTGTGGTAGAAATAAAGAGCTAAAAAAGGCAAAAAGAAAAAAAGAGAATGAAAGTAGTTTATTACCATCAAGCTAGTATTCAAAGAAATGTAAAGGGTCTTCTTCAAGAAGAAAGAAAAAGAAAGAGGAACATAGTTATAAAAGAATAAAATGATAATAAATATGTCCCTATCAATAATCACTTTAAATGTAAATGGCTTGTATGCTATAATCAAAAGATATAAGGTAGCTGAATAAATAAGAAAACAAGACCCATATATATATGCTGTCAGCAAGAGACCCACATAATAATGAAAGATATACACAGACTAAAAGTAAAGAGATAGAAAAAAGATATTTCATGCAACTGGAAATGAAAAAAAAAGCTATGGTAGTAATACTTATATCAGAAAAAAACTCGATTTCAAGACAAAGAAGGACACGGCATAATGATAAAGGGCTCAATGCAACAATAAGATATACCACTCGTAAACAATTATGCACCCACAATAAGACCACCTAAATATATGAAGTAAATTTTTATGGACATAAAGGGAGAGATTGACAGTAATATAGTCATAGTAGGGGATTTTAACACCCCATTGACATCAATGGATAGATCTTCCAGGCAGAAATTCAATAAGGAAACAGTGACCTTAAGTGACACCTAGATCAGATTGATTTAATTGAAATCTTTAGAGCATTTCACCTTAAAGGCACAGAATATATATTATTCTCATGTGCACATCAGACATTTTTTAGGACATACCACATGTTAGGACACAAAACAAGATTCAAAAAATTTAAGGATATTGAAATCATATCAGGTATCTCCTCTGACCATAATTGTGTGAAACTAGAAATTAATCAGAAGAAAAAAATGAAAAATACATAAACACAAGAAGGCTAAATAACATGTCATTAAACAATGAACGAGTTAATAGTAACATAAAGGAAGAAAGTAAAAAATACCTTCAAACGAAAATAAGAACACAACAATCCAAAATCTATGGGGCATAGCTAAGCAGTCCTAAGAGAGAAATTCATAGCATTACAGACCTACCTCAAGAAACCAGAAAAAGCTCAAATAAGCAATCTAATTTTACACTTAAAGAAACTAAAAAAAAAGAAAAACAAGCCAAGCCCAGGTTGAGTAGAAGGAAGGAAATAGTAAAAATCAGAGCAATAATAAATGAAATAGAGTCTAAAAAAATACAAAAGATCAATGAAAACAAGAGATGGTTATTTGAAAAAATAAACAAGATTATTAAACCTTTAACCAGATTCATCAAGAAAAAAAGAAATAGGACCCAAATAAAATCATAAATTAAAAACTAGAAGCAACAACTTACACCACAAATATGTAAAGGATTATTAGAAAATATTATGAAAAACTATATAAACAATTTATACAATGTGGAAGATATAAATAAATTGCTATAAACATATGAACTTTCAAAACTGAATCAAGAAGAAACAGAAGCCCTGGCCAGTGTTGCTCAATAACTGGAACATTAACTCTTGCACTAATGGGTCACAGGTTCAACTCCCAGTCCTGGTTGGGGCATCTTCGGAAGGCAACCAATTAATGTGTCTCTTTCACATGGATCTCTCTCTCTCTCTAAAAAAATAAAAATAAAAATAAAATGGAAAAAATATCCTCAGGTAAAGATTAACAACAAAAAAAGAAAAAACAGAAACGTTGAACATACCAACTTTAACTAGTAAAATTAAAGCAGTAATTAAAAAACTTCAAACAAACAAAAGTCCTGGACTGGAAGGTCTCACTGATCATTTTCATCCAATATTCAAAGAAAAACTAACATGGTTTTCTCAAACTACTCCACAAAATTCAAGAGGAAAAAAAGACTCCCAATCTCATTTTATGAGGCTGGTATTATTCTTATTCCAAAACCAGATAAAGACTACAAAAAAAAAAAAATATAGGCCAATATGCCTGGTTAACATAGATGCTAAAATCCTCAACAAAATATTAGTAAATTGAATTCAGCAGTAAATTAAAAAGTTCACACTTTGTGATCAAGTGGAATTTATTCCTGAGACACAAAGTTGGTACAATATCCACAAATCTACACTAATAAAAGAGTAAGATACAAATTGATGATACCTTTCTGATGTGCACCAACAAATCAGGTGTGAGTGTGCAAATTAACCCAACAAAGATGGCGGGTTAATTTGCATACACAGGCACCAAGTGGCCGGGGGCAGGGTAGGATGCTTGCATTGTTGCTGTTCCGCACCGCCCCAGCCTCTCTGGACCTCTGCGCAGTATAGCATTTCCCTTAAGATCAGAAACAAGTCAGGGATGTCCACTTTCACCACTCTTCATCATTTTACTGGAAGTCTTAACCATAATAATCAGACAAGACGAAATAAAAGGTATCCAAATTGGAAAGGAAGAAGTAAAACTTTGGTGTGGGTGTGTTTTGTTTTCTGTTGTTGTTGTTGTTTGTTTTGTAGATTACATGATAGTGTATATAAAGAATCCTAAAGATTCCACCAAAAAACTACTAAAACTGATAACTAAATTCATTAAAGTAGCAGAATACAACATAAATATCCAAAAATTGGTTGCAAGGGTAACTAAGAAAACAATCTCATTTCCAATTGCAAAAATAAAATAAAATACCTATAAATAAATTTAACCAAGGACTTAAAAGACCTGTATTCAGAAAACTATAAGACACAGAAAAAATAAATTGAATAAAATACACATAAGTGAAAGCATATACAATGTTCATGGATAGGAAGAATTAACATCATTATAACATCCATACTACACAAAGCAATCTATATATTCAATGAATTCCTATTAAAATATCTACTTTTTTATAGAACTAGAACATCTTTCTTAAGATTGCTGTGGTTCCATACAAATTTTTAGATTTTTGTTCTAGTTCTATAAAAAAGAACCACAGCAATCTTAAGAAAAAAGAACTAAGTTGAAGAAATAATGCTACCTGATATCAAACTATACTACAAGGCCATAATAATCAAAACAATATGGAACTGGCATAAAACTAGACAGATAGATCAATGGAACAGAAAGAGAGCCCAGAAACAAACCCATGCATACATGGTCACTTTCTATTTGACAAAGGAGGCAAGAACATACAATGGGGTAAAGACAGTCTATTCAATAAATAGTATTCAAAATGTTCGACAGATATGTGCAAAAATGAAACTAGACTACCTTCTTACACCATATACAAGAATAAATTCTAAATGGATTAAGATTTAAATGTAAGGCTCAATATCATAAAACTTTTAGAAGAAAACATTGGCAGTAAAATCTGGGACATTTCTCTTTGTAATGATTTTTTCTGATAAATGTTCTCATATAAGAGAAACAAGAGAAAACATAAACAGATGGGACTACATCAAACTAAAAAGTTTTTGACCCACAAAGGAAACCATTACCAAAATGAAAAGATAACCCATTGAATGGGAGAACATACTCACCAATGATAAATCTGATAAGGGGATAATAACCAAAATTTATGAACTTATACAACTCAACACACACACACACACAAGACAATTAAGAAATGGACAAAGGACCTGAATAAACACTTCTCCAAAGAGGCCATACATTGGCAAATATGTTCTCCCATGTAGTGGGCTTTCTTGTTGTTTTGTTGATGGTTTCATTTGCTGTACAAAAGCTTTTTATTTTGATGTAGTTCCATTTGTTTATTTTCTCTTTAGTTTCCATTGCCCTAGGAGCTGTATGGGTGAAGAAATTGCTTCAGGAAATGTCTCATATTTTGCTGCTTGTGGATTCCTCTAATATATTTATGGTTTCCCATCTTATGTTTAAGTCCTTCACCCATTTTAAGTTTATTTTTGTGTATGGTATAAGTTGGTGGTCTATTTTCATTTTTTTGCATGTATCTGTCCAATTTTTCCAACACCATTTATTGAGGAGACTGTTTTGACTCCATTGTATGCTCTTGCCTCCTTTGTCAAATATTAATTGAGCATAGTGCTTTGGGTCGATTTCTGGGTTCTCTATTCTACTCCATTGATTTATATGTCTGTTTTTGTGCCAGTACTACCCTTATGTTCATAGCATCACAATTTACTATAGCTAAGATTTGGAAACAGCTAAGTGCCCATCAGCAGATGAGTGGATTAAAAAACTGTGGTACAGCCGAAACCGGTTTGGCTCAGTGGATAGAGCGTCGGCCTGCGGACTCAAGGGTCCCAGGTTCGATTCCGGTCAAGGGCATGTACCTTGGTTGCGGGCGCATCCCCAGTAAGGGGTGTGCAGGAGGCAGCTGATGGATGTTTCTCTCTCATCCATGTTTCTGACTCTCTATCCCTCTCTCTTCCTCTCTGTAAAAAATCAATAAAATATATTTAAAACAAACAAACAAACAAAAAAACTGTGGTACATCCACACAATAGAATACTACACTGAGGTAAAAAAAGGAATTCTTACCATTTGCAATAGCGTGGATGGAACTGGAGAGTATTATGCTAAGCGAAATAAGCCAGTCAGAGAAAGATAAATACCACATGATCTCACTCGTTTATGGAATATAATGAATAACATAAACTGATGAACAAAAACAGAGACAGAAGCATCGATCAGACAGTCAAACCTCAGAGGGAAGTTAGGGGAGGGTGGGGGTAAAGGGGAGAGATCAACCAAAGGACTTGTATGCATGCATACAAGCCTAACCAATGGACACAGACACCAGGGAGGTGAGGGCATGAGTGGGGGGGGGGGGGCAATCGGGGAATAAGGACACATATGTAATACCTTAATCAATAAAGAAAAGACATTTTTAAAAAGAGGCCATACAGATGGTCAATAGATATATGAAATGATGCTCAATGTTACTAATAATCAGGGAAATGCAAATTGAAACAGCAATGAGATATCACCTTACATCTATCAGAAAAGCTATCATCAACAAATCAACAAGCAACAAGTGCTGGTTATCAAGTGGAGAAGAAGGAACTCTCATGCACTGTTGGTGGAAATGTAGATTGGTACAACCACTGTGGAAAACAGGATGGTGGTTCCTCAGAAAAGATAAAAATGAATCTGCCTTATGACCAAGCAATTCCACTTGTGGGTATATATCTGAAGCTCAAAATACTAATTTGAAAGAACATATGCATCCCTACTTATTGCAGCAGTATTGACAATTGCCAGGCTATACAAGCAAGCCAAGTGTCCATCAATAGACAGAGAGAACTCAGTGGTGCCACAAATATTACTCAGCCTTAGAAAAGAATGAAATCTTACCATCTGTGACAGCACGGGTGGATCTAGAGGGTATTATGTAAGTGAAATGAGTCAGTCAGAGAAATACAAATACCATATGACTTCACATATATATGGAATCTGAAGTACAAATTAAACAAACAAAACAGAAACAGTCTCATAGATATAGAGAATAGACTGCTGATTGCCAAAGGGTTTGGAATTGGGGGGCTGGGTGAAAAGGGTAAAGGGTTTAAAAAGTACAATTGATAGTTTCAAAATAGTCATGGGATGCAAAGTATAGCAGAAGAAATAGTCAATAATACTGTAATAGCTACATATGCTGCCATTTGGG
Organism: Eptesicus fuscus; assembly: GCF_027574615.1. NCBI lineage: Eukaryota > Metazoa > Chordata > Mammalia > Chiroptera > Vespertilionidae > Eptesicus > Eptesicus fuscus. The sequence continues at coordinate 907,968 of NC_072489.1, read as the reverse complement.
CACTGGAAATATCAGGGGTCAAACTTTGTAAAGTATATGTTTGTCTAACCTCTATGTTGTACACCTAAAACTAATACAAAATAATGTTGAGTATAAACTGTAAATTGAAAAAATTTAAAATATTTAAAAAATTATTATAGTTCTTTTTATGCTCTACCACAAAATATAGATCTGCTTAATGTTTTTGTTCAGACAGCTACAACTTGGATCCACCTTATCTCAAACAATGCAAGACTCTTCAGTCCGGAGGTCTCTTCAGCTACACCAGTCTCTCTGGTCATGCACTCTTTCCTCTGTCTCCCGTATTTGCCCACCTTTCCCTCATGGTAAGATGTACGCTGTGACCAAGGAGCAACAACAAAGTAGCCAGAGCTGAAGAATGAAACAGAGGACTTGCTGGTGTGCATCCTGCGCACTATCCAGGCACTACCTCCTGAGAGCCCTGCTCAGGGACCCTGAGCTCCCAGGCAGGCCTAGGTCCATCCTTTTCTCTCAACGCTCCTACCAGGCGAGACCCCTACCTCACTTTTTTCACAAGGAAACTCTCTCTGTTATCATAACAGCTCAGCTGTGACCTCCACTGGGACCCCGCCCTCCCTCCCCCCACCCCCGCCCGCCCTGCCAATTCCTTGGGCTGTCAAACAGTTCTTTTACTGCACTTAAATGGCTTTATACAATATTTTTCATGGTAATAAGCTACTAGATGACAGGGTGCTCAGCACATTTGTCTCCAAAACTTTACAGTCCTCAGTCAATATTGTCCCGTGTCCCAGTGAATGGACGGATGAAAGAAGCCATGGGTAACTCGGCAGGAGCCTGCAGGTGAGACACTGCTTTCGGCCCTGCTTCCTCTCCAAGGAGGGCTTGCATCAGGACCTAGCTGTTGCTGGGGTTACTTCTGGCTCTGTTATTATTCTCTGGGTAGCAGTGGAGAATGGACATAAAATCCATTTTGTGGAACAGCAAACGGCGAGAGGTACCTGGAGGCTCCGCTACCACAGAACCTAGACATGAATTTGGCATTTCATATAACGATGCCATTGTCACAAACCCCCACACACCCGCTTCCCTTTGAAATTCATTATTTCTGTTTTAAATTGTTCTCCACAATTAAGCTGACATGTAGGTGCGATTCCAGTAAATGTTTCTAAACAGAGAGGCCATTAAAGTTTAAAGTATTTAATTTAAGAAGAAGTGATGGACAGTGACCTTGTAAATGAATGACTTCCAAAGAACTATTGGAAGGCAGAGCTGGGCAGTGAAAGCTGCCCAGAGCAGGTGGTCAGTAAGCACTACTCTGTCTTCTCCTGTCCCCGAGAGTTCTTGGGGAGCAGAGCCCAACCCCAGCTGGTCCAGCAAGTGTAACGCTGCTTCCTTTACTGGCAGAAGAAAAAGTCAGCTGTTGGCCTCCTAGGAGCTTTGGGAATCTGCAGGGTGCTCTCTGGGAGTGACTCTTTCCACTCCAGAGTCATGGTCCAATTGTTCAAAGAACTGAGAAGTCCATGTCATTCCCTTGTGGTTTCTGTCTGGTTCCATTGTGAGCACCTCCACTGACTGAGGCAAAACCTTGTCAGAAAGAGAAGGACCCTAAGAGAAGTGCTTCCGGTGGGTTTATGCACTTCTGGCTGGAATCGGGGCTGTTCCCTTCCTCGGAAGTGCTGGCAGGGCCCTGAGTGTCCTGACTACCCTCTTATGGAGCACCAGAGACAAAGGTCAGCAGTCACCAGGCAACAGCTTGCCGTCCACACACTCTTTGGACAATCACCTCAGATGTACTAGTAGAAATAGCAGCCCCAAGAGAGACTCCTCCAGCTCCAGGGATGGTCTGTGGCTCTTGGTTTGCAGGAGAAGTTGCCCTCGGGCATGGGCATCTCCGTGATGACTGCTGACCTGCTCCAGCCTCTGTAACTACTCCTCTTTGCTGTAGCCCTGCTGTCCGACTGCGATGGTGAGAACATCATCTCAGAGGAACTACTGTGCAAGCCCTCACCCAGAACTCCCCCAGGGCCACCAGTCACAGGAAACCTCTTCGGCTGGTATCCCTGGAATAGTGATACCCACTGTCTTCAGGGCTCCCTGTAGCATCTCTCGGGGCCCAGGGCATTCACGGAAGCCTAATAATATTTGGATACCCACAGAGCAATCGATGTGTCCTCAGCATATATCCTCCCCTAATTATAAACAAGAAACAGGAGCCAAGACCTGGTAAAGACACAGGCCCACAGAAAAGTCTCCCCCCAGCTCTCCTCCCATGCACACTACAGTTATGTCTTTAAAAGAAGTCAATCTTGTCTTGTTTTCACAGCATGTCATTTCATATCAGATCATATCATACATATGTCATATCATGTCACATCATATAGATGAGGAAGAGGCCAGCATTGAGTGCTGGGGGAGGTACATGGATGGGTTTCAGGAAATCTCAGCCCTTTGGATGTTATGCAAAATACTTTGCCTATCTGAATATCTGCATTGTTTTTCAAGTAGAAAAATTCTCATAGTTTTTAGCAACTTTTCAAAGGGTTTTGAAATGCAAAACAGCTAGCAATCAGAAGTCTAGAGGTAATCCCCCAAAGTACTTTAGACATTTAAGGCCATCATTATGTGGAAGTTTCCGTGGTTTACCATATGTCCCTGTCCTCAGGGGTTAGGGAGTCTTGACCAGTTTGGGGTTTTCTTTTGCTCCCCTGAGCCTCTCTTTTCCCATTTCTTGTGTCCCACCCAGGCTTCCTATTTATCTGTGTGCAAACACACCCACTGGTCCACATTCTCACTCAAAAGAAATGTTTTTTTTTGTCATTCAGATATATTAATAGCAATAGAATATGTATGCTTATTTTGTCTGTATGCAAAGAACATGAGACACCTACAACAAGGCAGATTTTCCTTTAAAACAAATAGCTGTCTCACACTTGTCATATTTCTTTTGACATGACAGTTTGTCTTCCCAGCTTGCAGGCCCTGCATTCTCTGGAAGACACTTGCTGCCAGGGAGAAGATGCCCGGTTGCCCCCTGCCGCCCTGGCAAATTACAGCAGTTCTCTGAGCTCAATCAGTGTCTAAATGGAGGCCAAAGCTTTACCAAGTCTCTTCAGAAAAATGCACAGAGTTATCTCCTGTCATAAACTTCCAAATCCAGGCACAACATTGAAATGCGCAGGGTTTCTCTTTCAATTCTTCCTGTTGTCTCATTTTTGTGCAGCGTCTGTTGAGGAAAGTAGCTGTGGACGCCAGTCCCTTCCCCATTAGCACAGCAAAACCCACAAACCACAGGGCACAGTCACCTCTCCAGCATGAGGATGATGTAAAAAATAACCAGCCCAACAGTGTGGCATTGCTGGGCAGCTTTCAGACTTGCATAAATATCTTCGATTGTTGACCTTCACAGCAACGCCGCCAGGTTGGCAGGGAGAGAGTAATTCACCTCAGGTCACACAGGCAAAGACATCTTCAATGAGGTTGCACGTGCTAACACCTAAGAAGAGCCGACCTGGAGGGTTTCTTTCTATTATACATTAATCCAGTGCTTATTCCATGATATCAGACTGTTTCAAATTTGAGAATGCAAAAATCCAATCTTAATAATGACAATTACATTTTCATGAGAACTCTCAATTTAGTCTCTAGGTTTCCAGCATAAGAAGGTAGAATTTTTAACAGGTCCTGGGTGGTACATCTTTAGGATAGTTATGAGATCCTAAGCCTTAGGACCTAAGGAATGTTAGGTTCCTATAAGATCTGCCCTTTTCTGACATCATAATTTAAGTAATTGCAGAAGCAGCTCTATATTCTCCTTTGCATCTCTCAAAAGAACACGATTAAGGAGCTAAGGAATGCCTCCCAGCATTACTCTGATGAACTCCAGAAAACCCAGAGCCCACAGCTGGTTCTGAAGCACAGTAATGATCCCTCCTTTGGGAAAACTGCTGTTTGAAACTGCTGTTTTGAAGTTCTCTGCTATTTCTTGCTAGTCCCTTGTTCCATAAGTCAACTCTGATATTTTTAGATGGTCTCTTATTCTATAAAAATAACTTTATTTTTTAGCTTGAATAATAGAAAAGATGAACTTAACTGTCTGACCTTGCCATCTAAAGTGGCTGATACACTGATACTGATAATAATCCCCATATTCTCATGCCAAGTGTTTGTTCATTATGTATCCAGGTGTCTGTATAGATATGATATGTACTCAAGGTTACAAGTTGTCTGTATAGCTATGACAGGTGTTTATTAGATATGATATATACTCAAGGTTACAAGCTGTCTGCAAAAATAACTTACACAAAGACCTAGAAGGATATAAAAAGGGAATACTCCTTTCTGTGTTTGTTCAGAATTTGACAGAGGTATTCTGCTCTGAACCCGCATGCAATAAAGATGATTCCTAACTAATTGGCTCATTAAGGCATCTTGTTTAGCTCGCTGATTGGCAACACAACAGTCCCATGCAGCATCCCTGGCGAGCTCCCAACACCTCTACCTGAACTTACCAATGGTTGTTTATCCCTCTTTACTTCCCGCCTTTAAACGCCCATCTCCCTGCTTCTTCTCATGTTTATTGACGTAGATTTTCTGATTATGTGCTCTGACTTCTCTCCTAAATATTGACCCAAGGGTAACAGAAGTAAAAGGAATGAGAAAACTGACCAAGAGAATGTGTTTCTCCCTGGTGGCTGGTGCACTTATCTGGCACATACATGACATCCCAGGGACACTAAAGTAAGAAAAAAAAAACATTTGCATGCTGATGACAACATTCCACTTCTCCTCTTCTTAGTCTCAAATACTGTTACATATTTCATGAAGTCCTCTGATTAAGACAGCCCTATAGAGATTGTGGTGACAAAGAATTGCTAATTGAAACATGAAGTCAAACCGTAATTATTCACTCCATGTTGCATCGCCCTGCATCCCTTCTCCATTCTAATAAAACAGCAGCACTATTAAGTCCTCAGAGCCCCAGGGACCTTGAGACCTCATTCTTCTCATCCTTCCAATTTCTGTGCTAATAATTATAGGATAAAGTTCAGCCACTGGGACTAAGACCCATCTGCCTTGACAGAGAGTCAAAGTGAAGCAAATTTCTAGGTATTGGCAGGCTTCAGCCTTCTGTGCAAATGCAAATGAATAGATATAGACACAAAACTACCATTTTTAGGAATCCGCAGAAAAAAAGTTGAAATGACCAAGAAATGTACAACATATGCCCAATCTCAGTGGTAATTAGAGAAATTTGAACCCTGTCCTAACCGGTTTGGCTCAGTGGATAGAGCGTTGGCCTGCGGACTCAAAAGTCCCAGGTTTGATTCTGGTCAAGGGCATGTACCTTGGTTTCGGGCACATTTCCAGTAGAGAGTGTGCAGGAGACAGCTGATTGATGTTTCTCTCTCATCGATGTTTCTAACTCTCTATCCCTCTCCCTTCCTCTCTGTAAAAAATCAATAAAATATATATTTTTTAAAATTTGAACCACATATAATATTATTCCACACCAGCAAATTAGCAAACACTTAAAAATATGAAAATTTCAAGTAATGATGAGGGTGTAGAGCTGTGGAGAGATGTATTACAACACCGATGGACATATAAACTGGCCCAACCACTTTAGAAACCATTTGTAAATATCTAATAAAGGGGAAAATTTAGACACCTTCATACCCAGTATCTTTGTACCAACATATATATTCTATAGACCATCTTAAAATTGTGTCATAGGAGCTGTATATAAAATGTTCATAACAAAAGAGTAAGTTCAATATATCTACACAATGAAATATATTGTAATATATTCACATATAGTCCTGGAAATAAGTGAGCATAGCTGGAAAATCAATATAAATAAGTAAGTAAATCTTACCAATAGGGTGTTGAGCAAAAAAAAAAAAAAAAAAAAAAAAAAAGCAAATTGCAGAAGAATATGTGCAATATAACACAATTTACATGAATTTGAAAAACATGCAAATAAATACTGTATATTCTTTAGGGATGCTTAGATGCATAATAGCAGCACAAAAAAATGTGTGGGTGTATGTGGATGAAAGGGGCCACATGCTAACCAGACAAGCTTAGGGAAGGCCTGCATGGCAGTCTTGCAAACTCAAAGACCTAAAGTAACCACAAAGGGTGGTCTGAAATTAAAACTTTTGACTAAAGCAGTTAGGGTGGGTAGTTGTGTCTAGGCCAGTATCTTCCCAGATAAGATTAATCTTCACCTTGACTAAGCCTGTTGTCTTTTTTATCTAAGATAAGATCCCTATGAAATGCTAGAGTAACTTGTAACTTCCCTTTTTCCAGACCCCTGGGGCACAACCAAATGTGCCTGGGTGCCAGGATGGAGACCATAAATTCCTTCATTGCTATTATTATTACTAGAGACCCAGTGCATGAAATTTGTGCATGGGGAGTGGGGGTCTCCTCAGCCCAGCCTGCACCCTCTCCAATCCAGGACCACTGGCTCCTAACTGCTCACCTGCCTGCCTGCCTGATCACCCCTAACTGCCCCCCCATTGGCCTGGTCACCCCCAACTGCCCCCCCGTCAGCCTAGTTGCCCCCAACTGTGCCCCCCTGCTAGCCTGGTCACTCCTAACTGCCCCCCACTGGCCTGGTCACCCCTTACTGCCCCCCGCCAGCCTGGTCACCCCTAACTGCCCACCCTGCTGACCTGGTCACCCTTTACTGCCCTCCATGCCGGCCTGGTCACCCTGAACTTCTTCCCCCCCCACTGTCCTGGTCATCCCTCAATGCCCCCCTCTGCCAGCCTGGTCGCCCCTCACTGCCACCCCCTTGTGGGCCTGATCACCCCACACAAATGACCTGCTGCTTGGTCATTTCGTCGTCCCTCACTGACTCCTCTGTGGGCCTGGTTGCCCCACGCAGCCTGTTTGGTCATCCATTCAGTTGCGATGGTCACTTAGACTTCTATATATATAGATGTCAAGTGTTGACTGTTAACTATCCTGTACCCACCGAAATAAAAGAAGTATGTGTCTATCATTTTACTTTTTATCCAATCCCAGAGGTTTCCCCACTTTGCTTTCTCCCACCTCCCTAATCTATCACCAATGGATTTCATATAAGCTGCTTACTCTCCTCTGAATGTAATGTAAAAACCAAGGTGAAAATCCATCATTCTCTGGAGCATCATCACAATTCATTGAGATTCTGCTTCCTGGCCATTGTTGACAGTTTTGCTCAAATAAAGTCACAAAAATTTTTTACACGTTTGAATGATTTTTACTTTAACATGTGAAAACAGCAGCTAAATATACTGGACACATTTTAGCAGATGGACCTTCAAATAATGCAATTGATGTATAGTATGCAGGGGCCTCAATTAATTTTCTGTTTCTTGGATGTATTGCACATAGGTGTTGACTGTATTTTCTTAAAGTTTTATATATGTAAAATCTTTCATGATTTATTATTTTTAAAATCACAGTGACTTGGCTGTGTGTTGAACCTCACTGCACTAACCACCGCTACTGTCCCTCAGTTGGGTTCTGAAACTTGGGAGGTGGCCTTGCCACTGTGGTGGGACGAAGGGCATAGTCATTGCCAGTGGGAGCCAAGTGAGAGGGGCTAACCGTCAAAATGGATGTGGACCATTGGCCCTTCAAAGAGCAGGTCAGCGACTCCTCTTCACAGAACGAGAAGGCCATGAGTGCAAAAGGAAAAGGGAAAATGCAGGGCCTCAAGAGCATCGTTTAATGTTGTTTCTGAAAACTTAGTTGAACTCTCCATTAAAGGGACATTTATTCTTGTTACTGAACCTTCTGGGTCAGGAACTGAAACCAAGGTCCTTCTGTGCAGTGCAGCTCGCACAGCTCGTGGAATAGTTTAGGCATTGAGAAACGTTATATTTTGGATGACAGCATGGTGACTTTATGACATTGAAATGAGTTTTCCAGGTAGATGTTGGCATTCTGTGTGCAGCTCAGGATCTAACCAGTGAGATTACGGGGAGATCCAGAGTAAAAGATACCTATCCCACAGGTGAAACACAGAGAAGAATGTGATCATCAAGAGGTACAAACAGAAAGGATGGCGGAGATCATGGAAGACCAGGTGCGGCCATGGAAGGCCAAGATACAGAATCCAAATATGACTTAGGAGCAGTGGCAGGTGTGTGACTAGAAGGTACTAGGATAATCCAGAACTTAGAAAGATCTCTCTATGCTACATCTTTTGCTGTATTGTCCCATGCAATTTGTTTCTCTTTACTTTGTTTGTGCCTACTTCATTAAACATAAACATGAAACAAGTGAATAGGGTCTAGGAATCTGAAGAAACAGCAGTCACTTAATACCCAATGAGCATGTCAAGAAACCAGCCAGCAGGGTGGAAAGCAAACTCACTTACCTAAAGAGGGAGACATCCATCTCCTCAGCCAATGAGTCGGATAAGTTTGGGCAAGTGATTTCCAGCTATAGTGAGGTGTTGATCTGAAATGAAATGAGCCACCAAATCAGTGAGAGTTTTACAACCCAGACTAATTGGCTAAACTCTCTCCAAAGACTTTGGAAGATGCCAAGTGAAGAAGCAGATTATTCTTTCAACTGTTGAGAGTCGATCCCTGTGGTGCGACGCCAGGCCACAGGACCCCAGAAGGTGGCACATGTCCATCCCCAGCACTGAGGAGGAACCCAAGAGGAAAAGAAAACACAAAAACTGAGTCATCTAAATATTTTGACTGAAGTCTTAGTACAAATATTTTCAAAAAAATGTTGAGTACCTTATCATCTGATCTTCCCTGTAAACAGGAATAGGACTCCTGCTCACTTGAGGTTTGAGGAAGATAAAGTACAAGCATCTTCAAATTCTTAAGTATTAGCTGGTTTCTTCTCTGATTCTGAACCTCTCCCTTCAGACTGCTTTGATACAGTCCAGTCCAGTTTGGCAGAAACTTCCTGGGTGTGTACCATGGTCCCAACACTCTTCAATACCATAGTCCTGGACACATTAACAAACCTCCCTGGAACTCGGTTTCCTCACTTATAAAGTGGGAAAAGTAATGAGCTCTACGTTGTTTGGGGTGAAGTGAAGATGAAATGAATGCTGAGTGCTCAACAAGTATCCCAAACAAACCCATGTTCACATCATCAGTGGTGTGTGTGTGTGTGTGTGTGTGTGTGTGTGTGTGTGTATGTTCAATGTGAAGACAAGTGCATTTCATTTCATACCACAAAACTAGCAATTTAATAACACCTAACAGCAGGTATATCTAGTCTTCCTCAAATATGTTTTGGCTGCTAGGGTTTGGAAATCCATCTTGCAATTTTAACTCTCATGCAGTTTTTGGCCTCATCCCATGATCTTTACTGTTCTTCAGCAGCCATTTCTTATTGCAAGAGATTGAATTCTATCTGAGCTCCCCTATCCCTAGGGTCAATACACATGGCTTTTGTTAACCTCCACAGAAATAAAGGGAAATTTAAACAACTAAATTGAAATAGCAAATAACTAGCATGTGTATATTTTTGAATCCTATTCCTTTTTAGTAAATTTTAACAATCAATAAAAGTGTGATATTAGATGATTTTATTTTATACTTTCCTTCTTAAATGTTATCAAATTAATTATACACAAAGCCTGAGTCACAAAGAACAGTGGCCTCCTCAATACTTGGACCACAGTGGACCAATGCTAGTGAGATAAGACTGTCAGATACTCTGGGCCTAGTAATTTGTATTAAGAAGTTGCACAGGGAGATAAAATGGTGGTGGAGTAAGTGGATGCTGTAAGGACACACTCCCAGTAACAAACTGGAATTACAACTAAAATATAGAAAATTTTCCTGAATAATAGAAAACTCATAGGAGAGAACCCTGATATCCAAGGACCAAAAGTGGAGACTGCATAGAGACTGCTAAAAGGGGTAGAATTCCAAAGGGCTGGCTGGGTCCCCTCAGAGAACAACTGAAGTTCTGGAAAGATATCTCAGCTGTGGGGAGTTGTCATTGAGAACTCTGGGATCTAATCCCAAAGCTGGGCCCCCCAGCAGAGAGCACCAGAACTGATAAAAGTACCCACATAACATCTGGCTGTGAAAAGTAGTGGGGTTTTTGTCTGCCAGGGAGTAATGACTGAAAATTCAGGCACTCTCTTAAAGGGACAATGTACAAAATTCCCTGTGGAGCCACCCACTTTGTGCTCTGGCAGAGGGAAGACAGAGTGGACTGGCACTGTGTGAGCAGAAACCAGGATTGGGGATTCAAGGGGTTAGTGCTTAGAAGGCAGACACCCAAAGTTTCCTGTGCTGAATCATTCCCTCACACAGCATAGGACATCTTTCACATACAGTCATTTACCTTGCCTGGGGGGAAGACAGTTGATGCATCCTATTGGAAAATACCTTGTACAGAGGCCACTTAAAGACTAAAAATAACAATTAGCATCCAAGAAGAAGCAACTGCCCCACCCTATTGAAAAAAATATTCTCCCCACACCTGAGGACAATTACCTGGGGCAATTCAAGTCAGAATCCTATCAGTCTGTAGGCAGAGGATTTGAGTCTTTGCCTGATCTAATTAGTCAGAAACAACATTTGACACAGTTCTGCACTAGAGACTGAGAGGCATAGAGGATCTACCTAATACAAACCCAAATAGACAACCAAAATGAGAAAAAGAAACAACCCTCAAGTGAAAGAACAAGATAATTCTCTAGAAGAAGAGATACATGAAACAGAGATAAGAAATTTATCTGAAACAAATTTCAGAACAATGATGGAAAAGATGCTCATCAGCATGGAAAAAGATATAGCAACTATGAAAAAAGAACAGCTTGGAAACAAAGAATGACATAACACAAATAAAGAAAACATTGAAAGGAATACACAGCAGATTAGGGGAAGCTGAGGATCGAATCAGTGAATTAGAAGACAGGGTTGAAAAAAATCACACAATAAAAGAACCAAAAAGAAAAAAAAACACACAATTAAAAAGCAGGAAGACAGCTTACAGGAGCTGTGGGACAATGTGAAATGTAACAATATTAGAATAGCAGGTGTGCCAGAAAAGGCAGAAAGGGAGAAAGGGAGAGAGAATATGTTTGAAGAAATAATGGCAGAAAACTTCCCTAACCTGGTAAAGGAAAAAGTCACACAAGTCTAGGAGGTACAAAAGTCTTCAAGCCCAAGCAAGAAGAACCCAAACAGGCCCATGCCCAGACACATAATTAAAATGCCAAAAATTAAAGACAAAGAGAGAATCTTAAAGACAGCAAGAGAAAAGAAAACTGTTACCTACAAAGGAGTTCCTATAAGGCTGACACCTGATTTCTCATCAGAAACTCTACAGGCCAGAAGGGAATGGTATGAAGTACTCAAGGTAATGAAAATAAAGGATCTGAAACCAAGATTACTATATCCAGTAAGGCTATCATTCAAAATAGATGGCCAAATAAAGAGCTTCCCAGACTAAAAAGAAAAAAAAAAAGGCTAACGGAGTACATCACCACCAAGTCAGCATTACCAGCATTACAAGAAATGCCAAAGGGACTGCTGTAATGAGAAGAAGAAGCAGAGAGAAAAAGCTAGGCACATAGAATTAAAATGGCAATAAATAAGAACCTATCAATAATAACCCTAAATGTAAATGGCTTAAATGTTCCAATCAAAAGGCATAGCTGAATGGATACAAAAACATGACCCAACTATATGTTGTCTACAAGAGACCCACCTCAGAACAAAAGACACACACACACACAAGATGAGAGTGAAGGGATGAAAAAAAATTTACATGCAAATGGAAAAGAAAAACAATCGGAGTAGCTATAATCATATCTGACAAAATAGACTTTAAAATGAAGGCCATGAAAAGAGACAACAAAGGTCACTACATAATACTAAAGAAATTGATCCAATAAGAGGATATAACTCTGCTAAACATATATTCACCCAATATAGGAGCACCTAAATATATTATTAAAAAACAAACAAACTTTAAAGGACTTTAATGGAGAGATCAACAACAATACAGTCATAGTAGGGGACTTTAACACCCTGCTGACTTCACTGGATAAATCTTCCAGACAAAAATTTAACAAGGAAACAATGACTCTAAAGGACACACTAGATCAGATGGATTTAATGGACATTTATAGAACATTTCACCCCAAAGCAGCAGGATATACATTCTTCTCAAGTGCATATGAGTCATTCACAAAGATAGACCACATGTTAGGACACAAAACATGTCTCTACAAGTTCAAGAAGACTGAAATCATATCAAGCATCTTCTCAGATCACAATGGAATGAAATTAAAAATCAACTATAGTAAAAGCACTCCAAATCACTCAAACACATGGACACTAAATATCAAGTTATTAAACAATGAATGGGTTACCAACAAGATCAAGAAAGCTTTCTGGAAACAAATGAAAATGAGCACACAACAACCCCAAATCTCTGGGACACAGCAAAAGCAGTCTTGAGAGGGAAGTTCATAGCACTACAGGCATACCTCAAAAAACAAGAAAATTCAGCAACAAACTACTTAACCCTACAACTTAAAGAAGTAGAAATAAAATAGTAAGAAAAGCCCAGAGAATGGAAATGGAAGGAAATAATAAAGATTACAGCAGAAATAACATAGAAACTAAAAAAAAAAAAAAAAAAAATCAGTGAAACCAAAAACAAGTTCTTTGAAAGTATAAACAAAATGGATAAACCATTAGTCAGTCTCATCAAGAAACAAAGAGAGAGGACCCAAATAAATAAAATCAGAAACAAAAGCAGAGAAGTAACCACTGACACCACAGAAATAAAAGGATTATAAGAAAATACTATAAACAACTATATGCAAACAAACTGGACAATGTGGATGAAATAGACAAATTCCTAGGAAAATAGAACCTCCAAAAACTGAATCAGGAGGAATCAGAAAACCTGAATAGACCAATAATAACTAATGAGATAGAAATAGTAATAAAAAAATTCCCAGCAAACAAAAGCCCAGGTCCAGACAGCTTCACAGGGGAGCTTTACCAAACATTCAAAGAAGAGCTAATGCCTATCCTCCTCAAACTATTTCAGAAAACCCAAGAGGAAGGAACACTTCCAAGATATTTTTATGAGGCCAGCATTATCTAATTCCAAAACCAGATAAAAACACTTCAAAGAAAAAGAATTACAGGCCAATATCCCTGATGAACATAGATGCTAAAATCCTCAACAAAATATTAGCAAATCGAATCCAGCAATATAGTAAAAAGATCATACACCATGACCAAGTGGGATTTATTCCAGGGATGTAAGGCTGGTACAATATCCGCAAATTAATAAATGTGATACATCACATAAACAAATTGAAAGACAAAAATCACATGATCATAGCAATAGATGCAGAAAAAGTATTTGACAAAATCCAACACCCATTTTTGATAAAAACTCTCAGAAAATGGGAATAGAGGGAGCATATCTCAACATGATAAAGGCCATATATGACAAACCTACAGCCAAGATCATACTCCATGGGCAAAAAATAAAACCATTTCCCCTAAGAACAGGAACAAGACAGGGATGTACACTTTCATCACTTTTATTCAACATTAGTGTCCAGTGGGTGAAATTCGTGCATGGAGTGGGGGTTCCCTCAGCCCAGCATGCACCCTCTCCAATTGGGGATTCCTTGAGGGATGTCTGACTGCCAGTTTAGGCCCTTGTAGATCGTGCCTAAACCGGCAGTTGGACATTCCTCTCACAATCTGGGACTGCTGGCTCCTAACCGCTCACCTGCCTGCCTGCCTGATCGCCACTAACTGCTTCTGCCTGCCTGCCTGATTGCCCCTAACTGCCCTGCCCTGCCAGCCTGATCTCAACCCCAACTGCCCTCCCCTGCTGGCCTGATCTCGCCCTCAACTGCCCTCCCCTGCTGGCCTGATCTCGCCCTCAATGGCCCTCCCTGCTGGCCTGATCTCACCCCAACAGCCCTACCTTGCCAGCCTGATCTTGCCCCCAACTGCCCTCCTCTGCAGGCTTGATCTCGCCCCCAACTGCCCTCCTCTGCTGGCCAATTTAGTTCTGATTGGTCGGTTTCTATGCCAGTCAGTGTCAAAAGCTCTGCATCCTAGGCAGCCATTGGCTCCTCACAGTTGACCCAGATTTGGTTCTGATTGGTCAGTTTCTATGCCAGTCAGCGTGGGAATTCAGACTGATGCAACTATTATGGAAAACAGTATGGAACTTCCTCAAAAATTAAATATGGACCTGCCATTTGACTTACTTCTAGGATCCTAAGAAACCTGAAGCACCCATCAGAAAGAATGCATGCAGCCCTATGTTCATAGCAGCACAATTTACAAAAGCTAAGATCTGGAAACAGCTCAAGTGCCCATCAGTAGATGAGTGGATAAAAAAGCTGTGGTACATTTGCACCATGGAATAATATGCAGCAGTAAAAAAGAAGACTATCTTATCATCTGAGATAGCATAGAGGGACCTAAAGAGTATCATGCTAAGTAAAATAAGTCAGTCAGAGAAAGACAAGTATGACATAATCTCACTCATATGTGGAATCTAAGTAACAAAATAAACTGATGAACAAAATAGATCCAGAGATATGGAAGCATGGAACAGAGTGTGGAATCTCAGAGGGAAGGTAGGTAGGGTAGGTGGGTGGGAGGTAATCAACCAAAGGCCTTGTATGCATACATGCATAACCCATTGACACAGACAGTAGGGTGCTGAAGGCCTGGGGTGGGGGAGGGTGATGGGAGCGGGCTGGAGGGGGCCAACAGAGGAGGGGGAGAAGGGGACATATGTAATACTTTCAACAATAAATAATTATTTTTTTAAAGGAACTTGCACTGTAACCTAGGAGTACCAGGAAGAGACTAAAAGGCCTTCAGCATGAGAGTGAGCTGATCAGCAACACTGTGGCAATGGCTCAGATTTAGAGACTGAGTTGGGGCAAGAAGAGACAGAGACTGCAATGAGGAGCTGATCCAGAGACCATGTGGGCACTGTAGCACATAGCACAGAGACAGAGAAGGACAGACAAGAAGAGGGTAATGAAAGATGTCCTGGCCTTGGACTTGAGACAGCCAAGCTCTTTGCTAACTTGAATAAAGTAATGATATTTCTGGTCTTAAGTTTCCTTGTCTGTAAAGGAAGGGATGGAATTGTATGATGTCTAGGACCCACTCCAGATTCAAAGCCTATGGTTACTCTTCTGCCAGGACCAGTTAATAAAAATCAACTTCACCTTAAATTTAAAAAAAACAAAAGATAATGGAAGCTTACCATTAGTTTGTCAAATGTAGATGAGAGCAGCAGACAGATTTGAGAACTGTTGGAGATATGGAATAAAAAATATTTTGGCATTGGCCCAGCCAGCATGGCTCAGTGGTTGAGTGTCAATTCCTAATTGGGACACATGCCTGGGTTGTGGGTTCGATCCCCAGAGAGGGGTGTGCAAGAGGCAGCCAATCTATGATTCTCTCTCATCATTGATGTTTCTCTCTCTCACTTCTCTCTCTTCCTCTCTGAAATGAATAAAAATATATTTTAAAAATACATTTGGGCACTGATTCCTGCACAGATTGAGATTTTAATACAGAAAAGTTTCTTGATTGATATCTAGACATCAGCCCCAGGAAGAAAACCACCTGTTCAGTGTGAACCTGCTTGTGCACCACAGATCAATACTGACCTCAGACCTAAAAACCCCACTGGTCTCATCTGGTGGACCTTTGGCATTACTCAGAGCATTTGAAACTTCCCAGGTAACATCTTAATTCACTCCTTTTCATAATCCAGGTTATTTCCTGGTTATAATTCAAACTAAAAATGTAGATTTAAAAATAATTAGCATGGCTTAAGTTAAAGATTCTTAATAGTTCTAGAGAGGTATATTTATCTCAGAGATAGAGTTCCAGGAAAAACAATATCCTCAGCTAATAAATTAGTAACCTCTTCCAGCAAAAATGATCTAATCAAACATTTTATATCAAATAAACTTTTAAATCATATTCCTTCTGCACTGCCATTTTATTTATTTACTTACTTGTTTGTTTAGATTTCAGCTTTACTGAGGTATAATTGACAAAAGTATAAGATATCCAAGCTATATCGTGGTTTGATATATGTATACATTGTGAAGGATTCCCCAGATCTAGTGAATTTGCGTATCTATCGCCTCACACATTTACCTTTGTGTGTGTGGGTATGAAGATCATAAAGTTTTACTGCCCTAGAAAATTTTAGTTATGCAATATAGTATGATCAACAACATTCACCATATTTCAAATTAGAACTTCACACCTCATTCATCTTATATTTGAAAGTCTGTAAACTTTTACCAACCTCTTCTTATAATCCCCCTCCCTGGCAACCATTTTCTATTTCTGAGTTTAACTCTTAGCTTTTCTTTTGTTTGTTTTGGGTTTATATGTAAATATAAGTGATAGCATGTAGTATTTGTCTTTCTCTTTCTGGCTTATTTCACTTGGCATGATGGACTCAAGGCCCACACATGCTGGAGGCAAATACCAACAATAGTTAACATAATAAATGCGAGATGTCCTCAAAAGGCTGATGGACCGTGGGCTTTAGCAAGGGCTAAAAGCTATGCACCAATTGTCCTGTCAAGACAATGGTGTCTCAGGGCAATCCCCTAACCTGATAATCTTTTACTGTTTATCAAACCTTACCTTTGATATGCATGTTTGCTTTGCTAAATGGCAAATGTATATTCTAGTAAATAAAAAGCTATGGGTCTGGAGATTGGGGGAGCTATTCCACTAGAGAAAGGCTTCCACCTGGTTCCCCCAATGCCTTCCAAATTTATATTTCTTATCTAGTATATCCATTTGCACATGGCCCCTTCTCGAGATTCTGAATCCTTGCTGCAAAAGGTTGGCACACATATGTTGTTGCAAATGACAGGATGCCTTATTTCTCATAGTTGATTAATATTCATCCATCCCACATCTTTATTTATTCACTCATTTATGGGCACTTAGATTGTGTCCACAGCATGGGCTTCTGTAAATATGCTGTTATGAACATGGGAACTCATATCTCTTTGAGATCCTCTTTTCATTTCCTTTGGATATATAACCAGAAGTGAAATTGCTGGATAATATGGTAGTTTTATTTTTAACTATTTGAGGAAACTTGGTACTGTTTTCCATAAAGGCTGAATCAATTTACATTCCCACAACAGTGCACAAGGGTTCCCCTTTCTCCACGTCCTTGCCAACACTTGTTATGATACTCATTCTAAGAGAGGTGAGGTGATATCTCATTGTGGTTTCAAGCAGCTTTTCATGAGCTTGTTAGGTACTCATTTGCCTTCTCTGAAAAAATTTTTATTCCTTTCCCCTACCCATTTTTTAATTTAATGGTTTGTTTTTTGCTATTGCAGTGGCTTGAATCCCTTATATGTTTTGAAAATATATATATATAAATATATATATATATATATATATATAGTGGTGCTGACATAAAAACAGACACATGTATCAGTGGAACAAAATAATGAGCCCAGAAATAAACCCATGCAAATAAACTAAATTAATTTATGACAAAGGAGCCAAAAATACATAATACAATGGAGAAAGAATAGTTTCTTCAATAAATGGTGTTGTGAAAACTAGAAAGCCATATACAAGAGTAAAAGTAGATTCCTATTTTACACTCTACACAATCAACTCAAAATGGATTAAAGACTTGAACATAAGGCCTGAAACCATAAAATGTCTGGAAGAAAACAGAGAGAGTAACCCCCTCAGCATTGGTATTGGCAATGATGTTTTTATTTGATACTAAAAGCAAAAATAAATAAATGGGAATGCATCCAACTAAAAAGTTTCTCCATTAACAAAATGAAAAATCACACTCCACAATGGGAGAAAATATTTGCAATTTATATATCAGATAAAGGGCTAATCTGGGCCTCTTTGTCTTTCATGATTGAGTTGTTCTAATATATGAAAAGTATTTATGTTTACCTGCTTTTAATATATTCTACATTGTAAAAAGGTTCAAAGTGATATATTTTTTTCCAAAGAGCCTTGTATTCTCTCAAACCACATATTTGTTGGGTTTCAGGAAACATTCTCACAACCTGATTCCAACTACATTTTGGAAAGTGAGGTTTATGCATCCAATGTTACATGGAAAACTGCCAAGTACCAAATATACTTTGCATTTGCTCACTTTGTACCACTTGTCAATTACTTGAGATTTGTAGAGAGCACATAAGACTCCCTGACACTTGGTTGACCTGGAAATGGCTCTTCATAGATGGGAGCAGTCAGGGAGGGAGATGTGGGCTATTTCAGGTCATGGAAGGATGAACAAGTTACCCTAGGGCTGTGTGTGTGGGGGGTGGAGGGGTGTGTGTTTTAAAAGGCCAACTTATACCATGAAATTGGATTAGCAATTGCTCAAATAATCAAAATCCAGGTGTGAGTATTTCCCTCAGAAATGGTCTGTGTTTCCTAAGACAAAGTGTGGTCATCTGTTCAGGAAGCCATAACAAAATACCTCAGACTAGATGGGTTAATCAGCATGCATTTTCTCACAGCTCCAAAGTCTGGAAGCTCACCTCAGGCAGCCAGCATGTCAGGTTCTGGTGAGGGCTCTGCTCTTGACCTGCGGATGGCAAACTTCTGACTCTGCACACATGGCTTCCCTGGTGTGTGCACATGGAGAGAGATCTCTGTCATATTCTCCTTATAGCCACCAATCCTATGGGATCAGGGTTGTGTTTCCTTCTTTTCACACCAGAAAAAAAGTCTAGTACTCTCACTTAACTGTAATTACCTTCTAGAAACCTATCTCTAAGTACAGTCACATTGAGGTTAAGTCCTCAGCATAAGGATTTTGGAGACATACAGTTAAGCCCATGTTACAAAGTAATAGAATAAAATGGACTTATTTCCATGATGGTTTGAACACCTGTAATTATTCAGTACCTCTAGGTCCTCAAATGAGCACAATGGATGTGGGTACTATCCAATTAGTGATGCTTAATTTGACTATTGACAGCTAAATATTGGTTCTTGTGATCATCTTATTTCTTAATACAAGTAAATGCATTGCTCTGGATTCTTACTAAATCTGAAACTGTTTCTTAATATCAGTAAAAATACAAATGAGGTATTCAAATAGTCAGAAAATCAACACCTTCTTGGCTCTTTTATTTTTTCCTACCTGTAAAATGTTTAATGTTTAAGGCAACATAAGAACAATATTAGTTTCTATCAGCATTTTAAAGCTATTTTTCCTGGTCTATCTTTGTAAAAGAGAGGGGAAGGGTTTAAATTTTCCAAAAATTTTGGTTGGGAAATCCCATATAATTGCATCATTGTGGGCCACACATCTATCCTGAAGCAAAACTTCTTTGCAACTAAATCTTTAAAAGTATTATTATATCTGTATGTGCATGTTCTTTTATCATTGGATTCAATCAGATTTGTCACATAAATCAAGAACATAAATTCTAGCATGGAGTGTTGTAACCCTCCAGAATAGATAACTATCCTTGATCACTAAACTGAGTTATTTTAGGCAGAAATGGGAGAGAACGAGCACTAAATTAAAGTAACATAGTCATCAGAATCTAAAGAATTCACACTGTATTCTAGAGACTGTGAAACACAGGGTAAAGATGGGATGGTAAGGGTGGTACAAAGGTGCATTTGCTGTTGTTGCTCACTTGCAGGAGTCAGAGATGGGATCCATGTCAGAAGTTGGTGATCCAAGGGGGAACCTATGCCTTGACAAGGACAACTTCATCCCTGACCTGTTTCAATTCCAAGTCTAACTCAGAAGTGACTTAAACCCTATATTTGCAAAAACAATGTTTAAGGTTGTGTTTCCTTCTTTCACACCAGAAAAAAAGTCTTCCTCTGAGGTCACAAAACATTATATGCACGGCCCCTCCAAAGTGCCTATTTTTACTTGGCTAACTGTCTGATGCAACCTATCAGAAAATAATGTTATTTATTTATGATGAGGACTGTATTTTGCTACTCTTTGCTATGGTTATAGGAGTCCAGATATAAAGATAGCTCCTGGATTAGTCCAAACAAATGTAATTTTCTGAAGTTACAGGATAAAGTTCAAAATAGGTCTGCATTTGGTGCAATGAGCATAAGGTGAAAGGAGACAGGGTAGGCAGTCAGGCCCCAAGGTAAGGGATTCTGACTTCTCAGTTGAGAATAAGGTTGAACACTGTCGATTCAGCACCCTGGATAGCACCGTGGGTGATCCAAATAATATTTGAGAGGAGCTTTTATCTGCAAAGAGCTCAGAATGATGTTCTGATGTTCTGTGGTTGGTAAAAGGACCTCGTGTTTATGATAAGCTTTGTTCGTAGCGTTTCAGATCTATTCTCCCCTCCCTCCCAACACCTCAGCCTCAGCAGCAGTGGCCAGTGAAGCACAGGCTCCTGACCAGCCAGCCATTAGGGCACCTATAACCTGGCAAGGTGCAACCAGTGGACAGGGTGGTCTTTTACGTTTCAAGGAACCATTAGCCTCTTTATGTGAATTATATTTTGCTAAGTTAGGAATAAGGACCTTGGTCCTTAACAGATATGAAACAGACGGTCAAAGACAATTCATCTGCCTTACTCAGTTCATCCAGCTCACACAAGGCTTCTTCTATATATGCTTCACAGCCAACAGATTTTGGGGTTTCTGATTTTATTAAAAGAACTGATCTCAATTCTTTTCTTGCCTCAAAACCCCCATTATTATTGTAGACTTTTCTGCTTAATCATATAGCTTATCTCTGGTAAGTCATAATGGAGACATAGTAATTACATCATTAGGTAAGCAACCTAAGCCAAAAGTTGGATATATTTTTTAAATGCTGATGTATGGAAATTTAAAGTCTTACCTTACCTGACAGATGGCAAAAGAAAATGGTCACAGCATATCCTGTCCTCCACACTTCAGTGCTTTGTCAAATAAGAATAAACCTATTTAATTAATATTGATTTAACACTGCTGTCCTTGAGGCATATTATCCTTTGACACATTTTTACCTTCAAAACTGCCAAAATTGCAAAATGTACAATAAAAAAATTCAAATCCATTTCCAAGTTCAGGGTATTGTGGTTTGTTATCACCAATTTCCAGCTACTCCAAGAAGGTGCCACGTGTCATACATAGCAAGTGGCAATGTCTTTATTTATGACCTCCAGTAATTAGTTAGCTTTGCCAGACATTACTCAGAGCATGGCCCAGATCACACAGGAATGGGACTTCAGGGAAGGATAAAAGATTCTGACTCTATTTGGCTTATGATCCTTGCATTTGTTAAAACATGACCACTTGATTTTGATAGAACTATTAGACAGTTATTTCTAAGTAAATAACACAAATGAGACATTTGTTTATCAGCTGGAAGAAGAGGGAAAATTAATTATTCTTGACAACTTCTCATTTGAATGAGTTGATATCCAGAAACCCTTACTTACCTAAGGTAAGACATTTTCATTTGAAAATTTGCTTACTCAGCTCTCACTCTTTGACTCTATCCACACTTCCAGGAAAGCCTTGGGGAACAGTCCTTCTAGTAAAACTGTATCGCTCTGGGGGGCAGATGTACAATACACATCCGTAGGTCCATGGACCACCTCTGAGAGCCACACTACATTTCCAGTCTCAGATAGTGGACCAACAATTCCACATGTGAGTTACACTCAATTCCACATGTGATTTACCCTCCGTTGTGTCAGGTGCAGATCCCAAAATGTTCCTAACTCCAACCCCACAATGAGGGGACCAAATATCTGCTGAACGTTCCAAGTAGACACTGATGGAAGAAGGAGATAGGAAGCACTCATTCAGTCCTCACCACCTTAGAAGTCATTTACCCTCAGAAGTTCTCTGCCCAGATCTGGGCAAAAGTATTTGGCAAATAATTCCCTAATACTGTGATCAGGAGCCCTCTTCCTGGGCACTGTAGAGCCAAAGTCAGAACCCTAGTAGTGAAAAATCTCAGCGGCATTCCCTTTGAATTTTCATTTACTTTTATCTCTGGTAATAATGGGGTGGATTTTTAAATCATAAGACAGAGAACAGAAAAAATCCCAGGACCAGGGTGAGCCTTTGTTCCACCTCATTTGAAGGAAGGAGCATGGTCATTCTGAATGGCACAACATTCTTGGTACGTGATTTAGGCTAAATGCTTGGGCCTGGAAAAGGTTAAGGCAAACCAGCTGACAGATCAGAATGATTCTGAGTTAAAATGGAGAAGTTGGGACAGGTGAAAATGAAAAGGCCATCTCCGAAACAAACTTTGCCAGAAACAGAATTAGTCCCCAAATCTTATTGCTGTGAGAATGTGATTTTGCAGACACTAACTTTTCTTTCTAGAATTATTTTGCTCTCCTTTCTGCTTTGCTTGTGTAAGTCATGGCTCTGTTCCCTGCTCTACCT
Organism: Eptesicus fuscus; assembly: GCF_027574615.1. Lineage (NCBI taxonomy): Eukaryota > Metazoa > Chordata > Mammalia > Chiroptera > Vespertilionidae > Eptesicus > Eptesicus fuscus. The sequence continues at coordinate 885,568 of NC_072489.1, read as the reverse complement.
CCAGTCTTAACATCCATGGCTGCTGATCATGTCCACACTCCCTTCAAGTAATTATAAACAAGCTTGTGCATTTTCGTATGTTGTGGACAGAGAACTATTGTGCAACAAGTCTCTGTCTGAAAGCCAGTAGGCTATTCAAGTGACTGGAAGAGTTATATGATGATCCCAGTCCCATTCCAATCTCTGTGGCAGCTCCTCCAGTTGACACCTTCTTCTAGGAACCCAGGGAAACACACCTCAACCAAGGCATCTCCGATGCAGGGTCACAAGGAAGGCTTTAATGGAGTCTCTCATCATCATCTTCAACTATGAAAAGATCATTGTTATAATTTTATATGTGGGCATCTTTCAGGAGTCTTTTGGGAAAATGCCCCATTATAGTCCCAAAGATTCTGACTCTCACCACATATTTCCCAAAAAGCAGGAAAAATTGTTTTGAAAAAATTGGAAATAATAATCATGGTTAACTATTATTCTCAAGTAAATCACCTCAAAATATGTGTGCTTCTTTTTCCAGAACATGTTTTGTATTATTTCTTCAAAAATAACATGTTGTGCCTACAAAGTTCAATTAGAGATATCTGCTTACAAGCTGAGCTAACTCATTGTTTAATATTTCTGTGAAAGAACAGAAAGAAGGGTCTGCATTTGGATCTGCCTCCCATGACTCATGCAGTTTTCATTGCACATCATTATTGTTAAGCATTTCTGCTCCAAACTATTAAAAGGGCTGAGGAAAAAAAAATCAACTTAGAAGTGTTAAATGGTTATATTCAAACTTTATATTTTGATTCTTTCTAAAAAGTAAAGATTTGAAACAAAACAATATTGCAAGCAAAGGGAGGATAAAAACCATTGTTGTAATATCAGAATTGTTAGTAATATTGGTTGGACTGGAAAATGCAAAAGCAATTTCTAAACATTTGACTAAACTCTAGTCTCTTGATGTCTTAAATATTATGCCTCATTGTTCACTGCATACAAAAAATAGAACAAGGCTACAATTTTGGCAAATACCTAAAGTAGGGAATAAGCCCCAGACCAGGGAAGAATTATCTTAAAACCCTGGAAGATATAGAAGGGCCTTCTACTTCCCTATTTGCTAACCTGCAAATATCAGCCTTCTGAGACTTTCTATATATGTCCACCTTAAGTAACAAAATATAACGATTCATGAACAATGCTCAGATGAGCTCAAGTATCCCTTGAGTGTTTCATTAGCCATCCCTGTAGGTTATTCAAGTGACTGTTATTCAAGCATCCCTGTTTTCAGATTGATTTATGGGCCTTGGGTTCATAATTTCCTCACCATTAGCCATCATTACACCATCATGACTCCCCACAATCCTCAGCTTACTGCTTCTGGGGAGGAGGTGCAATCCTGCACAGCTGTGCTGTGGAGTTTTTACTACCACTAATTTTATGCCAGAACCTATGAGTAATGTCACATTTCATGCTGTTCCAATAAAAAACATTTGCTCCTTGGCAGGGCTAGTACAGAGCTTGATGGAAAAACTATAGCAGTCCCAGGGGATGAAAGATAACTAAGAGACTTTGTCAGGAGAAAAATTGAGTACCTGCCTAGGCTGACACAGCAGATCAAAAGAAAGACAAAAGAATGAAGTAATCAGGTCAGACCCAAACACTTTTAGACATTCATTCATTTACTCTACAATATGAGCACCTAGTGTTCCAGACATTGTGAAGTAGAAGTGTCATGTCTGTTAGACACAATCCCTCAGAGCCAGAAGGTCTGGGATGAACTCCATGTTTCTACTTTACTGAGATGTGCAACTTAATAAAAATTGCTTAAATTTATGAGGCCCCTGGTTTCTAATCCTATAATCTGTGCCATAATCCTAATATATAAAAACCCAGGGTTTGTAATGTCCAAAATGACGCTAAGTCAGTCCTGCAGTCAGTGCTGGAGTGCCATGTCAACCCAGCACTGACTGCCATGGGTGTGGGCACAGCAACCCAGCACTGACTGCTGCTGGTGTGGGCACCGCAACCCAGCACTGACTGCTGAGGGAGCTGCAGATCAGGCCCAGAGAGAGGCTCAGAGAGAGGCAGGGTCTGATCTGCAGCCTCCATGCAGCTGTTAATCAGCTGTTGCCTCTCTCTTTCTCTCCAGGCTTTGCCAGCAGCTGCGCCTCTGTTTCTCTCCGGGCCTCCATGGTGGGGGGCGGGGGGGGGCTGCTGATCAGCCCCACCTCTCTTATCAGGCCTGGAGATAGGCCTGGAGATGCTTACTGGCATAGAAACTGACCAATTAGAACCAAATCTGGGTAAACTGTGAGGAGCCAATGGCTGCCTAGGAGGCAGAGTTTTTGACGCTGACTGGCATAGAAACCGACCAATCAGAACCAAATTGGCTGGCAGGGGAGGGTAGTTGGGGGTGAGATCAGGCCAGCAAGGGAAGGCAGTTAGGGGCGATCAGGCAGGCAGGCAGAGGGGTTAGGGGCAATCAGGCAGGCAGGCAGAAGCAGTTAGGAGTGATCAGGCAGGCAAGCAGGTGAGCGGTTAGGAGCTAGTGGTCCCAGATTGCAAAAGGGATGTCCTAAACTGGCAGTCGGACATTCCCCAAGGGGTCTCCGATTGGAGAGGGTGCAGGCTGGGCTGAGGGAATCCCCCTCTGTGAACGAATTTTGTGCACCGGGCCACTAGTATATTTATATAACACTGAATAATATACATTTATATAATATGATATATATAATAATCTCCCAAGCCTCAAATTATTGATAGAAATTTATGGAGGCATTTAGAAAAACACACTGATAGATTATAGATACAGTAGATAGATATAGATAGATAGATAGATAGATAGATAGATAGATAGATAGATAGATAAATAGATAGAGGACTCTTAAGAGTAGGACATTCTCTACATAAACACTTATGTATCCACTATAGCAGAAAGGAAGGTTCTCACAGCATCCAGCTAACAAATAAGTGTCATCTCCATACTGCCACCTCATGGACCAAACATGAAAGTCAACAGGACACATACAGGCATATGTAGTTCTGTAGGCCATGATTTTCAGCATCATGGTCAGATGATATTGAGACATTAGGAAATATGTCTAAAACATATACTCTAGGATAAGATATTGTTATTCAACAGAACTCTCTCAAATCATCAGTTTCTATTTACAGTCTCTGAGAAAATTCAAACATATTTACAGGATTGATTTCTCCTATGCTGGTGCTTTGCTGAAGTAACATTCCCCTTTCTGCATTAACACAATGTGATATCACTGCTTGAGGAGCTGACTCCATTCATATGAGAGCTACAAGAACATCAGGTAAAATAATCATAGGGGTTACTTACTATACCCTCTACAGATTGTTCTATACCTCCTCACAGACCCCACTACTTGTATCTCAAGGTGAAAATGGGATGCCTAGAACCTAATATTCTCAATCCTTAAATGTCAACTATTAGGTAATCTACCTTTGCTACCCAGAATGAGAACTGAACAATGCCCTTTTTAGCCATTGTTTTCAAGCACTGTCTGTTCTCCCACATGTTCCCACAACTACATGACCTTCATGGCCCATCTTGTCCATGTCATGTCATAGCCAAGAAGCTGTCCAAGCAGCTTGCCTAATAATCCTTTCCACTAACCCACCTCTTGTTATTTCTTGATGTTTGGTAGTTGGCTCCTTTTGGGAGGGAGGATCCAAAGGCCCATTTCTTAGTGAAAAAAGAACATCCCTGAAAAAGAGTAAATAAAATTAAAAAAAAAATGCAGAATGAATAGATTCAAAAATTAAAAAGAAAAATCATGGAGTCTCTCCAGCCCAGGTCCCCCAGCCACCTCCCACTAAAGCCCATTTGTGGGCTCAGGAACCCCATTCTACTCCTGAGAACATGTGAGAACTCTCTTCTTAAGAATGAAGGATAAATGAAGGATAAAATAAAGAATGAAGGGTGAAATAGGTAAAGGAGATCAAAAGGTATAAACTTCCAGTTCTGAGATAAATAAGTCCTGGGATGTAATGTACAGCATGGTGACTATAGTTAACAATATTGTGTTGTAGATTTGAAAGTTGCTAAGTGATTAAATCTTAAAATTCTCATCTCAAGAAAAAATCATAACTATGTATGGCAATAAATGTTAACTGAATTATTGAGGTAATCATTTTGCAATATATACATATGTCAAAGCATTATGTTATACACCTAAAACTAACACTAGGTTATATGTCAACTGTATCTCAATAAAAAAAAAAGAATTAAGGCCAGAAATGATGGGATTTTGAGTTTCCTCTTAATATTTGCTACTAGTATTGCTTATCCACCTCTATCTTACCTCATCCTCTGCCTCACAGTTCTGCAAAGGTGAGGACTGATGATCGATATTATTTTGCTATGCCCAGTATTCTTACCACCTTGCTGTGTAACACACACACACACACACACACACACACACACACACACACACACACATCTATTTTCTGGACAAGACCACTAATCTTTCAAAAATCTACTGAGAAATTACCTGCATTTGCAGAGCTCCTCTGTGAACAGGCTTTACAAATATTAGCTTCTTCCTGAGGTTAAGCATGACACACTCACTCCTCACCCTCTCCATTCTTCCCACCAGTACCTTCACCTCCAGCTCTGCCAGTTTCCTCCCACTACTCCAGGCTGACAGTGAAGTCAACAGCACACATCACATGTGCCACTCTTTCCAGGAATAACTTAGGTTCTCATTCCATCTCAGCCTTCTTGACTCTGACCTTATTATGCCAGGTTGGTATTCCAAATGGCCATATATTGACAAGGAGAAGTATTTATAAAAGAAATGCCCTCTTTTAAGCTCAATTTTATGTTTATCTCATCGATGTAGATGAGCACCAAAGAACATGCTAATTATTATCTAGTCAGGAATGAAATCCTACAGACAAAGAACAAAATTATATCTAGGCAATAGATTGCCATTTGGTAATACTGGTTTATGGCAATGCTTCTCCAATTTTTAGTTTACATAAGAATTATCTGGGGAATTTATAATAAATGGAGAATCCTAGTCCCTGATAATCTATGAAGCTTTGAGTTGTCCCCAAAATACAGGCATACCAGGGCCATAATTTGAAGAATAGTGGATTATAGTTAAGAGAAGCATGTGAGTTTATAATTTTTCTCTTTAACTGAGATCATTTCTCTTACATTAATGTCTCCTATGGTTATATGACACAGAGGTTTCATTGAACAAAATAAAAAAGAATAGAGAAGAGGTGACATCAGAGAAGTGGCAGCATGAGAGAGCAGAATTGAATGAAATAGAGAACAAAAAGACTACACAAAAATTAATAAAAGAAAGAGCTGGTTCTTTGAAAAGATTAATAAAATTGAAAAACCCCTGGCTAAATTCACTAAGGAAAAAAATGAAAAAGACCCATATGAACAAAATCAGAAATGAGAGAGAAGTCACCACAGATATCACAGCTATACTAAAAATCATACTAGAATACTATGAAGGATTGTATCCCACCAAATTCAATAACCTAGAAGAAATGCATATGTTCCTAAAAATATATAACATTCGTAGACTAAATCATGAAGAATTGGAAAACCTAAATAGACCAATCAGTAGTGAGGAAATTGAAACAACCATAAAAATCTCCCCCAAAATGAAAGACCAGGACCAGATGGCTTTACCAGTAAATTCTACCAAAGGTTCAATGAAGACTTAAAACCTGTTTTTCTGAAACTCTTCCAAAAAAATGATGAGATAATTCTTCCTAACACATTTTATAAGGCCAACATAACCCTGATACTAAAACCTGGCAAAAATGACACAAAAAAAAGAAAACTACAGACCAATATCTCTGATGAACATAGATGCAAAAATCCTAAACAAAATCCTAGCAAATCAAATACAACAGTACATCCAAAAAACAGTACATCACAGTCAAGAGGCACAAGGATGGTTCAACATATACAAATCAATCAGTGTAACACACAACACTAATAAAAGAAAGGATAAAAATCATATGATCTTATCAACAGATGCAGAAAAGGCATTTGATAAGATACAAATGATAAAAACACTCAATAAAATAAGAATAGAAGGAAAGTACCTCAACATAATACAGGCCATATATGATAAACGCTCTGCTAATATCATACTCAATGATGAAAAACTGAAAGCTTTTCTCCAAGATCAGGATCAAGACAAGGATGTCCACTCTCACCACTCTTATTCCACATAGTTCTAGAAGTCTAGTCAGAGCAATAAAGCAAGGGAAAGAAATAAAAGGCATCCAAATTGGGAAGGAAGAAGTCAAACTGTCACTTTTTGTGGACAACATCATTCTGTATATAGAAAACCCTAAAGAATCCACCACAAAACTATTAGAAACAATAAACAAATACAGTCAAGTTGCAGGATACAAAATCAATGTGCGAAAATCCATTGCCTTCCTGTATACTAACAACAAAACTTCAGAAAAAGTGAAAAACACAATTTATTTTGCAATTGCAACCAAAAGAATAAACTTAACGAAGAACATGAAAGAATTATACACTGAAAATTACAAAGCATTATTAAAAGAGATTGAAAAAGACACAACAAAATGTAAAAATATGGTATGTTCATGGATCGGAAGGATCAACATATTTAAAATGGCCATATTACCCAAAACAATATACAGATTTAATGCAGTCCACATCAAATTCCCAATATAAATTTTTTAAAGAAAGAATCAGTGGCAAAATCTACAAAGCCTACATTCATAAAATAGACAACACAAATGAGCATCTAATATTTAAAAAAGTACTCCATTTAATTAGTAAAAAAAATGTTGATTTTAATAACTATATATTTTGCCTAAATAAGCTAGGAAGTTTTTATTTAAGTGTAGTTTGTATCTAATCTTATATTAGTTTAAGGTGTTCAATACAGCGATTCCACATTTTTATACCTTACAGTATGATCACCCCACTAATTCTAGTGACCATCTGTCACCATGCAAACTTATCACAATATAAACAGAGTCCCCTTCACCTTATTCACACATAGCATCCCCTCTGGCAATCATCCCTTTGGTCTCTGTTTTTATGAGTCTGTTTTGTTTTGTTTGTTCATTTGTTCTGTTTTTTAATATTCCACATATAAGTGAAACCATAGAGCATTTGTCTTTCTCTGTCTGACTTATTTCACTTTTCCTCTGGGTCACAAATTGCTAGATTTTATTTTTGTATCACTGTGTAATATTCCATTGTATATATACACCACATCTTTGTTATCCATTCATTTATTGATGGACACCTAGGTTGCTCCCATATCTTGGCTATTATAATAATTCTGCAATGAACATAGGGAAGGATATTTCTGTTTGATTTAGTGTTCATTTTCTTCATATAAATACCCACAAGTGAAATTGCTGCATCCTGTGGTCAGATTTTTTAAATGAAAATGCTCAAATTTAGAAAAGTAGGGATTTTAAATTGATATTATCATTTTGGAGAACAATTTAGCAATACCTTATTCATTTATTCACCAAAAATATAATTATTAAACCAAGCCTGACCTGAGGCATTGAAGATACAAAAGTGAACACTATTTCTTAAACATGAAATATATGTATTTACCACATATATTTAACTGCAAAATCTAATATACAAGAGTATATACATATGGCATGATTTCATCTCAAAGAAAGTAAATGTATGTATTTTATATGTACTAGAGGCCTGGTGCATGAATTCGTGCACAGGTGAGGTCCCTTGGCCTGGCCAGCAATCGGGGCTAATTTGGGGTGGGGGGCAGCCGGCCAGGGGAAGGGACCACAGGAGACTGGCCGGCTGTGGGAGGTTGGCTGTGGGAGCGCACTGACCACCAGGGGGCAGCTCCTGCCTTGAGCATCTTCCCCCTGGTGGTCAGTGTGTGTCAAAGCAACTGGCTGACCAGTCGTTCAGTCGCTTAGGCTTTTATAGATAGAAAAAAAGTTTAGACAGTTATACATTAAAGTATAACAGTATGTAATTTTAGTTCTAAGTTTATTCTTAGTTTTCATCTGTTTTTTAATATCTTCCAAGTGCAAATCACTTTATATAAAAAGCTTCTTTTTGCTTATGGATTTTTAAATCAAACTTCTTTTATTTTGAGATCATTATAGATTCACAAGCAACTATAAGTGAGAATACAAACCAACCCTCTGTACACCATACCCATGTTCCTCTAATGATAACATCTTCCGAAAGGGTAGTCAGTGTCACCCAGGACGCTGACATCGATGCCCCAGCACTGAGCCTCCCGTCACAGGGTGCCCACATTGTCCTCACAGCCAGCCTCTTGCCCGGCAGAAGCCCTCTGACCCTGGAAGCACTAGGCGTCACTGCTCTATTGTCTTCCCTGTAAGAATGTTACATAACGTGATTCGGACAGCATGACACTTTCCGGGATGGGCCTTTTCACTCAGCACAGTTCCCTGGAGACTCACCTGGGTTTTGTGTGGTGTCACTAGTTCGCTGATTTCTATCAGTGAGCATTTCCTTGGTATGGATGTCCCACATTGTGTACAGCCAGTCACCCATTGAAAGACACCAGATTTGTTTCCAGTTTTTAGCTACTACTATCAACATCCATATATAGTTTTTGTATAAACAAAAGTTTTCATTTCTTTCAAAGAAATATCCAGGAGTGTGATTTCTGGGCCATGTGGTAAGTGGTCTGTTTAATTTAGCTTTAACAACACTTTCAAACTGTATCGAGTATCTACCATTTCACATTCCTGTGAGCAGTGAGCACCGTGGCAGTGATCCAGTTCCTCTGCGTCCTCACCAGCACTTGCCTGGCTCCTAACCTGCCACCCACCGACACCAGTGAGGGCGGCCTGGGATCAGTGGGCGATGCGGGATGTCCCGGCTCCCCTGGGTGTCCTCGGGCATGGCTGTGCATGGACATTCAGGACGCCTGTTTAGAGGCCGGTGGAGATGCAAATCCCAGGTCCCTGCTTGGCCTTCCCGACGCCGCCCTGGTGAGATGCGGTGCCTCACTGAAGTGCCACACGGGAGGTCTGGGTTCCTGCCTGGCTCTTGTGTGGCTGAGGATGCAGCTTCCGTCCTTTTCTGCATGTTTGGTGGGAATAAAACGATTTTTGTCTGAAAGTTTCCTGTTTAGCAAGGCCGAACTTTCCTGGCCCTCTCAGAGAGAACGGCCTTTTGTTGTGGCTTATGTGGCCTGCACTGGGCATTTCTGAGGTGCTGGCTTCCTCAGCAGCTGGAATACCTGAGGCCAAAATAAACCCAAGACACATCGCGGTGTGTCTCCTAGGTCCTGCAGTCTCTGGCCAGTCTTCTTTCTCTCAAGCTCTCAGAAATTCTGTTTGTTTTATGGATAATGTCCAAAATTTTCCGTTGTACATGGTGGGAAGAATATAGAAAAGTATGTTTACTCGATATTCTAGAATCAGAAGTCCTAAAAGCCCCTTTATAATAAAATGTCTGTATTGGGAAATTCATTCCAGTTTTCTCGGAGAGAAGCAGGTGTCCCTGCTCTAGCCTATAGACAGAGTTATTGCAGCTCCCCTCTATGTAGTCTCTAAAGATAACTTGCTTTGCAGAGACTACCCACTCCACTGAGGGGGATGGATTTTTTAAAATTTATATTTAGTGTTGAAAGTATTACAGATGTCCCCCTTATCCCCCATCGACCATCTCCTCCTCACTCCTGCCCCCTCCCCAGGCCTCCACTTTTTTAAGAGATAAAGCTGAGTTTTGTGGGGGTTTTTTTTGTTTTTTTTTTTTTAATATTTGGGTCAGTAATTATTGAACCCAAGTCCTAACCATCCATCTTCCTGGATTGTTTCTGATGTGTTGGCTCAATAGGACTTGCCATTGGAGCTTGTACCAGGCGGCGAGGGCTCTCCCCGCTCCTTCACACCCTTTGAATACCCTTCTCCACCCAGGACACGCAGCTTTCCCCTGGGCTGCCTGTTCCTTTAAAAGTATAATTTGAAGCATTTTCTCTTCGCTCCTTCATAAATCCGATCCCTTGAAACTTGACATTTTCACAGGAAACTGGCCCCACTCCCCAGTTACGAGGTTGCAGTAACTGCTGGCTCCTTAAGAGACTCCTTGCCCTTTGCTTCTGCATTTGCCCCGGACTCACCGAGCTGCAGAGAACTGTAAGTAATCCACAGTCACATACACATTGACTGGGGCAACCAGGCAGCAGAAACAACACGGACATGTGTGATCAGTCCTACTGCGGCAATAAGCAGAAAGCCAGGCCGGGAGCAGAGTGGTGAGTGTGAAGGCAGGTGGTTGAAAGGGAAAAGAGGTTTCAGGTGACGTGGAGAGTTTAGAAAGATGGATCATTGTACAGGGGATGGCTTCAGTGTGTGTTAGAGGCCATTTCATTTTTAATCCAATACATTTTCACTGTTTGATTGTCTATGTTGACTTAAGCATAGGCAATATTTGGAAAGGCGCACTTCAGGGGAATATGATTTAATTGTTCCTCAGATTAGGCCGGGTTCTGAAATGTCACTTGCTGCTGAGTGCTGCCAAGGAGACCAAGATCCACACTCAGGGGCCTTTAATATCAGGCTCAGGAAGATTGGCGCCTCCCAAGGTCTCAGGCGGCTCAAAGGGGATTTTCTTCTTGGCCCATGAACTTCATCAGTTAACCTTTCTCCCTGTCCTCAAACACAGACACCACAGGGGGCATTTGCCTTTCTGCTCCTACCCTCAGCCGCAGTGAAAATCAAACACATCAACAAATAAAGGTTTGAGCTGAATTTCAGCAGCATTTCCAGAGAAATCTTTCAGAGTTTATTTGGCATTGGCTGTTTATAATATAGCCTCTTCTTTTTCCTTCTCCTGTTCAGTGTCCAGGTGATCTTAGATTTAAATGCCGGCCTATAGACTTCACCCCACCCTTGTTCTTCCTGTATAAGTCAAAGTCATGGGATCCTCCTGCCTGTAACAGGCTAAGAATGGAAAGTAGATGTAGCCTTCATACTCTGTCATGCCATGACGCATCAGCTGAAAATGACATCTAGAGAAAGGTTGTGCCCTGATAATAATAAATGTAGTACAGAAGGAAGATAAAGCTATCATATCTAATAAAGAGGGAATATGCTAATTGACTCTCACACCATCGCAAATATGGCGGTTCCCACAGCCAATAAGGAGGGAATATGCTAATTGACTGTCTTGCCCTCAAAGATGGTGGTGCCCACAAGATGGCGGGACCCATTCCCCTGAGCCACGCCAGGGCGGCAAGCATGTGGCAAGGCCAGGCCCGCCCCCAGGGGGGACCGGCTGCTCCGTGCACCTGCCTCCGGAGTCCCCCAGTTCCCTCAGCCCCCCAGCTACCCAGGGCCAGCCCAAGGCACAGGCAAGCCTCAGATAGCAGCTGCCCAGCTGCCCTGGGCCACTCGAGGCTCAGGTAATCAGTCAGGCGAGGCTTGCGCTGTCAGCAGTGGCAACAGCAGAGGTGTGATCGCTGGGTCAACTCCTGCCCCTGAAGGCTCCCAGACTGTGAAAGGGGGCAGGCTGGCTGAGGGACGCCCCCCTTCAGTGCATGAATTTTCATGCACCAGGCCTCTAGTCTATATCAGAAAAGGCCTGTGGTCGTGATGCCATAATGGCAGAACAACAAAACAACCGGTCACCAGGAGGTGCATGGAGCGCCTCTCACAGTCCAGGACTCACGGCTCGTGTGGTGGAGGCAGCGGGGCCTGCGGCTTGTGTGGAAGAGGAGGGCCCGCAGCTCGTGCAGGGTGTGTGTGGGGCCCCACAGCTCACACAGGGTGGGTCTGGGGTCCCATGGCTTGTGCAGGGCAGGTTTGCGGTCCCGCCGGCATGGCAGGTCTAGGTCTCACATGATTTCACGTGCTGGGCCTCTAGTAGGCTAATATATTGTCAGTGAAGTGTACATATAACTTTTTTCTGCAATTATTAGCCTTAGTGTTAATGTTTCTCTTTCATTAGCTTTTCTGAGCAAAGAAAGATGGAACATTTGAAGCCAATGCAAAATGTTTAAGCAATTTTGCTAGGAGCCAATGTCCTGAAAATACTGATCAAGTTGTCACCACCAAGTATTCCTAGGCATTGAGGCAGCAGATTTGACCTTAGACATTTTCAAAAAGCCTTTCAGATGTGACCCTCCCATCTTAGAGTTAAAGAGTAACAGTACTGGTATTATAATAAAACAGAGTAAAAGGGAACCTATTACAAATAAATAAAAAGAGGTGAGAGATAGATACATACATACATAGATACATAGATATACACAGATATAGATAAACTGAACTTATACTACACTCAAGTAATACATATATACTAGAGGTCCAGTGCACGGATTCACGCACTGGTAGGGTCCCTCAGTCTGGCCTGCACCCTCTTCCAATCCAGGACCCCTCAGGGGATGTATAGTGTACGAAGTGGCATGTGGGGAGGAGCCCGAGCCTAGGCTGGGCACTGTGCTGCTCCAGCTCATCCTGGCCCTGCTGCACCTGTTGCCCTGCTGCTCGGTAGTACTGCCACTGAGGCAGGAGAGGCTCACCCCGCTGCAGTTGCGCTCGCGAGCCATGAGACCCACTCTGGAGCCCATCAGTCAGTTGAGCAGCACTCCCACTGTGGGAGTGCACTGACCACCAGGGGGCAGCTCCTACATTGAGCATCTGCTCCCTGGTGTTCAGTGTGTATCATAGCAATAGGTCGACCAGTCGTTCAGTCGTTCAACCATTTAGGCTTTTATATATATACAGGCAGTCCTCGGATTACATCGAACTCGACATACATCATTTCATCGTTATGTCACCATTTCCCATTTATTTATTAAAAAAACAGTTCCATCATTTCGACATATGTACATGTGTGCTTTATATTTTTTATTATTTATTTACCACAAGTAAAGGTCAGGAATTGTTTTTTCTTTTAATTTTTTTTTTACTGATTCACTTCATTATTGCTGTGTATGTGCTCCATCTGAGTAATGTAGGTGCTTATGTAGGTGGGTTCCGACTTATGGCAAAAATCGCATTATGTCGCACCATAGGAATGGATCTCCAATATAACCCAAAGACCTACTGTACTAGAGGCCCAGTGAATGAAATTTGTGCACCGGGGAGCAGGGATCCCTCATTCCGGCCTGTACCCTCTCACAATCCAGGATCCCTCAAACATCCCTCTCACAATCTGGGACTGCTGGCTCCTAAGCACTGTCCTGCCTGCCTGCCTGATTACCCCTAACCATTCTGCCTGCCTGCCTGATCACCCCTAACCACTCGCCTGTCTGTCTGATCACCCCTAGCTGCCTCTGCCTGCCTGCCTGACCGCCCCTAACCACCTCTGCTCAGCCCCCACCACCACTGCTTTGTCTTGAAGGACATCCAGAATGACGTCTGGAAGGCTGTCTGATCGAATTAGCATATTATGCTTTTAATATACATATATACACACACACACACACACACACATATACACACACTAATAAAAGAGAAAGATGCAAATTGACCATACCTCTGCTACGCCCACCAGCCAATCAGGAGTGAGTATGCAAATTAACCTGACAAAGCTGGTGGGTTAATTTGCATACACAGGCACCTAGCAGCCTGGGTCCCTGGAATATCCTTGGGATTCAAGCCGCTCTGAGCCTGTAGGCCCTGAGCTGACAGGGTCCCAGAACACTCCCGGCCACTCCTGGCCTACGGGCCTTGGCACTGAGCAGCCAGGGGCAGGGTGGCAGAGGCTTGAGCAGGGCCTGAGAGGAGCTGGGGGGACCCTGCCCAAGCCATGGCACAGGATTGATGGGAGCCGGAGGGCCCTGCTCAAATCATGGCGGAGGCTTGAGCAGGGCCTGAGAGGAGCTGGGGGGACCCTGCCCAAGCTGCGGCACAGGCGTGAGCAGGGACTGAGTGAACCCGGGGGCCCTTCCCAAGCTGCGGTAGAGGCTTGATCAGAGCCGGGAAGCCCTTCCCATGCCACAGCAGAGGCTTGAGCAGGGTCTGAATGAACAGAGCTGGGGGCCCCTGCCCAAGCTGCAGCAGAGGGTTGAGCGGAGCAGGGGGGCCCTGTCCAAAACACAGCAGAGGCTTGAACAGGCCTGGAAACAGAAGGGTGTGCCAGTCTCGGCTTGCCAGCAGTCCTGCCTCTGTGCATGAGCTGCAGAGGAAACACCTTTTCTGACCGCTCATTGGCTAAGCTCCCTGTACACTGCCATTTGCAGTGTAAGAAGGTGATCTAGGATTTTTCCACCTCACTCCTGGAGGAAAAAATGAAGGTCCGCTGCTGGAGGGCTAAGAAATCTCATATCCCTGCCCTAGCCCCTTTGGCTCAGTGGATAGAGCCTCGGTCTGCCAACTGCAGAGTCTGGGTTGGATTCTGATCAAGGGCATGTACCTAGGTTGCAGGGTCCTCCCTGGCCGGGGCCCAGGTCAGGGCTCATGCAGGAGGCAACCAATCAAAGTGTCCCTCTCATATTGATGTTTCTCTCTGTCTTTCCCTCTCTGTTCCACACTCTCTAAAAATCAATGGAAACATATCATCAGGTGAGGATAAGAAAAAAAAAAGAAAGAAAGAAACGTCTTAAAAATGCCTAAAGAAAGTTCTCATTTTTTCATGGTGAAGGGACTGGAGTCCGTGTTGATGAAAACACCTTGGTGGCTGTGGTGACTGGCAGTGGCTGCAGCATCAGGGTGATGGGGCTGGTGCCTTCCCCTGATCAGCCTGGTCACCTCCCCCAGAGGGAGGCCAGACTGCGGCTTAGGCCCGTTCCCCATGGGTTGCAGGCCTAAGCCGTCAGGAGGACATATCCTGAGGGCTCTCAGTCTATGATAGAGGGTAGGCTGGACTGAGGGACCCGCCCCCCCCAGTGCACGAATTCCGTGCACCAGGCCCCTAATATATATATAATATATTGTCAGTTGACTCAAGAAAAATAAAAAAATCTTGCAAAGAATGGGAAGTAAGGGCCCATTCTAATAAATGGAGAAAGCTTGAGCTAAATTTATAGACATAAAAACTGGGGTAAGGCCCTAGCCAGTTTGCCTCAATGGATAAAGCATCAGCCTGAAGGGACTTGTATTTGATTCCAGCCAAGGGAACATGCCTGGGTTGCAGGCTCGATCCCCAGTAAGGAACATGTAGGAAGCAACCAATCAATGATTCCCTCTCATCATTGATGTTTCTATCTTTCTCTCCTTTCCTCTCTGAAATCAATAAAAATATATTTTAAAAAAACTGAAACTGGAGTAAGTTTTAGTGCTTATCTTGTATAGTTCAGCAAAAATTCATGAAATAGTTATTATTCCAGGGTTTTCTCAAAAGCATTGTAAGAGTATAGAAGGCATGCTTAGGATAAGTTGCCAAGTAAAAGAAGCATTTCATAGTTGTATTAATGTGATGTCAAAGGGTTGGTTTGAATTGTGGTTTGAGAGCCATGGGAAATTAGGTGAAGATCTGATATGAATCATAATTATTCAAGACTCAGTGGACTTCCAGACAATATGGTTGAAAACTTGTGGGGGGAAGAGGGTTACTTTATCTTACAAAAAGCTTCTGAGCCTCGCTCATGTAATTCAAAGTCTCCAAGTTTAACTATTTCTAGAGCCTATCACTCATGGGATAAAGGGACAGAAAGCTGGATCCATGGTTTATCATCAGTTTTTCATGATCTGACAAGCCCAGCTGGACCTGCTTAGATGACCAGGATCAGGTTCTGGGCTCCCAAAATCCAGGAGTAGGTGTTTGGGTGTCATTCTAGTCATTTGGGGTCAGCTGAGAATATTTTTCAAGTATGGTGGTGAAGACAAAAGATTGGCATCTGGGGTTTAGACTCTAATCTTTCTCTGTTGATGATCAGATTTGTGTCCTTGGGCAAATCATTCCATACATGAGTCCCTGTGTCCTAATATAGAAAGTGGAGAGTTTGTTCTGCCGAAAGTCAATTCCAGCATGTCATAATTGCAAGAGTTTCATTAAAATGTTGATGGAACTTGGGCACTAAACAAGGGCTGAGTCACATATGTTATCACCTGCTGGAATGGCTAAAGGTATTTCCACAGACCTGAAAAGGATGCATTAAATTGATTGTTTGCTGTCAGACAGCTCAGGGCATCTTTTTATTTTTTAATTTCTTTATTGATTAAGGTATTACATATTTGTCCTCATCCCCCATTCCCATCCCAATCCCCTCCCCATGCATGTCCCCACTCCCCTGTTGTCCGTGACCACTGGTTAAGCTCATATGCTTGCACACAAGTCCTTTGGTTGATCTCTCCCTTTTATCCCCACCCTCCTCTACCTTCCCTCTGAGGTCTGACAGTTTGATCTATGCTTCCTTGTCTCCAGGTCTGTTCTTGTTCATCAGTCTATGTTGTTCATCATTTCCCCTAGATGAGTGAGATCATGTGCTACTAGAAATACACTTATAAGAACTGAAAATGAGACAAGCAATAATGGTTATGCTGAGAGGCAAATGAATCAGTCTGTAGTGAGTTTCTTTCTGGGCCAACAGTTCTTTTGAGACCCAATTTCAATGTCAAACAGTTCCTTATGTGTACATGTCAGCAATGATATTTCAGTTCTGGATGGTGGACAAATGGTGGTAATGCAGGTCTGACCCTCTCTGGTTTGGTCCTGGGCAACCTGCAGTGACGCACAGCTGCTGACTGCTAGTATGGCAAGGCGTCATCAGCGTCTTCCATCTCTGGACTCTTTCTCTTCTGTCTTCATGACTGGAGTAGTCCTGTCAATTCCTCTCTGTTGCAGGAATCCACATGGTCTTGGAGTTGTTTTCTGAAAATATACAAACATATTCTCGACCAAAAGTTAATAAAGGAATCTTTTCTATAAATTTGACTTGCGATCCTTTTTCATTTTTGCCCAAACAATTTTCCTTTGGCTTGTTTTGATGTCTTGTATTAGCATTACAAATGAAAGTTAATTTTCTAAAGTAAAGATTTTCTAGATGTAATTTACTTACAGGATATTTTTCCTTACATGATATTCTTCTACTATCCCCCCCTTTTTATTTAAATATTAGAAGGCTTTTGGAAATTTTATAATGTAGTCTTGATAGCTTTTAAATTTTAACTTTTTGCACTAAAATATGACTGCTTTAGGTTCATTACATGTTACACAATTTTACCATGAGATGAACTACCAATAAGAATTTTAGTTAACACTTTAGGAACAGCTTTTTTGTCCAGTACAATTGATTTTTCTAGAATATTCGCTTCTTTCGATTGGCCAATTTAAATTAGCCTGAAAACTTGACTACTATTTTACTGTCAAATTTAATACTCTAACAACAATCTTATTTTACCCTGTAAATATTAGTGGAAATGATTATTTGCCTTCTTGAGTAGTCCCTGAGCATTCCTGGTGCTAGGCTGGATTTAGATATCAAAAACCCACTTCCCCACACCTTGTACAAGACAACTCAAACAAGTCTTGTTGCAGTGAGAGGGCAGCTGCTGTCAGCCAAGTCTCTGTCTGTTACCTAGGTCCCGATTTGAGCTGGGCATGGGAAGCTAAGCAGCCATGGGGGCAAGAGACCTCCCTCAGAAGGGGTGAGGGTTCAGGCCCCTGCAAAGTTGGGGGGGGGGGGTGAGGGACTGTGCCCCACCTCTGTTGACCCCCAAGTTCTCTCCTGATGGCCCCTCTGCGACTGTGCCTGTCTTAGGTTGTTCCTTCCCTGAGGAATCTTACCCGTCTCTGGCTAACCAGCCATCCTCCAGGGCCAAGCAGGGTGATGTGAGGTTCAGTTCTGTCTCCTTGGTAGCCTATGCCCCCGTGGCCTCCACGCCCAGCACCTGCCTTGGGATCCCCTTGCCAGCTGGCGGGGCCCCAGCACTTGGGAAACCCGAGTTTCTTCTCCAGGGAGGTTCCCAGCTCACTGCACTGGGCGAGAGACAGATCCATGGTACCAGCCATCACGAGGCTTCAACCTTGGCATGAACAGAAATCTTAGGCAATAGCTGTGGGCAATTGGATTGTGAGAAGAGGGTCCCTTTTGGCCAAAAGGGCAAGAGGTGCTAATATAGAATGCTCAGGTGCCTTCCCAGGGGGCCCTCTACACAATGGAAGGGACTAAATCCTTTCATGTCCTTTTTAAATTGCTTCCAGACATTCAAAGAATTAGTTTGTAAGTTTGTTTGGGATAATTGTATATTATACTGTTGTAATTCTAAAATATCAAGAGATGTGTTACCTTTGTCTCCAAGCACCAAAAAGATGATTTTTTATTGATTCCCAAGGGTGCGAAGTACTATTATAGGTAATGGGGGGGGGGGGGGGGTAACACAAATCTGGGAAAATAATGACATTGTAGAATAATATCATGTAAGGATATTCTTTGCTCTAGGCCATGGCGATTCCATTTCAAACTGGCTGTCCATTTCTTTTTGTATAGACAAGGTCTTAGTTACATTTTTCTGCACCTCTCCCAGGAGCAAGTAGTGATAGTTCCTTCCTTTAGTGTCTACACAAGCCAGAAACCTCTCTTTAATTTTACACACAAAGGGGCAGTGGTTTGATTTTGTGTCATACAAAAGGGAAGCTGGGTGGAGACCCCTGTGTAATTATACTTCCTTTCCCCACCCATGGTCCTCCTGGATGACTAAGGTGTTTGGTATTATTGGTGACTACATTAGGCAGGGGATCAGCCCACGTAAGGGCTCTTACCCATGAAGGGTCAGGGACATAAGTCCAGAATACTTCCCCATTTGCCCCAGGTAATATTACCAAACAGCTGATGACTGCTAGCATGGCAAGAAAGACTTTCTCAG
Organism: Eptesicus fuscus; assembly: GCF_027574615.1. Classification (NCBI taxonomy): domain Eukaryota; kingdom Metazoa; phylum Chordata; class Mammalia; order Chiroptera; family Vespertilionidae; genus Eptesicus; species Eptesicus fuscus. Next base: position 866,809 of record NC_072489.1, on the reverse strand, counting down.
GCATTCTTGGGTTTCTGGTTACCTCACAATTTATTTTTTAATTTTTTTAATTTTAATTAAAAAATTTTTTTTTCATATGTGTCCTTATTCACCCATTACCCCCCACCCCCACTCATGTTTCACCTCCCTGTTGTCTGTGTCCATTGATTATGCTCATATGCATGCATATAAGTCCTTTGGTTGATCTCTCCCTCTTACCCCCACTGTCCCCTACCTTCCCTGAGGTTTGATGTTCTGATTCATGTTTCTCTCTCTCTAGATCTACTTTTTAAATCAGTTTATGTTGTTCATTATATTCCACAAATGAGTGAGATTATGTGATATTTATCTTTCTTTGCCTGGCTTATTTCACTTAGCATAATGTTAATCTACATGTTATTGCCTCCTGTTGGCCAAACACCTGAAGAGCTGAAGGCAATTCCCCAATCTGACAATGCTTCTGTAAGAAACTCTACCCTTTGAAGTGTATATCTCCACCTTGCCTTGGGAAAATTTGTGTTAATAAAAAGCAAGGTATCCTGAGACAAGGAGAACTTGTTTTCTTTAGCCAGGTTCCTCTGCCTCCCCCAATATGCCTTTCAAAATTATATTTCATCTCTGGACATAATCTATGCACAGCCCTTTCTCCAGATTCCTGAACCCTTCTAGATGCTGGATCAAGAACACTGGCATTAAATTGCTCCCAACATCTGGCATTATGTTCTACATTCACATTTCCTAAACAGTCCTCCAAAAACAGTTCACAGTTCAGTAGCAGATTATATTCAAAGACGGCAACAATATTCCATTTGCCCTATTTACAATCTGACTGTCCTTCCATCGACAGAAGACATTGATTTATATCCCTCTTGAATCTAGCCTGGCCTTGGCACTTGAATCATTTTATATTATACAGCAGATGTGATGCAGTAACTTTCAGAGGTAGACCTTTAGAAGCCTTGTTGTTCCTGTTGTTTGCCCTGCTGAGACATTGCCATGAGCTCATTTCAAGGATGCCTTTTGAAGAATGAGAAATCACATGGAGAAGACATGAGGCGATAACACCAACTGCCAACCACCATGTACCTTTCAGTATAGGGAATCCACAGAATTATGAAAAATAACCCATGGTTGTTGCTTTAGGCCACTAAATATGGGGTGATCCATGATGCAGCATTGATAGCTCTCATGGTATTCAGTAAGAAATGCAACAAATAAGGTTGGTGAAGATCAGCTGAGGCATAAACTGGGTTTCTCAAAGTGAGGGCTCTCAGAGCTTTTTTTTTTTTTTTTTTTTATGCCGACATTGATTTAAAACTTCAAAATATGAGAGATGTGCATGCCTGACTTATGTAATCATGGAATGCTGGTTTCCCTCGAAAACTGTCATCACAGTTTGAGAAATGCTGATGCAGCTGAGTCACAAAGGCCCTGCCAGTCCAAAACTTCACCAGGAGCATGGCATATTTACTCACTATTTCTACTTGATTGCTTTGATGACAGGAAAACTCATTTCCTAGTTGGTTGCTACCAAATTTCATTATTCACTTCTGCCAAAACTGTTTCTTAATCAATTAACGGAAGAAGTCGGTATTGAAATTATTAATGAGCAATTAAATAGCGATTAAGGAGCTATTAACCTGCAGTTTGGTGGTAGAGACTGGCTGCCTGGAGGTGTGAGAGCCTGATGGATGTAGACCTCTGGGAGGTTGTCACAATGATGAAGCAAGCAAAGGGCAGGCTAATAGATTTATCCATTTCCTTCTGTCAGATTGTAATAGGATATGGAATTGTCCTGCTGATCTAGGGGTCTATAGAAGGCTCTTCATTAAAAGAAGGGGATTAGAACAAAAACTTCACTTTTCCCAACTCTCACAGTCCAGTCACATGGTTAAAGTGTGTACATGTGGTGCTTATTTGTAAATATGTGTGAGAGTAGGTATGGGCAAATGTGCTTGCAAGTATTGTTTTCCTTATTTTTTCTTGATTTTTGGAGGTAGAGGAAGGAAGAGGGGGAGTGAGAGAGAAATAGCAAACACTGATGGACTGCCTCCTGCACACCCCCATTGGGCATTGAGCCCACATTTTGGGAATATGCCCTTGACCCAGAATTGAACCAACCAACTGAGCCACACTGGCTGGGGCCACTTATTCTTATTGATTAGATGTGGCCTTCTTGTGTGCATTTATGTATATCAGAGGGTTTCTGACTTAGTCAATGTACTAGGTATGTTTGTGTGGATGTACACTATATGCATTTTCTTTGTGTACTCATGTGTTTGTATGTGTGGAGGCAAATAAGCATGCACACATACATGGCTGGGACAGTATGTGACTGATAATGACCCATGGTTTCTATGCATCTGGAGGACATAACACAGTAGCAGGAATGAACCACAACCAGAGGGAAAGGAAGGGGCCATCAAGGCCCAGCAATTTCCTGAGGTCAGGACACCACTGACATGGCTCCACTGGAAGGAAGCTTTGCTTTGTCTGAACTGCCTCCCTGTCTTGGTGAGCTCATCCTCCATCGTGGTGAGAAAGAGCATGGAGACAGCAAACAAAAATGAATCGGTAAGGAAATGAAAGCTTGGAAATCAGATCAGCAAATTCAATCAACTCTGGCTAAGCTTAGTCCAATATTTCATTTGAAATAAAGTTGAGAACTACAATATATAAAGCTTTTTTAAAGCTTAAATTAGAATAAAAATTCTTTAATATTCTCTCTACTAATTAATGTTTTCCCCAGGCAAACTATCACTGTTTCATTTTTCAATAAATCAATCGAGCCCAAACTCATTTAGATTCCTGTCATTCAGTAGTTTCTCAAGTCTGAAATTTATAGTGTGACATGGAGTTCCTCACTCTTAAGTAGATTTTACAGCTTTTATTGAGCAGTGTCAAACACTTCATTCACATTTTACATGCACTGTTTTATTTAATCTTTTTAAAAATATATTTAAATGTATTGATTTTAGGGAGGAAGGGAGAGGGAGAGAGAGACAGAAACATCAATGATGAGAGAGAATCATTGATTGACTGCCTTCTACATGCCCCATATTGGGGATCGAGCCCGCAACCAGGCATGTGCCCTGACCAGGAATGGAACCATGACCTTCTGGTTCATAGGCAGATGCTCAACCACAAAGCCACACCAACCATAAGCTTTATTTAATTTTTATAAAAGATAAATTTGGTTATATTATTATTCCCATTGCACAGGGGGAGCAATTGAGGGATGGAGGCGCTCATGACGTGGACCATGATCACACTTCTATGCAGATTTCAGACTGGCATCTACAGAGAATTGACCCTGAAACCAATACCTTCAATAGCTGGACCATATGGTTCTCGTAAGAGAATTGCCCCAGCTTGCTCCCCATCATCTCTGTCTGTGTTGGGTCACAATGTTGACCTGGAAGGACTTTAGTTTAGTTCTCTGGGTCTCATGAAAAATCTTCTGACTTCACCACCATCATTCCTAATTCCCAAGAGCATTGTTGAAAAAACTATGGACACCTAACACACACACACCTGGAGGTAGTCTCCTTAGCGTGAATGGTTTCTTTAATTTTGCTTCAAGCCCAACTACCAGACAAAGAGGAGACCCCTTGCTACAGGAGCAATGTTGAGAGGGGTCTGAGAAAGAGCAACTGGGAGATCACTGGGCTCTATGACCCCAAGGAGCAGTGTGTGGAACCCTCTGTTAGCTAGGTCAGTCGTGACAATTAATGACAATGGTTCCATTTTAACCAAAATAATCCCAGAAGCTCCTTCCTTCTCGGTCAGTATGTACACAACTTTCCATGGGGCAAAATCAGCTGCTGTGACCTGAGCAACGTGGAGCAGATATTACCAGGACTGAGCTTGTCAAACAGGCAGGCATTGAGTGGGCTAGGGAGGACTCAGGAGAATTGTGGAGTTATAAAAAATTCTCTCCCACACAAGGTTTGGAATTAGGTCTTGAGATTGATCTTCCTTTTGGTTATAGAAAGTGTTGAGATCATAAAATTAGCATGAGCCTTTGGTTCTGAGTTTCTAGGTCTCTCTCATAAGAAGCTGACTTGTAGCCAAATAGGAAGAACACACATTGTTGGGTTACCTTTCAAGAGAGAGAAGAAAAGTGTCAACGTGTATCATGCCAATTACTATCACAGGACCTCCACACACATTATTTATTGGATGCTCATAACAGCCCAAGGGTGTAGATATGATCATCTCTATTTTACAATTGAAGGTTTGAAGTGCTAAGAGAATTTCCCAATGTGTTACAGTTGGTAAGAGGCAAAACCTGACACCAACATCAGCATTTTTGTGTGTGTGTTCTACTCTAGGCCTAATCCAGGTCATAATGTTATTGTTTAAATAATTGATTTATAAAGAGGTGATTTCCCCCAAACATATGTATGCCTACCACCTCACTACCAAAGGGAAACTTTGAAATTGGCGCACTAAGGAACATAGGGTTACTCAAACAGCCGGATCCAGCAGGACAGGAATTCTTGTGGGAAAAGTGAAAAGATTCTAAACAGAACCAGACTGCAGAATATCCTTTTTTTTTTCTTTTTGTTTTTTTGATTTTTGGGGGCAGCAAATTTGGTGTGTTGTCTTCTACATTCTGTAAGTAAGATGGGACCCATGACTGCCTTCATCCCTTGTCTTACGTTAGCCAATGGGGAGCCAGGAAGGAGCTTTAGAGAAAGGATGTGTGTGCAGCAAACTTCTGAAGCATGCCTGCAAATGTGGGTCTTGGACTAAGAACAGCCACTCTTGTCTAGTCCACATGAGAGCAACCACGTGTGAGAGGAGGAACGACGTGGCACGTGGAACCAGAGCTACTGCTGGCAGCCAAGACTGTCTGGCACCCACTACACTCGCATTCTCCCCAGGGGAGTGGAGGGGGGAGGAATCAAGTACTCAGACATCTATGGTCTGGCATTATTTCTCAGCACCTGTTTTTAATCCAGCTTTACACAGGTTCTGAGCAGTATGTAACATGAAACCAGTAAGTGATTGCCTCAGGATCGCACCAAGTCTGCCTGAACCCAAAGTCTATTATCTCTCTCTCCACCGCCTCAGCTTCGGGCCGGAAGTTGTTGGGTGGGCCTGGCAGTAGGTGACTGTTACAACCCTGACATGAACTGAGTCATTCTGGTCAGGCTGGCACTGGTTTGCATTGCATGATACAGTTAAGTGCTGCTGCTGCCTTCACGAAGTTCCTGGTCTGGAGGAGTGAAAGGCAGCCTGAGAAGAGGTGTGAGAAGGCTGATTGCGCAGCTTGTGGGCATAAAGACACTGTGTTCACTCTCCAGAGCATGAAGGCGTTTCCACTGAGAACTGGGCTCTAAAAGAAGGGCGGTGCTGAGAAATGGCAACATGTAGGCCTTCCCCAGCTGGGAGAGCAACGGAACAATGACAAGGGGCTGGACACCTGAAGGACATAGTCAGGGACATTCAGGTATTGGGGGTCACTGCTACAGAGGAAAATAAAGAGATGGAGAGGACCTGAGATAGAAAAATAGCTTTGAGTTTGAAAACTGTATTATCTGATAATAAAGAGGCTTACATTACAAGGAATCTTGGCGTGCATTCTTTACTTAAGACTACTATATTATTTGCTTAATAGAGAGTTCCAGAAGTTCCCTGGGGGGAGGGGAGAGGAGCTTTAGGAGCCTTCCCTGGTTCCTCATGGAAAAACAGAGCAGATGGAGGAGTAAAGGCAGGAGTGTTCTCTGATATGACAGTGAGAACAATGGACCTTCTCCTCATTGCTGTGCTGACCTTCATGTCATGTCTGCCTGCCACCATGTGCCTTTTACCAGCAGCGGTCCATAGCTGGGAGGCAGTGCTTTTGCTAAGATCCAGGTTAAAGACTTAAGGAAATGGGTCTGAGTTTAATATCCAGTTGCACAAAGGAATCTCTATGACTTCTAGGACCCAGTGAAGAAGCCCTGGGGGCCCAAAGGCAGGGCTCTGGCATGGCAAAAGGGTAGGATTCTCTCCTCCATCCGAGTCCTAAAGAGAGAATCCTGAGAAAATTGATTTATTTTGCAGGAAATTCAACCAGTGGGACAGTGCCAACCAGGGGCGTAACCTGCAAGGAGCCACTGGGCTCAGTGCTCACTGCTCAGAGCTGGCACTTAGAGTGCCATGTGTCTCAAGGCCAGGATGAGGGTTCATGCTGAGTTTCAGACCCAACTGGTTATGATAAATTCTAGGAAGGCCTTGTTTTCTCTTCAGAGACCCCTTACCACTTGCAGGTAGGACAGGACTGTGTCTTCAGTTGATACAACACACAGGCAGGCGTTCTTCAGACCAGATACTCAGGTGTCCAATTCCAGTTTGTGCCCAGATATGGTTGCACCTGGATCCCTGCAGGAATGTTCATCCAGATCCTGTTTGCTGTCCTTCCCACCCTCCAATTCACATGAGGGGGTCTGGGTTGATTTGCCCCTGAGAGGCAGATGTAGTTTAGGGTGTACTGTGCCCTTCTGTCTCTTACCCCACCCTCCAGGGACCCTGCTATTTGGCCCATACCTGCCAGGCCAGAGCCCTTGCTCACATCAAACCATGCTAGCCCAGTGGTCACTCAGTTTTCCCGGTGCATTTGGGACTATAGTCTTTCTCGCTGGTTCCTGCTCTCCCTCAGGTTTCAGCCCACTCTTGGACATATCAGACCTCCATGGTCCCCCACCCCACACACAAATCAAAGTCATTTGGAAGCAGTGTGACCTTCGGTAAGTTAACGAACTGCTATCTGTCTCTGTTTCTTTATCTATAAAGCAGGGAAACTTATAAATCCTTCAGAACACTGTCAGGAGGATTAAACAATAGCATGAAACTGCTGTACAGAATGGCTGACATAATTCTGGCTCTCCTTAGATAATGAGAGATAGAATGGACAATGGCACTTTTGGGGGAGGGAATCAGAATCATGGGTGAGAGTAGAAAATATGGGAGCTTTTCTAGCTCCCTGCAAAATACTTAGTTTTAAGGCTCTGGACTCTGACCCACTTTAGGGACAGTGTTGTCTAAGGGGCTCCATACCAGCTTAGCAATTCACCCAACTCTGGCTGGAGGAGTATCTCTCTTCCAATAGTCATCTACCCTTCTCAATCCCAGCCATTTCTGGGGTGAAAGTTGCTAAAGGTAAGGGTAAGAGCTGTGCTCCCAAACAAGCACATTAATTTAGGCTGAGCCAAGTGACCCTCCTCTTTGCTCCCAAAACCCCTGCACTGGCCTCATCAGAGGACCAGTTTTGCTGCAATAGACTTTTATGACCCACATCCCTGCAAGATGACCTTCGTGAGGGCTGGGGGCATGCCTGTCCCTGCTGCACCACCTGGAGAAAGCCTGGCACATGGTAAGGACTCAACACACCTTTGTAGAAATGAATGCATGACTGAGTTAATGGAAAGGGTCCAGTGAATTACTCAGGCAGGGGGCTCAAAACCAGGTGGAGGACACTAGCTGGTTTGGCTCAGTGGATAGAGCATCGACCTGTGGACTGAAGGGTCCGGGTTTGATACTGGTCAGGACACATGCCCAGGTTGCAGGCTCGATCTCCAGTAGGGGGTGTGCAGGAGGCAGCCGATCGATGATTCTCTCTCACCACTGATGTTTCTATCTCTCTCTCCCTCTCCCTTCCTCTCTGAAATCAATAAAAATATGTAAAAAAAGAAAAAAAAAAAAAAAACAGATGGAGGGCAGGGCAACTAGACAAACAAACTACAGTTTCTGATGTGTTTCCTCCAAGTTTCCAGAGAGTAGGTGAGTGTTCACAGCAGACAAGTTTCACAGTGTTTCTGCACAAGAAAAGTTTGAGGTCTTATTCTTGACCTTCTATGGTACCTGGGAGAAACACTGTTCTTCCCAGATAATCAGCTCCGGCCATGATACCGTTCCTTTCTCCGTGTGTGTGTGAGCAAGATCTGCCAACCGCAACCCCGTTTCTGTGAAATGCAGCCAAGAGTGCCTCTGGGCCTGGCCCACGGCCCTTGTCGGGTAGCTGACCTGCAGCCCGGCCAGCAGATGAAGGCAGAGACAGACAAGTGGAACTAAGACAAGAGCACACATTTCACTCTCCTCCATCTGCCTGCGTTCGTTTTTAATGAGGAAAACAGTGACTGTTTGAGCTTTCTTCTTAAAATATTGTGACTAGCTATTTCATGAGTGGGAAGATTTTAACCAGGCTGTCTCTAAAATAGTGAGTAAAGAAAATAAAGTGAAACATGTTAATTTTGAAGAAAATTAAATTATGACCTGGCTGATATAAACCAATTTAGGAAAATATTAAGGTGTGAGAAAGAGAGAGAAAATAGTTTCCTCAACTTGTCCTACCCTTTCACCTACCATCTGGCTCCACTTAACAATCTTGGGTGCTGGATTGTATCCTCTAGAATAAGCATGATTTCATCAACATGTTCATATAGCAAGACCAAGCAGCCCCCAAGCCAAACAGCTCCAATTATACTGGTTTCAACCCTACTTCCTCCCTCTCCCAGCTGATCTGCCCTGAACTTCTTCATTCTGAAATGTCCTTGCTTCCATGAACAATCCTCTGTTCCTTCTCTTCCGTTCATTTCCATCCTTTCCTTTTGCTTCATTGACAGAACAAACCCAGCCTCAAGGGGGCCCTTGGGCTGACTGTGGCAGGGAGCGGCAGGCTCATGCGCACGCGGCCAGGTGCCTGCCCAGCTCTTCCTAAGCAGAGCAGGACAGTGCCCTCTAAAGTTCTTTATTTCCATATTGAAGATTTCAGCTCAGATGTTGTCATAAATACAAAGACGCTGATTTTGCAATTACTGTTTTGTCCCCAACTTTTCTCTGAGAATTAAAATAGTCAACTGCAAACTCTTAAGGCAGTTTATATGATAACACTACACAATTGTAAGCCCCACTTGCCCCCAACAAACTGCATGTATTTCCACGCACACTGCGGGAAACCTGGCCCTCCGCACGAGCAGTCAGGTGAGCATGCTGAGAAGGAGGATGTGGCCAACAGTCCCCATGCTTGCTCAACAGCCACTTAACCACCAGAAATGAGGGTGAGCCCATCCTGGACCAGCCATCCTCTGTCCACCAGCTGGTGAAGGAACCCAAGTGAACCCAGCAGACGTAAAGGGAGCCTAGCCCAGACCAACAACAATGCTCACTCCGAGCTCTGTGATGAAGAATAAACACTAAGTGCCGGGGTGGTTGGTTATGCAGCAGCAGATACCAAATGCACTCAGATTTGCAGGTATTCCCCCTCTCCTCCTGCACCTCTGTCTGTCTCAGTTCTTCAGAGGATTCCTGAGTGTTAACTCCAGCCTGGCAGAGCCTGGGAGGGTGCTCGGCAAGTTCAGACAGAACAGCTACAGCACAGGTGGTCTGAGAACACAGAGTTTTGGGGGTCACTCTCCCACCAATACTTGTGGAGGTTGGCATGGAGACAACACAATCTCCTCAATTTTCTGGATAAATGTGATCATTTCTAATTAGTTTTTCATTTGTAACTTAGCTTGAGAAAGTGTGGTAGTCAGGATGGACAACAGCAGTCAGAAAGGCTTCTTGGAGATTGTGGGAAGTCTCTAAGTTCTGAAAACGGGTTAGGCTTGGTTGGTACTGAGAGGACATTCTCTGTCCAGGAAAGAGGGGATCAGGCAAGAAAAGGTATTGATTGATTCACCTGAATTATGATTGGGCAGCCTCTTAAGGTCAAGTCCTATACTAGAAAATGTAGATAAACCAATGAACCAAACAGACAGATGTCCTGCATTGGGCGAGGGCAGGTAATGAGGGAATCAGTAAAATATAGTAAGACTAGAGGCATGAAATTTGTGCATGGGGGGTGGGAGGTTGTCCCTCAGCCCAGCCTGCATCCTCTCCAATATAGGACCCCTCAAGGGATGTCTGACTGCCTGTTTAGGCCCGATCCTAAACAGGCAGTCAGACATCCCTTTCAAAATCCAGGACTGCAGGCTCCCAACCGCTCGCCTGCCTGCCTGCCTGATTGCTCCTAACCACTTCTGCCTGCCAGTCTGATCATCCCAACCACTCTGCTGCCAATCTGATCTATGCCTAACTGCTCCCCTGCTGACCCAATTGCCCCTAACTGCCCTCCCCTGCTGGCCTGGTCACCCCTAACTACCCTCCCTGCAGGCCTGGTCCTCCCCAACTGCCTTCCCCTGCAGGTCTGGGTCCCCTCCCCAACTGTCCTCCCCTGCAGGCCTGGTTGCCCCTAACTGCCCTACTCTGCCAGCCCAGTCACCCCTAACTGCCCTCCCTTGCTGGCCATCTTGTGGTGGCCATCTTGTGTCCACATGTGAGCGGCCATCTTTGACCACATGGGGGTGGCCATCTTGTGTGTTAGAGTGATGGTCAATTTGCATATTACCTCTTTACTATATAGGATGGTGGTAAGAGCTAGATAAAAATAAAAACAGGGATTTCTAGGGGTTGGAGAGTGAGTTTCACTTTTAGAAGTTGGTGAGAGGACCTCGTGCAGCGGACGTCTGATCTGTGTCCTTAGGGAAACAAGGCTGTAGTTGCAGATGGACAGGGAAGCACTTCCCAGGCTGCAGGAGGGGCAGGTGTGCAGGTCCAGGGAAGAGATGCCCAGGGTTTCCAGGGAAAAGCAGGGATGTGAGTGTAGCTGCAGCAGCTGATGCAGGTGGAAGGAAATAGAAGATGAGGTCAGAGAAGGCCTGGGAAGGGGCTTTGAGGAAGGGCAGGGTGATGTGAGCTGGCTTTCAGAAGAACCGCACTGCCTGCTGTGCTGGGAGCAGTGGTGGAAGCAACAACCCCATTGGGGGGCCATTAGCATGATCTGAAGGAGAGAGGTGGCCGGGCTGTGAGGGTAGCTTTGGGTGATGCGGAATGTAGCCGTGGGAACTGTGCTATGTTTTGAAGGTAATGTCGAAAAAATTTGCTGACGAATTGGACATGTTCTGTGACATAAAGAGAGGAGTGGGAATGAGTCTATTGTTTCTCAATTTTCCACCTATAAGGAGTAAAAACCAGCTCGGATGAGATGATGAAGAGTTTGGTTCAGAACAAAGCAACACAACGAGAAGCATGCCATCTGGATGTCACACTTCAGTCAGTTTGGTTGGAAATGGTTACAGATGGGATAGAAGCTGAAGGAATGTGGGTCAAGGTAAAGGATGCTTCTTGAATATCTCGAAGCACGGTCAGGGTTAGGACATTCTCGGACTGGACCATTCCTGGAAGAGCAATCTGATCCGAGGAGCCCGCTGCCCACCGTCTCCCAGCGCCGTGGATGCTGAGAGCCAGGGGCCCACCCAGTGGCTCGGGCAGCCAGGTGGGGGACGAAATGAGTGAATCAGGAGATAAAGAAGTAAAGCAAACATGCCAGCTCTCTAACGCCTCCCGGCCCCGCGCAATGGTGGCAGCCTGTGGCGGAGGAAGTCAGAAGCTGTGCAGCCCAGGGGCTGTGGCCCAACCTAGGGGTTGTACTTTCTATTGGGGTCTTCCTGTGAACTCCCAGTGCAGTTTGGCAAACCTTTGGTTTAAATGCACACACAATGGGCCAAGTGCAGTGCAACTCGAGGAAGCGGAGGCCACGGGCTGCTAGTGCCACCCTGAGACAGCGGTGCACTCCTGCTTCCCGGAGCTGCACCAGGTGTCAGGCCTGAGGCCAGATCCCACCCTGACTTCCGCCAGCCACCTTGAGGGTGAACCCTCAGCCCTGCCCGGGGCCTGGGGCCCAAGCCCTGATGAGACGCCTTGGCTCAGGGTCTGAGGAATCACCAGCGCTCAGCTCTCCCCCCTCGGGGATCAGTGCTTGCAGCCAAGAGGCAGCCTTCATCCTGCTCCCCCTCTGCACACCCGCCCCCCTGCACATATGCCCTCCTTCTGCACACTGCCCCCCCTCTGCCCACCCGCCTCCCTCTGCACACCCGCCTCCCTCTGCACACCCTGCCCCCTTGCACACTGCCCCCTCTATGAACACCTGCACCCCCTCTGCACACCTGCCCCCCTGCACACCGCCCCCTCTGCACACCCGCCCCCCTTTGCACACCCGCCCCCTTTGCACACCCGCCCCCTCTGCACACCCGCCCCCCTCTGCACACCCGCCCCCCTCTGCACAACCGCCCCCCACTGCACACCCGCCCCCTCTGCACACCCGCCCCCCTCTGCACACCCGTCCCCCTCTGCACACCTGCCCCCTCTGCACACCCGCCCCCCTCTGCACACCCGTCCCCCTCTGCACACCCGCCCCCCACTGCACACCTGCCCCCTCTGCACACCCGCCCCCCTCTGCACACCCGTCCCCCTCTGCACACCCGCCCCCCTCTGCACACACCTCTGCACACCCCCCCCTCTGCACACCCGCCCCCCTTTGCACACCCGCCCCCCGCCCCCCTCTGCACACCTCTGCCCGCCCTTCTGCACACCCGCCCCCCCTCTGCACACCCGCCCCCCCGCCCCTGCCCCCCCTGCACACCGCCCCCTCTCTGAACATATGCCCCCCTCTGCACATCTGCACCCCCTCTGCATACCCATCCCCCTCTGCACATGCACCCCCCCTTCACAGCACCCCCCCTCTGCACACCCATCCCCCTCTTCACACCCGACCCCTCTGCACTTTGCTCCGGCTGCAGCCTGTGCTTCCTGCTGCAGAGCTTTTGGGAGTGACAGGAGCTCAGAAGAAGGCAGGCCAGCCCCTGTCAATGGCCAGGGCTATGCTTGTATGTTCTGGCTTGGTCACCGATGGGCAGGGCCCCTCTAAGGCATGTTCCACACCGTCTCCTGGAGATCCCAGCCAGAGGGAGCCCCAAAGCCCACAGTGGCACCTACTCATGAAAGGATTCTAGGTCAGCCCCTTCTGCCTCCTCTCCTCCCTCACTCCCCTACTCATGTTCCCTGGCATCAACATTGTATTCGGCTCCTGCAGGGTTTCCTGGGATAAAGCCTGGCATGCCCGCCCTTGGTGGTGGCCAGAGTGGAGGGTGGTTAGGATGAGGGCGTCTGCAAGCCCTGGGGCGGAGGAGGGGGGCTCTGTGAGGAGCAGGCGGTTTCCCTCCTTCTCTCTTAGGCTTATGGACAAATAAATGCCTACAGTGGTGCCCGGTGAATGGGTTCAGCGCGGCTGTAAACAAGAGAATCCAGGAGCAAAGCGCTCCCTCCTCCTCTCCCCCTGACCTGACCTTTGTTTGGGACCCTTGGCTGACCTTTTACGTGTGTTTCAGTGGAGCGGAGTGGATTAAACCCCCTCCCATCTGCACCGCGCCCATGACTCTGGACCCGCCTGTGACCCAGGAGCAGAGGCTGGGCGGCCTGGTGTGCAGACCCTCACTCCGCAGGCGCTCAGCCTCCCAGCGCTGGCCTGCAGGGCACCTTGCTGGCTAATGGGCCCCTTGGGAATGTTCATGGGGCTTAAGAAGAAAGAGGAGGAAAGGGGAGAGAGAAGCAGCGGCTCCAGGACCCCATCCTCCTCCCCCTCTTCCCTTCCCCTCAGGCTCCTGGCCACAGCCCAGTGAGGACCAGGGCCGAGGGCGTGTCTTGTTCTCTGAAGTGTCCCTGGGGCAGGGTCTGCCTCCCCAAGCAAGACCAGCAGCGCCCTGGGGACCCAGGCCTTCAGCAGGGAGAGAGCAGGTGCGCTTCCAACAGCGGAACAGCCAGCTGTCACAATGCTCTTCATGGAAGGATTTGCACAGATGCAGACCCACCCTGGGCGCAGGCGCAGGAGGTGCGAGCATAGGAGGTGCTGGCGCAGGAGGTGCTGGCGCAGGGGGTGCTGGCGCAGGGGGTGCGGGCTCAGGAGGTGCGGGCGCAGGGGGGGTGGGTGCAGGCGCAGGAGGTGCGGGCGCAGGGGGGGTGCAGGGGGTGTGGGCGCAGGAGGTGCGGGCGCAGGGGGGGTGGGTGCAGGCGCAGGAGGTGCGGGCGCAGGAGGTGCTGGCGCAGGGGGTGCGGGCTCAGGAGGTGCGGGCGCAGGGGGGGTGGGTGCAGGCGCAGGAGGTGCGGGCGCAGGGGGGGTGGGTGCAGGAGGTGCGGGTGCAGGGGGTGCGGGTGCAGGGGGTGCGGGCGCAGGAGGTGCGGGCGCAGGGGGGGTGGGTGCAGGGGGTGCGGGCGCAGGAGGTGCGGGCACAGGGGGGGTGGGTGCAGGAGTTGCGGGTGCAAGGGGTGCGGGTGCAGGGGGTGCGGGCGCAGGGGGTGCAGGCGCAGGAGGTGCAGCGCAGACCCTGGGCAGGTCGCCCGCAGTGAAGGGCCCTCATTGCTCTCTGCCTTCTGGCTTCTTGGCAGCTGCCATGGTCCCGCTGGTAGAGCGGCTCCCCAGGTTGAGCCGCGGGGGCCTGGGCTTTGCTGGCGCAGGAAGCTCACAGGCCTCTGGCCTCTGAAGCAGAGTAACAAGGCCGGTCCTCAGAGGCCTGGCGGGGACGGAGTGAATTGTGTAGGAACACGCACAGCTCAGGCCGCACCTGGGCCTAAAGCGGCTGTCACAGGCCCACGTCTGACCCGGGCGGGGGGCCAGGGGGCTGGGGCCCCTCTGGGCTCTAACCTATCGCGGGATCTGATCCCGGGCCTCCTCCAGGCCTCAGGGGAAAAGCCACTTCTCACGTTTCCCACCTACCATCCCGCCGCAGAGGGTCCCCCTCACCTAGCTCCACAGCCCCCCACCAGCTCTCCTTAGAAAGGGACTCTCCAGGGGAAGCGACAGCCAGCCAGCCCCTCCCTGGGCGCCTCCAGAGGCGGGGCCCCAGGCCTGGAGGGGACTGCACCCCCAGCGGGAGAAGCCTGGAGCGGGGCCCAGGCCTGGAGGGGACTGCACCCCCAGCGGGAGAAGCCTGGAGCGGGGCCCAGGCCTGGAGGGGACTGCACCCCCAGCGGGAGAAGCCTGGAGCGGGGCCCAGGCCTGGAGGGGACTGCACCCCCAGCGGGAGAAGCCTGGAGCGGCTGGGACCTGATTCCTCAGCCTCTGGCTGGGGCGGCCCTCGGCGGGAGAGCGGGTGTGAGCGGAGAGAAGGTGCACAGCCCACGGCTCCCTCCCTCAGCCCGGGTGCCGCGCCCTGGGCCTGCGGAGCAGCTGCAGTCAGGCCTCTGTGAGGTCCGCCGCTGCGTCTCTTCTTCCTGCCCGGAAATGGAAAGACCACCGGGCCGGGCTGCGGACACCCGCACCGGAGCTCCCGGAGGAGACAGGCCTCCGCGCCGCTGCTGGGCGCCTGGCTGCGGGAGAACCAGGACAGGGAAGAGCTGGGTCACTGGCCTCCGGCCCCACGGCCCCGGGTTCGCCGACACCGTGCAAACGAGGGCGGGGAAAGCAGCCCCTCCGCCCGCCTGGAGCCGGCTGCCCCGCGGAGGCGCCGGGGGCGGTGCACGCGGAAAGGCCGCGGAGCAGGCGGAGGGCCGGCGGGGGCGCGGGGCAGAGCGAGGCGGGGAGCAGCTCAGGAGCTGTGGGCGCCAAGGGAGACGCAGAATCAGCCACGTGGGAATGAATGCATCTGAAATTAAATATAAGCAATAATCAGAACAACTTGATTAAAACTAGTTCCAGAGGCAAGTGTCGGCATCAGGCTTCCGGCGCGGCCTTGCGGTGACGGAGAGAAAGCTGCGCGCGCACGTCCTCACCTGCGCTGTGCGGCCGCCCGCGATCTGCAGGTTCTGGGAAGCAACCAACTCCTCTTGGCCAAACAACTTCAAGAATTATCGACTAAGGTGTTAGCACCTCTGCCTTTAAATTCATTCACTAATAATTTAAGCCAATTTTACATGAACTAAGAGCCCCTTCCTGATATCATGCCTGAGAGGTTACATCCGCCTTTGCCACGGAGAGAAGGGATGATTGCTCAGAAAACACTCTCACTCTCCCCTCCCGCTTCAGGGGAAGAACCCTTTCTACCCTTTGAAGTTGAACTTAACCACGTGCCTGTTTCCATGACAACTGTGATGTGGGAAGTGGATCACCAGTTCCAAGTGGAGCTTTCACATGCTCTGCTCGCTGTCGCAAGCCACTGAGTAGGCGTTCACACAGCATTTTATAGTAAATGAACACGGCCACTGGTCATTTTTAATGCTATAAACTAAGAGTAGCTTCAGAAAGCAATTGACCCTGATATTTAATTTTAAATTAATATATGGATAAGAACTATAGCATCAAAACCATTCACTTTAACTTCAATTAATATACTATTAACATTCCTTAAAATATGATTATAAATTTTTAATGAATGAGTTATTCTTAAGCTATCAGGCAAATAGCAGGATGTGAACATATACTCACTAAATGAACTCAACTATGTAAAAAATTTATAGAGAACATAATTATTTGGGATAAGGTTTGTTTATTATTTGAGTACTTTGTTGTTCACTAAATATGATCTACATATTTAAATATTTACTATATGTTATTCTACATTATATTTGTGATATAGCTAAAATACATAATAATGATTTATATTTTTGAGGGAAAGAATGCAGACCTTCAGTTAGGAAGTTGAACCATGGGTCACATTGTAACGTTATGATAAGAATTGTGCTGGGGAACAGATGGGTGTACACCCATGGTGGATATTAATTTTGCATGAATATGTGAGGTTTAAATTTTTAATTTCTTTCTCTGCAATATGCTAGCTCATTGGGAAACACTGTGTTATTATTATTATTTTTAAATCAAGTGTTTTATTTTTTCTTTCTAAACTAAAAGATGGTCTGCAATAAATTTTCAATAATAGAAGTAAGAGCTTCCCAGATATCACTGTCATAAATTGTATTATAACTTGGCTTGCGTTTTTAAATACCTGATTTTTTACCATTTAGTATAATACACTCACAGAAAGTAAAAGCTGACTTTTCTATCTTAATTAATTATATGAGTTTTACTTTTTCCTTTAGAAGAAAAGGGAGTGGAAACCCCCACGTATTTGCACAGAGATGAGGCTTGGAAGCTGCCCTCTGTTCTCCAAGCGCAGGGCAGCGAGGGGCTGTGGCCTGAAGCCCAGGGCGGGGCCACAAAGGGGAAAGGAGGTGCGGGATCACAGCACCCGGGAAAGCATGAGCTTCACTCATCAGGACACACGGCACCCGTTCCCTGAGAGCCGCACGCACAAGGCCTTGCACAAGCAGGCGTACCCGGGTAAACAAGACATGGTCCCACCGCTATAAAGCTTAAGTTTTTAGTGATTTTAAGGCGGTTGTCTTTTTGAAGGATGAAAAGGAGAGGGACATTCTAATTCTCATGTTGAGGTGTGTGTGTGTGTGTGTGTTCCATTTGAAAAAAAATAAAAAGAGAACCAAGTGGAACATTTGGAAACCACTTGAAAGCCAAGTTTTTCTACGTGTGGGCAAACATCTACTTTAAATCAAATTTTTATGAAATTTTATTAAAACTGGATTTCTAGTCAACTGCATGTTTAGAAAAGTCCCAGGAGCAGGCCCATCGTGTCTCCGCTGAGAGAGGGGAAGAGGAGTCCGGCCACATCCAGGCCCCAGAGCTCCGGCTCAGCTGTGACAGGTGTCACGTGACCACCTACCCGCAGCCGAGGGGAGGCCACGCGGCCCACCTGCGGGGTGGGATCTAATGGGGACAGCTAACCTAGGGGCCCTCAAGGGCGATGGGAGCATTTGGCAGGAGAGCACCCTAGACTCGGCGCTCTCTAATTCAGGTGTTGTTCATTTTGCTTCCTATGCAAAACCTCTGTAGTTTAAAGATCTTTTTTTAAGCTGTGATTTTTGTTGTTGTTGTTCTCAGTCTCTGATCTTTAAAACTTACTAATAATACCAGTTTAAAAACATTCTATTTCCTTGGGTCATTATTCTGGTTATTTAGATTATTTGTTGCACAGACTTATAGTTGATATCATCTATTGGTAGTTAGAATAGCACATTCAAAGGACATTTCTGTCACGTTTCAGCTACTCCACTCCAGGGCCCTGGTAGTAAGGGTGTGGTGCACAGGTAGAATCCTGCTCCTTACGCCCCTGGTGGGCTTTCCTGACCCCACTCCCCACCCCCATTCCACCCCCAATACCTCCGCTTTGTATGCTCTGCACAGTAAATGTAAAAAATGTGAATTTGGATTATGAACCGAATTCAGAGCAGAATTTCTTATGTGCTTTGGTGCATCGTCACCTGTTTATGTGTTTGATGTATAGGATTTCCCGTGTCACTGAGTGTGATTGCAGCAGGACACTGAAGTGGGAGAGAAAAGGTGTAAACTGTGGTCACAGCACTGACCGTCATCCTGGAGAACAAATAAAATGAACATTCAACTCAAGAAGAAAAATATCCTCAAAGTGAAACAAAAAAAGTAGAAAGAAAACATTACAATTGGTATATAAAATTATTTTTTCCTTTGATAAGATCAACAAAATGTATAAGTCTAATAAAGGAAGTCTGATAAAGAAAAAATGAAAGGAAACAAATACATATGTTTGGAATAATAAAATAGATACATTCTCAGATATGGATAGAAATTTTAATTCCATGCTATTTAAAATAGTTAAGAACATTTGAAAAGATGGAAAGCATTTCAATTTGTTTTACTAGGCTAGCATGACCCTGATAATGAAATTTGTCAAAGAGAGCAGTAAGAAATAACCTACAGGTGAGTCTTTCCACTACATATACATAAAATGATGAAAAATGTAGTCTTGGAAGTTAAATAGGTATACATTTAAGTACTTGTTCTATTTTATTTTTTATTGTTCAAAGTATTACAAATAGTAGTACATATGTCTCCTTTTTTTCCTCCATTGACCTTCCCCTGGCCTCCCCTAGCCCCTTGCACATGTCGTCACCCCCCAGTGTCTTGCATCCATTGGTTATGCTTATATGTATGCATATAAGTTCTTTGGTTGATCTCTTACCTCCCCCCCTCCAACGTTCCCACTGTAATTTGAAAGTCTGTTCTATGCTGCTCTGTCTCTGTATCTATGGTTTTGTTCATCAGTTTATAATGTTCTTTATTATCCATAAATGAGTGAGATCAAGTGGTATTTTTTTTCACTGCCTGCCTTATTTCACTTAGCATAATGCTCTCCAGTTCCATCCATGCTGCTGCAAATGGTAAGAATTCCTTCTTTTTTATAGCAGCATAGTATTCCATTGTGTAGATGTACCATAGTTTTCTAATCCACTCATCTGCTGATGGGCACTTAGGCTGTTTCCAAATCTTAGCTATTGTAAATTGTGCTGCTATAAACATAGGGGTGCATATATCCTTTCTGACTGTTGTTTCTGTTTTCTTGGGATATATTCCTAGAAGTGGTGTTACTGGGTCAAATGACAGTTCCATTTTTAATTTTTTGAGGAAACGCCATACTGATTTCCACAGTGGCTGCACCAGTCTGCATTCCCACCAGCAGTGAAGAAGGGTTCCTTTTTTTCTGCATCCTCTCCAGCACTTGTCATTTGTTGATTTGTTGATGATTGCCATTCTGACATTGTTGTTTTGATTTGCATCTCTCGATGATTAATGACTTTGAGCATCTTTTCATGTGTCTCTTGGCTTTCCAAATGTCCTCTTTCAAAAAGTGTCTATTTAGATCCTTTGTCCATTTTTTTGATTGAGTTGTTTATCTCCCTTTTGTTAAGTTGTATGAGTTCCTTGTAAATGTTGGAGATTAAACTTTATTGAAGATAACATTGGCAAATATGTTCTCCCATGCAGTGGGCTTTCTTGTTGTTTTGTTGATGGTTTCTTTTGCAGAAGCTTTTTATTTTGACGTAGTCCCATTTGTTTATTTTCTCCTTAGTCTCCCTTGCCCTAGGAGCTGTATAAGTAAAGATACTGCTAAGACATATGTCTGATATTTTGCTGCCTATGGAGTCTTGTAAGATTTTTATGGTTTCCCATCTTACATTCAAGTCCTTTAACCATTTTGAGTTTGTTTTTGTGTATGGTGTAAGTTGGTAATCTAGTTTCATTTTTTTGCATGTATCTGACCAAATTTCCCAGCACCATTTATTAAAGAGACTATTTTTGACTCCATTGTATGCTCTTGTCTCCGTTGTTAAATATTAATTGAGTATAATTTCTTGGGTCAAATTTCTGGGTTCTCTATTCTGTTCCATTGGTCTATATGTCTGTTCTTATGCCAATACCAGGCAGTTTTGAGAACTGTGGCTTGGTAACATAGCTTGATGTCTGGTATTAAGATCCCTACAACTTTGTTCTTCTTTCTCAGGATAGCTGAGGCTATTCAGGGTCTTTTTTTTTTTATTCCAGATGAATTTTTGCAGAGTTTCTTCTAGAACTTTGAAATATGCCATTGGTATTTTAATATGTATTGCATTGAATCTATAGATTGCTTTATGTAGTATTGACATTTATAGATGTTGATTCTACCAATCCATGAACATGGTATGTTCTTCCATTTGTTTATGTCTTCCTCTATCTTTTTTTTCAATGTCCTGTAGTTTTCAGAGTATAGGTCTTTTATGTCCTTAGTTAAGTTTATTCCTAGATATCTTAATTTTTTTGGTGCAATTGTAAATGGGATTGTTTTTTTAATTTCTCTTTCTGTAAGTTCATTATTAGTGTATAAAAATGCCATAGATTTCTGAGTGTTAATTTTGTATCCTGCTACATTGCCAAATTCATTTATTAGGTCTAGTAGTTTTTTGATGGAGTCTTTGGGGTTTTCTATATATAGAATCATGTCATCTGCAAATAAGGACAGTTTTACTTCTTCTTTTCCAATTTGGATGCCTTTTATTTCTTCTTCTTGTCTGATTGCTATGGCTAGTACTTCTAGTACTATGTCAAACAGGAGTGATGAAAGTATCTTGTCCCTGTTCTTAGGGAAAATGAGTTTAGTTTTTGCCCATTGAGTATGATGTTGGCTGTAGGTTTGTCATATAGGGCTTTTATTATGTTGAGGTATGATCCCTCTAGTCCCACTTTGCTGAGATTTTTTATCAAGAAAGGGTGTTGAATTTTGTCAAATGCTTTTTTTGGATCAATTGATATGATTATGTGATTTTTGTATCTCAGTTTGTTTATGTGATGTATCACATTTATTGATTTGTGGATATTGTACCATCTTTGTATCCCCGGAATAAATCCCACTTGGTCATGGTGTATGATCTTTCTAATGTATTGCTGAATCCGATTTCCTAGAATTTTGTTGAGGATTTTAGCATCTATGTTCATCAAGGATATTGGCCTGTAGTTCTCTTTTTTTGTGGTGCCTTTATCTGGTTTTGGGATTAGGGTAAGATTAGAAAGGGCTTGGAATTGTGCCTTCCTGTGGAATTTTTTGGAATAGTCTGAGGCGGATAGGTTTTAGTTCTTCTTTGAATGCTTGGTAGAACTCCCCTGTAAAGCCACCTGGACCATTGCTGGAAGATTTTTGATTGCTGTTTCAATTTCTTCAATAGTTATCAGCCTATTCAAGTTTTTTTTTGTTCTTCTTGGTTGAATTTTAGGAGCTTGTATTTTTCTAAAAATATGTCCATTTCATCTAGGTTGTCCATTTTGTTGGACTACAGTTGTTCATAGTATTTTTTCGTAATCGTTTGTATTTCTGTGGGATTGGTTGTTACTTCGCCTCTTTCATTTCTGGTTTTGTTTATTTGGGTCCTCTCTCTTTGCTTCTTGATGAGCCTGGCTAGAGGTTCATCAATCTTGTTTATCCCTTCAAAGAACCAGCTCTTGGTTTTGTATTGTTTTTTTTGTCTCTATGTCATTTATCTCCGCTCTGATCTTTATTATTTCCTTCCTTCTGTTTACGTTGGGCTTTTCTTGTGACTCTCTTTCTAACTCTTTGATTTGTAGGGTTAGATAATTTATTACCATTGTTTCTTGTTGTTTTTTGAGGTAGGCCTGTAGAACTATGAACTCCCCTCTCAAGACTGCTTTCACTGTGTCCCATAGATTTTGGATTGCTGTGTTTTTATTGTCATTTGTTTCCATGCTTTTTATTTCTTCTTTGATTTCTCTGATAACCCAGTCATTGTTTAATAGTATGCTATTTAGACTCCAGGTTTTTTATTTTTTTAATTGTTTTTATTTTAGTTGATTTCTAGTTTATGCCATTGTGATCTGAGAAGATGCTTGATATGATTTCTATATTCTTGAATTTGAAGAGACTTTGCCTGTGTCCCAACATATGGTCTATCTTTGAAAATGACCCATGTGCACTTGAGAAGAATCTATATTCTGTGGCTTTGGGCTGAAATGTTCTGAAGATGTCCATTAATTCCATCTGATCTGGTATATCATTTAGGATTGATATTTCTTTGCTAGATTTTTGCTTAGAGGATTTGTCCTGTGGTGTAAGTGGGGAATTAAAGTACCCTACTATGATTGTATTGCTGTCAATCTCTCCCTTGATATCCTCCAGGAGTTTTTTTTTTTATGTATTTGGGTGCTCCTGTATTGGGTGCATATATGTTTACCATAGTTATATCTTCTTGTTGGATTGCTCCCTTTAGTATTATGAAGTGGCCTTCCTTATCTTTTGTTATGTCCTTCACTTTGAGATCTAATTTGTCATATATAAGTATTGCTACCCCAGCTATTTTTTTTCATTTCCATTTGCCTAAAATACCCTTCTCTATCCCTTCACCATCAGTCTGTGTGAGACCTTTTTTCAGAGGTGGGTTTCTTGTAGACAGCAG
This sequence comes from Eptesicus fuscus, assembly GCF_027574615.1. Lineage (NCBI taxonomy): Eukaryota > Metazoa > Chordata > Mammalia > Chiroptera > Vespertilionidae > Eptesicus > Eptesicus fuscus. The sequence goes on along the minus strand of NC_072489.1, from coordinate 844,264 downwards.
ATATGTAGGTCATGTTTTCTTATCCACTCAGCTACCCTATGACTTTTGGTTGGGTCATTTAATGCATTTACATTTAAAGTTATTATTGATAAGTACTTGTTTGTCGCCATTTTTATTTTTTACTAGAGGCCGGATGCACAAAGATTCCTGCAAGAATGGGCCTTCCTTACCCTGGCTGCCAGCACTGCCTTCACTCTGGCCAGAGCCACCTTTCCACTCAGGCCTGGAGCCGCCTTTCTGCTCTGGCCTGGAGCCACCTTTCCACCTTCCAATGCTGCCCAGAGGCCTGGAGTGGCTGGGTTGGTGCAGAGTTCCTGCATCGTCGTTATGGTGATGACACAAGTTTCCCGCCCTGCCCCCTGCCGCTCGGTGCCTCCATATGCAAATTAACCCACCATCTTTGTTGGGTTAATTTGCATACTCACTCCTGATTGGCTGGTGGGCGTCACAAAGGTATGGTCAATTAGCATGTTTCTCTTTTATTAGGTAGATGCCTCTGTTCTTTCTTCGCTTCTTATTTTTTCTTTTTACAGCAGGCCCTTTAGCATTTCTTGCTTTGCTGGTTTGGTGGTGATAAACTCTCAGTCCTTTTTTGTCTGTGAAGCTCTTGATTTCCCCCTCAATTTTGATTGATAGCCTTGCTGGGTACAGTATTCTAGGCTTCAGACACTTCCTTTGCATGATTTTGTATATTTCATTCCATTCCCTTCTGGCCTGTGTTTCTGTTGAGAAATCAGTTGCTAGGCTGATGGGGGTTCCTTTGTATGTAACTTTCTGTCTCTCTCTGGCTGCTTTTAAGATTCTTACTTTGTCATTGGTGTTTGCCAATTTAATTATAGTGTGCCTTGGTGTTGGTCTTTTGGGGTTCATTTTTTTGGGGGACTCTGTGAGCTTCTTGGACTTGTGTGAGTTTTTTCTTCCCTATATCAGGGAAGTTTTCTGTCATTATTTCTTCAAACAGGTATTCTATTCCTTGCTCAGTTTCCTCTCCTTCTGGCACCCCTATTATGCAGATGTTGTTTCATTTTATGTTGTCTCAAAGTTCCCTTAGTTTCTCCTCTTGTTTTTTAAGCTTTTATTCTAGATGCTGCTCTGCTTGGGTATTTTTTCCTACCCTGTCTTCCAGTTCACTGTGCAATCCTCCATTTCTTCTAGTCTACTGTTGATGCTTTCTATTGAGTTCTTTATTGCAGTGATGTCATTTTTCATTTCTTTTTGGTTCTTCTTCATTTCCTCTTGGTTCTTACACATATTGTTGAATTTGTCTTCCAACTTTTTCAGTGACCTTATGACCATTTCTCTGAATTCTTTCTCTGACATATTGCTTGCTTCCATTTTGTTTACTTCCCTTTCTGGTGATGCCTCCTTTTCTTTTGTATGTGGGCTGTTTCTTTGTCTCCCCATGATCTCTCTTCTCTGGGTGTCTGGTTATGTAGCTCTCTCTCTCCTGCATGACTTAAAGGCACAAAATACAACACAACAAGGCACAATACACAAGGCACTGAAGACAAATGTATTCATGATACTAATAACCCCAAATAAAGGTGACCACCAAAGAAAAGAGAATTTGGGGATAAACAAAAGGTGCAAAAATGATGTTGAGACAAGGAAAAAAGTAAGATAGAAAAGAAAGAGAATAAAAAAGAAGGGGAAAAAACTATTTATATGGGGAGAAACTCCAGTAGAACAACAACTAATCCAGAAAATGAAAACAACTAACACCCAGATATGAATGCAAACAACAACTAATAACAAGCAAGGAGAGGAAATACAGAAGCAAAAAAAGAGAAACAATTACACAAACAAACAAAAAGACCAATCTAATCAATAATCAAACTAACAACAACTATAGGACAGGGAGAAAGAAGGGCAAAACAAAACAAAGTAAAAAAAAAAAACAAACATAAATAAAAACAAAAAAAGGGAAGAGAGAAAAAATTGGGTAGTGAAGAAAGGGAAGAGAGAAGTGTGAATGGACTTGGAGCAGGGGATCGGAAATTACATATATAAGTAGGAAGAGTTTTTAATGGGGTAAAAAGAAGGAACAGGGAAACTCTAAAGCAGGAATAGGGTAAGAAAAACAGGACAAAAAAAGGGGAAAGATGAGGAAGAGAGTGTTGGCATAAAGGCAAAGTTGAGATAGAGTAAAATAATGCTATAGGAAAAATGAAAATAGAATATAGAATACTAATCCCAAAATAAAATAAAGAAAAAATAAAATGAAACTTTATTTTATTTTATTTTTTTAAATATATATTTTTATTGATTTTTTACAGAGAGGAAGGGAGAGGGATAGAAAGCCAGAAACATCGATGAGAGAGAAACATCGACCAGCCGCCTCCTGCACACTCCGCACCGGGGCCGTGCCCGCAACCCATGTACACGCCCCCGACCGGAATCGAACCTGGGACCCTTCAGTCCGCAGACCGACGCTCCATCCACTGAGCCAAACCGGTTTTGGCTAAAATGAAACTTTAAAAAAAGGTAAAATAGTAGTAGTAATAATACTGATTAAAAATAAAAATATAATAATTAAAAGGGTAAAATCAAGTGAGAAAAAAGAAAAAAATAGTTTCTTAAGTAAAAAAATAAAAATGTGCAATAGTGAAGGTCATTCGCTTCCTCTCCTGTTTGCACGCCTGTTTCCTGTCAGGTAGTCTGGACAGTAGTAGTAAGTTCTCTGCGTTCCACAGCTCCTCTGTCTCGTATGCCACAATCTTGTTTTGAAGCAGGTAGTATTTTCTTTTTTTTACTCAGCCTGCCTGTGGTTATATTTGCACAAGAGCCAGTTTGTGATTCAACCCCTGGGCGGCAGTGTATCTGTATTGACTTCTGGGGCTATAAGTCCTCTCTACCCAGTATTTAGAATTTGTTTTCCCTGCTGCACTTAATACTGGTTTGGGGGATTGGACTGCCCCAGAGCTGGTTTTCTGATCATTTTTCCCCACTCTGACCCCCGAGATCCACAAAAACAACTTTCCCCTGCCGTCTCTGAGAGTGTTTTTAATTGGATAATACTATGTACTGGGCTTAGTAATCAAAAGCAAGGATTTAAAGAGAAAAAAAGAGACAGAGTAAGTGTTCGACCTCTCGACTTTTCCTCCGCGTGCGTGCGACTCTGCTCCTGTCTCTGCACGTCTTTCCCCTGGCACAGCGCAGCCGGTTTACCGGTAAAGCTTCAGGCTGCCTTTCTGTGCCCAGCCCAGCTATGGGCTGATTTCTAGAGTTTCCTTCTGCCAGCAGCCCTGTGGACCCCCTTCCACGTTGGCAGACTATGCTGGCCCCAAAGTCAGCGGATTTTGTGGGGCGCAGACTTCCTCTGAACCTCTAGATCCTGCTGCACACGTTTCTCCCTTCAGCCTGGATCACAGACCTCACTTTTCTCTGGGCGAAACCTGACCTTTCCGTGAGAAGGTGCAGAGCTCGTCCGAGTCCGTGTATTCGCGCTGCGTGAGACCCGGTGTTTGTGGGTTCGCTGCTGGTCCCTGCGTGTAGTGGTTGTAGGGTCCCGGGAGCTATCCGATTCTTCCCGATTGAAGGTGAGGCTGGGCTTCCGCTCGCAGCCACTCGCCCCTTCAAGATGTCCCAGTCTCTGTGGCAGAGCCGGCCGCTCAGGGAGAGATTTCAGCAGCAGTGGAGGCTGCCTGGTCAGGGGAGCCCAGTCTGGCAATCCCCAACAGTCCCTTGGAGTAGAGCTGTCCCTCACCCACAAATAGACACTCCCCCACGTCCACACACTCTCCTTTCGTTCTCTCACTCACACACTACCTTGCAGCCTGCCTTTCTATCAGCAGCCATCTTCCTATCTCAGTACTTGCTCTATTTTAGAATAGAGTATTCAAGTCCAAAAAAAGAAATATTTTGTGACTTGGATAATTAGCTATTCTGAATCATCTCTCTAATGTAAGATTATAATATCTACCTTAAGAATAACTGTAAGGGTTAAATATCTTATAATTTTATATGTCAGTTGTACCTCAATAAAGCTGAAAAATAAAAAGAGTAACTGTGATAATTAAGAAGTGATTAAGAAGTATAATACATTGAAATTATCCAGCATATGGCTGATAAGGCTGCCTCTGTGTGATGATGATGGGCTGGTGGTAGAATTGTTGCAACATCAAGAACAAAATTGTTGGAAACTGAATCCTGGAGTATATTATAAAATAGATTCAAAGTCATGTAGAGTTTATTCAGAAAATGTAAAGAGCTCAGCATTAGAAATACGTTTATATAAGTCACCACATTTTAGCTAATAGAAGGAAAATGCATGAACATACCAATAAGTGCTGGAAAGCCTTTGATAAATTTCAATATTCACTTCTAATTTTTTAAAGTGTATGAAAATTCAGAATAGAAAGCTATTATTTTCTACTAGGGGCCCGGTGCACGAAATTCGTGCACTGGGGTTGGGGGTCCCTCAGCCCAACCTGCCCCCTCTCACATACTGGGTGCCCTCAGGGGATGTCCTACTGATGGCTTAGGCCCGCTCCCCACTCTCCTTTGTGGGAGGCAACTGGGCTGATCAGGGGAAGGCACCAGCCCCATCACCCCACTGCTGCAGCCACTACCAGTCACCACAGCCATGAAGGTGTTTTCATCAACACGGACTCCAGTCCCTTCACCAAGAAAAAATGACAACTTTCTTTAGGCATTTTCAAGATGTGTCTTACATAGGATATGCTTTTTTTTTTTTAAATCCTCACCTGAGGGTATGTTCCCATTGATTTTTAGAGTGTGGAAGAGAGAGGGAGAGACAGAGAGAAACATCAATGTGAGAGGGACACTTTGATTGGTTGCCTCCTGTATGAGCCCTGACCATGGGCACCAGGCTGGGGGGCATGCAGGGACCCCTAGGCCGCACGCAGTGGTGGCCCCCAAGGGTCTCCACACACCCCAGAGGCCAGCAGCCAGCCCCCCATCATGTGAGCCAGGCTGGGGGCGTGGACCCAAACTGCCTCTTGGTGCTGGAGCATTCCCAAGCGGCTGGGGGCACAATGGTGACAGGGGATGTTTCCACCCCGCCCCGCCCCCAGCCCCTTGGCTCCTGCACCTATAGGCTCAAAGTGGCCAGGGGGTGTTCTGGGAACCCTGCCACTCAGGACCTAAGCAAGGGGCCTACAGGCTTGGACTGGCCTGGGTCCTGAGGATGTTTGAGGGACCCAGCCCCTTGGCGCCTGCACCCTTAGGCTCCAAGTGGCCAGGGGGCGTTCTGGGACCCTGCCGCTCAGGACCTAAGCGCGGGCCTACAGGCTCTGAGTGACTTAGGTCCCAGACCCCAGACTGCTGCAAGTGTTTGGGGGCGGGAATGTTCCCTCCCACCAAGGCTCCCAGTGGCCAGGGGGAGTTCTGGGGTCCCCGTGGCTCAGGACCTAAGCGATCCCGCCTGGGTCCGGAGGATGTTTATGGGACCCAGGCTGCTCAGGACCTAAGCGCAGGCCTACAGGCTCTGAGCGGCCTGGGTCCGGAGGACGTTTACAGGACTCAGGCTGCTCAGCACCCGTATATGCAAATTAACCGCCATCTTGTTCGTTCTGATTGGCTGTGGGCGTAGCGAAGGTGCGGTCAATTTGCATGTTTGGGTATTATTAGGTTAGATGATGATTAAGTAGGGGTCTAAAGTCAGTAGAAAACATTGCCCATATCTTGAAGCCCTGCCATTGGAGTCGGAGAAAAAGAGGAAACCCAGGGTCACGGCAATTGTGTTGTGTTTTTCTAGAACCTCTAGGCAATGCCACAAAGGAAAAAAATAATAGAATGGAAGGGCCAAAAGCATCATGGTTTTCAAATAGTGTGATTGATTGTCTAAAAACACTAAAAATATCAGATTGAGATATATTAAATGAATAAGGATATTATATTAAGGACATATCTGGGCAAATTCACAAAAATATATGCTCAACAAACTCATAAAATTTAGCAAGTAGCAAAATAATATAGCCAACCTAACAGCCTATTAATAAAGAGCTGCCTACATAAAATAATGTCACACTTGCCTTAAAAATAATCGTGCAGAACTAATCTTGTCGAAAACATATTTGCTTTTTCAGAATTTTCAAATGTTTCTGCAATAAATATGTAAGTGATACTTTTAGAATTATAAAACCAAAAGCTAGTTATTTATTTATATTTTTGTGAAACAGAAAAGGCTGTCCTCTAATTGCAGGGTAAATTCATTAAATCATTCTGAATGCAAGATCATCATCAATTTATAAGGATAATTGTTGCCCAAAAAGATTGTCTTACAGAATCAATAAAAGATACAAAAAATGCTGCTACAAGGATGTTCGGCTTGTATTGGTGAGAAGTTGGGATCCGAGGACAGCTCCTGGGCATGGAGCTCTCCCACTGGGGGGCGCTGTGTTATGAGCCTAGGTTAGCTTTTACCCAGTTTGGAGGCAGGAACAATCAGTCTACAAGTGTGTCTACTAATCTCTTTCTTCTACTCAGACCGGGAATATTGGAACTTTAATTTTCAAGTATGCGCAGCCTTTGTTTTCTGGTTCCACATTGAGTGAGGTGTGCCCATCATTCTGAAGTGGAAGGGCCCACTGTGACGTGAAAGTGAAGGCATTCAGGGTAGAGGGTAAGCATGTGACTTGTGACCTGAAATGTCACCCTGCTGCAAGCCAGGACTGCATTGAATCTTCACAGGAAACCCTATGGACATGTGGCCTCACTTCCTTATAGACATTCGGCACGCACCGTAGGCTTCATTCCCATGCCCTAGACCAGGAAAAGGGAAAACGAAGCTGAAGGAAGTCAAAGCTTTGCCTGGGGTCACATGGTCTATAAATAAACCCAGGACGGGTCGTTAGCCTCAGGCTGTCAAATCTCAAAGACCATGATTCCTAACCCATCCTGGAAGAACATACTGGTGAAAAAGTGGGTTACGGAAAATACAGCTTATAAATAAAACGCTAAATTATTAAATCTCTCCTAGCCATGGCAGATAGCTGCTGAGAAGACTATGTAATTGCACGGGATCTGTCACAAAAGGTAAAATTAAAATAGGTCTCTGATTTGAAACATCAGTTACAATATGCACACCCTGAAAAAATGCTGGAAATAACTGTGAAAGGTGAATACAGGTGGAATTGCAGGTGATTCTTTTACTTTCACCGTATTTGTGAATTTCTATAACACACACTGATAATTGTACAACTGGGAAACCATAATGAGCTGCCAGACATGCTACTCAGAGAGCTCCTGTAGGAAGGCCAATCTAGCCCTGGCCGGCACGGCTCTATTTGTGGGAGATTGTCCTGTACACAGAGTCACGGGTTCGACTTCCGGTCAGGGCACGTACCTAGGTTGAGGACTTGATCCCCAGTTGAGCTCATATGGGAAGCAATCAATTGATGTTTCTCTCTCACATCTATTTTTCTCTCTCTCTCTCCTCCCATTCCCCTCTCTCTAAAAATCAATGAACAGCCGAAACCGGTTTGGCTCAGTGGATGGAGCGTCGGCCTTCGGACTGAAGGGTCCCGGGTTCGATTCCGGTCAAGGGCATGTACCTTGGTTGCGGGCACGTCCCCGGTAGGGGGTGTGCAGGAGGCGGCTGATTGATGTTTCTCTCTCATCTGATGTTTCTAACTCTCTATCCCTCTCCCTTCCTCTCTGTAAAAAATCAATAAAATATATTTAAAAAAAAATAATAATAAAAAAATAAAAATCAATGAACATGTCCTCGGGTGAGGATTAAAAAATAAAAGTCAATATAAGACAGAGTAAAGAATTAAAACCTTCACTTCTGAGCATGCGTTTTCAAATGGTAAATCACCTGAATGTAAGACGTTACATTCAGGCTCTTAGTGTTGCAGGCGAGGAAACGGAGAGAAGAGCAGGAGGAGAAAGGCAGCATCTTTGACCCAATAAATCTCACCCTCTTACCAGAGCTGAATGTTCACTAAATCCTCAAAGCTTTCGGCCTCTTGCCTACAGGACAAAACCAGCGCCTTATGAAACGTGACTTTAGTCTCTGCTTAGAGCGTAGAATTTAAATAGCATAGAAGAGGTGCGTGTTTTTGTAACATTCACTTTCCCTTTAAAAATTAGAGATTTTTTAATGCTCTCCCTTCCTCTCATCCTTGCTGTGCTGTTCTTGCTTCCATTGGCTTAGAAGAAAAAGATAACTTAGACAACATTTGCTTTCATGTGCGTGTGTGCATGTATGTGTGTGTGTGTGTGTGTGTGTGTGTGTGTGTGTGTGTGTGTTATTTCTCATTATGAAAGCATAAGATAGCCATTGTGGAAAATGCTGAAAATGCTATAGAAAAAAATCCTAATTATGTATTATATTGTCACTCGAAACAATGATAGTTGACATTTAACATATAATTCCAGATTTCTCCCTTCTCTTTTCCCCCTTTATCTGCTTTCAATAGTTTTTCAGGCTTTGCTTGTTTGTTGGTCCACTCAAGAAGCCACGCCCTGCACATCTGCTCAGTGGTGGCTCCAACTGCCTGGAGCAGCATCTGGGGGGGATGTGGCATCCAGCTCTGTGGCTCCACAGGAGCAGGAACCCCCGCCCTTTGGGGTCAGGCTCAGCTCCCGATGCACTCTGACCACTGAGATGTTAGCAGATGTGCTGCAAACAGAAGCGTGGAATGTGCGTCCTTTGAGGCTTGTCCTCTCCCACTCACCCCATTTCCATGAGGAGATCTGCCCCTGCTGTGGGGCCTAGGGTGAGGGAGCAGCACCCCCAGGGAGCCTGAGCCTGAGGGTGATGAACGATTGTCCTTCAGCCACTGAGACCACCCGTGGACAGGTACCTGCAGGCCAGCATCCAGTGCAGGCCCCACGCAGGGCTCCTGGCAGCCTCCTGGCAGAGGAAGGGGTCCTCTTAGTCTCCCTGACTACTTGGCATGGATGGCACTCATCTCAGGGGAAAGGCCTGGCCAGGGGGCAGATTGGGGATGTTTCCTTCACTAGTGTTTCCCTCCGCTGCTCTGGGGATGGAACCAGGGGTCTAATGAAAACAGAATTGTTCATGAGAGGACCTTTTCTTGGCCTGCCTTTCCTCAGGTCAGGCATCGCTTTACAGAGATAATTACAATGTACCTCCCTATCTCACTCTGCTTGACTCATTGCTGTCTCATCATGTCCATCGGAAGCAGGGAGCCTGACCATCAACAGGCAAGACCGATGGGAAGGACAAATAGGAGCAGAGTCGGTGGGACCTGGAGGAAGAGGAGTCCCTGATGCACTCAGTGGAGAGGAGAGCAGGCTAGACCCTCCTGCCCTGGGAGCAGAGACACTGGGCGAGGGCCCACAGTGCGGTGGCGTCTCAGCACAGGACCCAGCCCTGGCGGACCCTGCCTCTGTGATTTTAACCTTTGCAGACTGACTACCCCGTTCTACCCCATTCTTTGGGTTTGTTAACGTAAAAACATTCAAACCTTTAAAGAATTTTTGTGAGTTTATTTGAGCCAAACTGTCGACAATTTCAGGGAAGCAAAATCTCAATGTATTGGGATAACGTTCCAGAGCAGTGGTTCTCAACCTTTCTAATGCCGCAACCCTTTAATACAGTTCCTCATGTTGTGGTGACCCCCAACCATAAAATTATTTTTGTGGCTACTTCATAACTGTAATTTTGACCCACAGATTGAGAACCGCTAGCAGGGTTGCCTAACACCATCAGAAAACACAGATATTTACATTACTATTCATTAACAGTAGCAAAGTTACAGTTATGAAGTAGCAACGAAAATAATTTTATGGTTTGGGGTCACCACAACATGAGGAACTATATTAAAGGGTCGTGGCATTAGAAAGGTTGAGAACCACTCCTCCAGAGAATGGCAGTTTTTCATCTCTTTTTATACATTGCAATCAAAGGAGGTGACATAGGTAGGTTACATGAAATCTACTGGTGATTGATTAGAGAGGCGGGAGAAAGCAAAGTGGGAGAAACCGCTGGGATTGGATAAAAAGCAATATGGTAGACACATACTTAGTTGGTGCAGGATAGTTAACAGTCAACAATTAACACGATAGCAATGACAATGAAGGAATTTGTGGTCTCTGTCCTGGGGACCAGGCACATTTGGTTGTGCCCTGAGGGGTCCAGAAAAGGGGAAGTTACAAGTGACCCAGACATTTCAAAGATATGTTATTATACATGCAAAAAACAAATAGGCTCAGTTAAGATGAAGGCTAACCTTGTCAGGGAAGATACCGGCCTAGAAGTGACTACCCACCATCACTGCTTTTAGTTAAAGTTTCATTTCAGACCATCCTTTGTGGTGACTTTAGGTCTTTGAGTTTGCAAGACCGCCATGCAGGCCTCCTCCGAGCTTGTCAGGTCAGCATGTCCCCTTTCGTCCACAGGTTCATGCACCTTTTAAGAAATTATCCTCCTCTCCTACTGCATGTGCTGTTGGCAGGACTCAAACAGTGAAGTCCAGGTCTCTTCTGGCCGATGGTAAGCATGTAACCTGAACAGGACTTTCCACTTCACTAAACTTTGCCCACAGTGGCCCAAAGGAAAAAGCGCTCCGAAGTGATTCTCCCTGAAGTACTGAGAGCTTACTCATTAATCCTGGTTTAGAACTATGGAGCTGTGTGGGCTTCCGAATGAGGACTACAAAGTCCACAGGCTCATGCACCTTTTAAGAAATTATCCTCCTCCCCTACTGCCTGTGTTCTTGGCAGGACTCAATATCTCAGTCAGGATATGCTAATTATCTGGTTTTAATTGTAAGTCTTCCAGTTTCTTATGTTTTCCATCAGTTGCTTAACCAATAGTACAAATTAACAGAGGCCTGGGTTGATATTTGAGCTGGAATTGCCCTTACTGCATTTTGATTTTTTGTTTATTAATTTCTCCCATGGAAAAAAAAAGTACCTTGTGTTTTTATGATTATACTAGAGGCCCAGTGCATGAAATTTGTGCACAGGGGAATCCCCTCAGCCCAGCCTGCACCCTCTCCAATCCAGGACCCCTCAGGGGATGTCCGACTGCCAGTTTAGGCCCAATCCCTGGGATCGGACCTAAACCGGCAATCAGACATCCCTCTCACAATCCAGGACCACTGGCTCCTAACTGCTCACCTGCCTGTCTGCCTGATTGCTCCTAACGGCCCCCCACCCCGCCAGCCTGATCACTCCTAACCACCTCTGCCTGCCAGCCTGGTCGCTCCTCACTATGCCCCCTGCTGGCCTGGTTCTCCCCAGCTGCTTCCCCCATCAGCCTGGTCACCCCCAACTGTCCCCACTGCTGGTCTGGTTGCCCCCAACTGGTCCCCCTCTGGCCTGGTTGCCCCAAACTGCCCCCCTGCCAGTGTGGTTCCCCCAACTCCCTCCCCCACCAGCCTGGTTACCCTAACTGCCCCCTCTGATAGCCTGGTCGCCCCATGCAGCCTGCTGTTCAGTCATTTGGTCGTCCCTCACTAAGTCCCCCTGCCGGCTTGGTTGCCCCACACACACAACCTTCTGTTAAGTCGTCCATCAGGTTGTTTTGGTCGTGATGGCCCCTGGCTTTTTATATATTAGGATAATGCATTTATAAGTAAGCATGTTGAATAATTCATAAAAAGTAAAATTGAAATCCGACTGAGGCCATGAGCACCACTAAGACCACTTTGACCAGCTGGAAAACTCATGAGATTTTAGTAAAAAAATTAAACCTATATAATAAAAAGGTAATATGCAAATTGACCATCACACCCTCACACAAGATAGCCACCCCCATGTGGTCACAAGATGGTTGCCACAAGATGGCAAGCATGGGAGGGGAGTTGTGGGTGATCAGGCCAGCAGGGGAGGGTAGTTAGGAGTGACCAGGCTGGCAGAGGAGGGCAGTCAGGGGCAACAAGGCCGGCAGGGAGGGCAGTTAGGGGCAACCAGGCCAGCAGAGGAGGGCTGTCGGGGGCAATGGGGCTGGCAGGGAGCAGTTAGGCATCAATCAAGCTGGCAGGGGAGTGGTTAGGGGGTGATCAGGCTAGCAGGCAGAAGTGGTTAGGGGCAATCAGGAAGGCAGGCAGGCGAGCAGTTGGAAGCCAGCAGTCCCAGATTGTGAGAGGGATGTCCAACTGCTAGTTTAGGCCAAATCCCGTGGGCTTAAACTGGCAGCTGGACATCACCCAAGGGGTCCCAGATTGGAGAGGGTGCAGGCTGAGCTGAGGGACACCACCCCCCAGTGCATGAATTTTGTGCACTGGGCCTCTAGTGAAATGAATAATAGTACTTAATAAGGTGACCAGGTACAAGACAGGGATATGCAATTGTGTCTTTCTATGTTAGACACAAATTAAAGAAAAATAATTCACAGCAACAACTCAATGAAATAAATTTCTTAGGCATAAATTTGACAATGAAAAGTATTATAATATGAAAACTGTTAGATGTTAAAAGAAATAAAATCAAATAAGAGTAAAAGAAACTTATATTTTGAATGTAAGACAATATAAGAAAAACATGATTTTTCCCATAATTAATATGAAATTAATAATTATATTTAACTAGGGGCCCGATGCACAAAATTTGTGCACTGGGGGTGGGGGGTCCCTCAGCCCAACCTGCCCTCTCTCACATTCTGGGAGCCCTAAGGGGATGTCCTACTGATGGCTCACAGGGAGCGGGGCCTAAGCTGCAGTCTGGCCTCCCTTTGTGGGAGGCGACTGGGCTGATCAGGGGAAGGCACCAGCCCCATCACCCTGCTGCTGCAGCCACTACCAGTCACCACAGCCACCAAGGTGTTTTCATCAACATGGACTCCAGTCCCTTCACCAAGAAAAAAATGACAACTTTCTTTAGGCATTTTCAAGATGTGTCTTTCATAGGATATAACATTTCTTTCTTTTTTTTTTTTTTTATCCTCACCTGAGGATATGTTTTCATTGACTTTTAGAGAATGTGGAAGAGAAAGGGAAAGACAGAGAGAAACATCAAAGTGAGAGGAACACTTTGATTGGTTGCCTCCTGCATGAGCCCTGACCTGGGCCCTGGCCAGGGAGGAGCCTGCAACCTAGGTACATGCCCTTGATCAGAATTGAACCCAGACCCTGCTGTCTGCAGGCCAAGGCTCTATCCACTGAGTCAAACCGACTAGGGCAGGATATGACATTTCTTAGCCCTCCAGCAGCGGACTTTCTTTTTCTCCTCCAGAAGTGTGGTGGAAAAACCCTAGATCACCCTTTTGGATTCTCATTACCCAAGTTACTAAGAATATTACCAGTGGCATACAGGAAGCTTAGCCAATGGGCAGTCAGAAAAATTGTTTCCTCTGTAGTTCACACCAATCACGGGCTGAGCTCTGCCCAGGTCTAAAGCCTCTGGCTGAGGCTTTAGACCTGGGCAGGGGACCCCCAGCTCCCTCCGATCACCGGGTCTGCCCCTGCCCAGGCCTAAAGCCTCTGGCCGAGGCTTTAGGCCTGGGCAGGGGACCCCCAGCTCCCTCATATCGCTGGCTCTGCCCCTCCCCCCTCAGCTCCGATTGCAGGCTTGGCCCTGCCCAGGAGCCCCCTGGCTCAGGCCCTTCCCAGGCTGCTCAGGGCCCACGTGGGGCCTACCTCAGAGTGACCTGGGTGCCAGGATGTTCCCGGGACCCAGGTGCTGGGCGCCTATGTATGCAAATTAACCACCATCTTTGTTGGGTTAATTTGCATACTCACTCTGATTGGCTATGGGCATAGCGGAGGTATGGTCAATTTACATGTGTGCCTATTATTAGGTAAGATTCAATTTTAATTAAAATTCCAATTTTATGGTTGTTCTTAAAATAAATGAAATTTGAGGAAACATTTCAAAATTATTCAGCCCAGCCAGCATAGCTCAGTGGTTGAGCATCAACTTATGAACCAGGACGTCATGGTTGGATTCCTGGTCAGGGTACATGCCTGGGTTGTGAGCTCAATCCCCAGTGTGCATGGACAGGAGGCAGCTGATCCATGATTCTCTCCCATCATTGATGTTTATATCTTTCTCTCCCTTTCTCTCTGAAATCAATAAAATATATATTTTTTTAAATTATTCTGATGGTATAATGACAGATGAGCAGAACCCTGTGGAGGAGACATCAAAAGGCACCAGAGAGTCCCGGGACAGGAAGCAGGACAATCCTGGCTTCCTTTCCCCTAATCTTGTTGCCAAATATTTAGAGTATATACTGTGGACACTTTATGTAAAACAAACTTAAGATTCTGAAAGTTGCAGAAAAGAAGTCATATAGATCATGGATGCCAGCATTGAAAGAATAAGAGTGGAGTCTTTTTGTTTTTTTAATATGCCCCAGACGGGGGCTGAAGGAGCCAGCGACCCAGAAATTCCAATGGGCACAAATCTTTTAAAAGCCCCAACAAAAACCTGCTCTTTCTGGCCACAGGATCAAGAGATGAAAAGCCTAGCAATGCAAAAAAGTGTTAGGCAATACCGTCTCCATTCTCACCCCAGAAAAAGACCTGCGGGAGGTAGAGAGCCTCGGCTCCCACAGGGCCAGGCTGCCCAAGGAGGGCCCAGCGCCCGCCATCACCACCATGGCTATCAGGAAGGGCTGAGCAGGAAGCCCGGGGTCTCGTCCCTGCTGTGGCCGTGCCCCGACCTGTGGTGTCAGCGGAGACCCCTGCTGAGTGATAAAGAGGCCCCGGGCTGCTGTCAAGGGAGGACACACAGGGAACAGGAAGAAGGCACTGCTGCCTGCAGCCAGATGACCTCTGAGAAGCGGGATCCCCAGCCTCACAGGGCAGGAATGCGCAGCCCGCCCACCCACCCCAGGCGCTAACAGAGGCTGAGTGGAGGAGACCTTAGATTCTACCCCAACCTAGAAACCTCGAGACTGTGTGCACCCTTCCCCTGTTATAGCAGTGTCACCCTTCACTAAAAACAGAGGCTTAAGTAAGATGGAGAGTCTCATGACAAAGTACCCAAGATGTCCAACATCATTATCATGAGAGAATGCAAATTATCATCAGAACAGTATCAGAATGCACTTAAACAGAAGAGGAGTTGACAACACCAAATGCTGGAGAAGATGTAGAGAAACTGGACCACTCGTGGGGATATGCAGAAAGGCCCAGCCACGCTGCAGCAGTGTCTGGCAGGCGTTGTTTTTTAATTACAACTCCCTGTACAACAACCGAACAGCCACACGCGTGGGCACTCGTCCCTGAAAACCAAAACATGTTCACCGAGAAGCCTCCATATGAACGTCTATGGCACATGTACTCATTACAAGCCCCACACTGGAAACAGCTGTGTTTCTTCACATGCTTATTGCTGAACGGTGGCACCGCCACGCCTCGGCTGCCAGGCAGCAGTGGGAAGGAAGGAACTGGTGACATGTACAAGAACTGGATGAATCTCCAGGGAATTATACTGAATGGAAAAAAAAAAGCCCAAAGGTTACATATCGTGTGATTCCACGTACAAAACATTCTGAAAAGACAAATAATAGAAATGGAGAACAGGTTAGTGGGGTGGGGTAAGGAGGAGGTGGGGGCAGCTCTAAAAGGACAACAGGAAGGATCGCTGTGCTGATGACAATAGTCTGCTTCTGATTGCATCCATGGCTATATCTTGGCTGTGATGGCCTATCATTTTCCAAGACACTGAGTAAGAAACTGAGTAAAGGGTGTTGTGGAGCAAACGGGAGTGATCGACCACTGTAGTCCAGACCAAATTAAAATTTAGGGAGCCTTTATTAGCCGGCCAGGCGAGCACTGCTCTGCCATTTTCCATGCAGGGAGTACAGAGAGCAGCCTCAACCCTTTGTGCAGGACCACTTTTAAGCACATTAACCACATCCTGTTTTTGTAGAACAAGTAACCCAAGACAAAACAGTTTTTCCCAAGCAACGTCAACACCATGCCATTGATGACCATGTTATTTACAGGGTCATCCTGTTCTTCAGAAAGCTGACAGTGATCTATGAAAGAAGGCCTGCGTGCTGGAAAGGGGCCATGAGACGGTATTTCAAGGCCTGGCCTGGTGTCAGCACTGACAACTCTATCTGGGCACAGTCCACGGCCTCTCTGGAATGGGCAAAAATTCCCACTCTCTTAACGAAGGGTACAGGGATGTCTTTGTATTCTTTCTTAGAACTGCATGTGAATCTACCATTACCTCAAAATAAAATAATTTATTAAGAAAACATGAAGAACATGGCCTTTCCCAATAAATGTTCCATCCTTCTTTCTAGGCTGAGAGGCCTGTGAAATGTGACTACTGCAGGAGCTTGTAGCTGAGGAAGGCAATTTCCCAAACACACAGGCCTGGATTGATATATGCGGGGGCTCTTCTCCAGTGCCCTCCTATGCTCTCACCATCAGCTTCCTGGTTATGTTCTGTTCATGTGATAGCAAAAGCATGGTATCACTTTTTTGTTTTAATTTGCATTTTTCTAATTACTAGTAAAGTTGTCTTTCTTTAAGTGTGTATTAGCCATTGGTATTTCTTTTGTTTAAATAACCTGTTCACTTTTTACCTTTTGTCAATGTCTACTTTTTACTGATATTTAAGAACTCATTGTATATTAGAAATATTAGTCCTCTTAACAATATCTGTGTGACAAATGTTTTCTTTAATATAATTAACTTTGTTTTAAATATTTGGTATTCGAATGGTTTAGATTATATATAATCAAATCAGGTGTTTTTCCTTGTGTTTCTTTTAGTTCTGTGTTGACATAAAGGCAATCTTGCCCACAAACAAATTGTTCAAGTATATTTATAGATTTTTAAATTCTTTATATGTTTTTATTGGGCCCTTTTAATATATATGGCATCCCCCAAAATGTAGACACACTTTAACTGCTGATAGCTCAATTTTGAAAATGAAATGCATTTTAATAAACACTGCCTTTATAATAATTCAAAGTGTGCATATACATTTTTTGGGGACACCCTATATAATTATATAATCTACTAGCGTTCCCGTTGCAGGAAAAATCCTGCAATAGGATTTCCTGCTGCACTCTACCCCACCTCCGTTCCTCCCTTGTCGCCCGCCCCGCCTTCTCCGCCAGCCCGCCTGCGTTTCCCTTTGCCCCCGGCCCTGACTTCGCTCCTCCCTTCTCCTCCCCTCCCCCCCCGGCCCCCCAGCTTGCTTGCTTCTTCGAAGCTTTACTCCCTTCTGCAGCTCTTGGCTTCTTTCGATGCTGTCTTGATATGCAAATTAGCCGCCATCTTTGTTGGGGTAATTTGCATACTCGTCCTGATTGGCTGGTGGGCGTGGCTTGGCTGGTGGGCGTGGCTTATGTGTAGCGAAGGTGCGGTCAATTTGCATATTTGTCTATTATTAGATTAGATGAGGTTGAAGTACAACTTTATTTGACCTTCAAAAAGAGCCTAAATCCATTTATTTTAGAATTAGCCATCTTCTATCCACTGAATAAAATGCCATGATTTCCCAAAACCAATATCCCATATATCGAAGTCTCTTGCATTCCATCAATTTACCTTTCAGTTCCAAGGCCAGTATCACCAATTCATGTCTCGTCGCATTGAAGGTTGTTATGATTCTTGGTGGAGCAACAATTGCTTGGCATATAACAAACACTCAGTAAGTCCTGACTCTGTGGTGTTACTGCTACTATTACTCGTAGCTGTGCTATCTCCATAGTTACAACTCCTGTCCCCACAATATCTGGTGTTTCTATTTGCACACTAATTATATTCTACCTTGAGCTATTTTGTTTTTTGAAACTGTTTTTAAGCTTTATCTTTGCCTTAAGACAATACATACTATGTTCTTTAGCACCTAGCACAGATCTTAATATAAACAGTAGCTTAATAAATGACAAAGTAAACTAAATTGATGGTCTGGTTACATAATGACTAATTTTATCCAACTTAGGAAAATATGATTACCAATTATAATAAATATAATTTACTTCCTCTCTAGCTCACTGCTCTGAAAACAACTTTCTCTTCTATGTGCTGAGATTAAAGTCATGCGATCCTAGGGGAGGGTCAAGAGCCGAGGCTTTAGGAGATGCTATCAAAATTCTGTTCTCCGAGCGAAGTTCCAACTCTTTGTAGAAGAAATGCCTTCCTCAGAGGAAAAGGATGTGAGTGGCATCCAATATTCTTGTTATCCCCAAACTTTGCAACAGAAAGAGTGAGTGCTGGGCTGTATTCTGGATCAGTTACAAGGTGGGCCTGATCCTCAGATAATCCCTGAATGTAGTGCTCATGAGAATTTAACTCAAGGAAGGAAACTGAAGAAGTAGCAAGGGCAACAGAAGATGAGAAAGGAGGAAGAAGAAAGGAAGGGATGAGGAAGACTGAATGGCAGCCTATGGAGAAAGGGCGATGATTGGAAGGAGAAAGGAAATAGAGTCAAACATTGGACACCCTCAGCTCAGACCTTTCCCATTAGATTTCCCAAAGTGCTCCGCCTCTGCATGTTGCCACACTTCACTGTAGCTACAAGGCGGCCACAATGACACCTCCCTCTGCATCATGCTGCACTTTGGGATCTCCTGACTCTCGCTGCCACAAAAAGTCTGCGCATAAACAAAAATAATTCCAATTATAGCATTGATTTGTCTCAAACCAACACGCTTTGTCTTTATTTTTTTAAAAAAATTTAGCGTTAACTGAGCAGCCTCTTTGGACCACGTGTGGAACTGGCTCTCAGGACTCTGAGTTAATGGAAAAAACCTTTTAGGATCTCCCTGACTGATAGTAGCCAGGAGGTCTGAGGGATACCTTTAAAACAAAAGTAAGAATCCAGAAGTCATTTAAAAAGTACATTTAATTATCACATACTTTAATAAATTGTATCATTATTAAAGTCAATAGATAAAGGGTTGATTGGGAAATATCTATAACACAGATATATGATAAAGGATTGATGCCTACAATATGGCAAACCCCTCAAATTTACAACAGAAAGACAACCATTCTACAAGTAAACGATATAAAGAACAATTCATAGAAGAGGAAATCTAAACAATCAATATGTAGGTTAAGATGTTGACCTCATTAGAAATGAGATATGCAAGTGTCTCTCCATGTTCCTGGGTGTGACAATCACAGACCAACTCTGGTGGGAGCTGGGTTTCTTTGTCAGGAGAGCTGTTTTAAAGGCTCTGTGGGCTTCTGGTCTATTTTTCTCCCAGCCAGTCCAGGAAGTAGCAGCTTCAGCTGAAGGTCTTGTCAAGTCCTATTTTCAACTGAATGGGTCTGTGGAAATTGGCCCCCTGGGGTTAGATGCAGACGCTTTGCCCATCCTTCTGCACTGACATTCAGGGTCTACCTCGGACTCTCCTCAGCAAATCTGAAGCACAGACCAGGAAGGTGATGCACCTCAGATTTGACACTTGCAAAGCAGGGTTGTGGGGCTCTCCCTGTGCCCGGCAGGGAATGTGGAATTAGGGCCAGCGTGAGAGACTTGGCTGGGGGTCTGCTTTTGTTGGATGGGGAGGAGGCAATTAGGATTTCCTGCACCACAGTATTACCCGCTTCCATGTTTCAGCCTAGTCTAACTTACTACAGCTTGGGGTCAGCTCTTTCAACCCTGCAAGGCTTCAGGTAGTCCCAGCTGATCTGGTTTGCAGGCTGCAGACAGAATCTGTCTTACTTCTTCCTGCCTAACGCCTCTCTGCTTCTCCTCAAGCCAGATCCGAAGGAAGAACCTCACCTTGTGTAGGCTCTTGTGGTACTAAACCATATCTCTGGGTACTCTTCCCTCGCAACCTTCTCTCCCCTGGAATCTGGGATGCCGATTTGACTCTTTCTTAACCTATAGAATCAGAGCAAGTGCCAATTTGTGACTTCCACGGCTTAGTTATAAGCAGTCTTTCAGCTTACATTGGTCTTCAAATGCTTGGAGCACTTCCTCTTAAAACCCAGCTTCCAGGCCTGGAGAAGCTTAAGCACGTGGAGAAATCACACGAAGGCACTCTGGTCAACAGCCCATCAGAATTCCCGGAAAGCAACCAGCATCACTTCCCCAGGCTGTGAGTGAGCTGCCGAATGTCTGACCAGTGAGTCTTCAGATAACTGCAGACCCTCCGATTGCAGCATGACAAAGCCCAAGCAAAACCTCCAAACGGAGCTCAGGCAGCCTGCAGAGCCACAACACATCCTAATAAACAGGTGTTTTAAGCCACTGGGTTCTGGAGCACACGCTACATGACCAGAACACGTCTGCAGACTGTGAGAGTAGCCAGGTTCAACATCCTGCTTGTTTTCAACCGTGCTCGTGCTGCCATTTGAAAGATGAGTGATCTGAATCTCAAACACCAACACAGAACAATCCAACCAGTTGGTTCCTTACTGGATAACAAGATGGACCCCCCCTACCTGAAGTAGAGGGTTTCCCATCATCCTTCTCAATCCATCAATTCAGTCAATTCTATGTGTCTGACCTTTCAACTTGGTTCCTGGTATACATTCTACGTTTGATTCTTTCCATTGAGAGGCAGAGAAGACTCATTCCAAAATGGCTAAAAATGGAGCGAATGTACCGTTTCACATAACTTACAGTAAAAGAGAAGACTCGGACATTTCTCCAGGAAGAGCCCCTCTGCCTCCTCCAGGCTCAGTTCCTCCTGGGGTCCTCATGAGGGTTCTCAGAGCACCAGACTCCCCCCCCCCCGCCCCGCCCCGCGTCTGCAGCAGTTGGAAATTCCAAATAATGAAGGTTTGATTGACATTTCGGCTCTACCACTTACTGTGTGACCTTAGACAAGTTAAAAAGCCATGACTTTAATTTCCCTACTCTTCTGTAAAACAGAGACAATACTGTGATCTGTTTCTTAGGGTTGTTGTGAGTATTAAATGAGGAAATGTACATAAAACATTTAAAACTGTGTCCATCACTGAGTAAGGTAAGGGCCTTGCAAGTGCTAGTGGTGTTATTGTTGTTAGTAGTAACAGTAATAGTAGTAGCAGCAATACTAAAAAAAGGTGGGGTCTACATTCCAGCATTCCTTGAGGTTCCTTTGCTCCCTTGGGTTCCCTGAATATATCACAGTGTCTGAAAGGTGGGGTGTGCTGATTGGGGCAGGGTGGGTCCCTCCTAAAGGGATGGGCAAGCAGAGTTCTGTCAGGAAAGAGAAATGGGTGATGGACTCCGGGAGGCAGCAGACATCACCTGACTGAGTGCTGAGAACTCTCGGGACTCAGGCCTCCCTGTCCCGTTGCTGAGCCCAACCTGGGACTATCTCCCAAAAAGGCCACGCGTAGAAACACTAACGCTTAAGAGATCTGATTTGAGCAAGAGACTCTCCTCTTCTTCTGAGCATCTCTCTGCATGGAGACTGTGCTCCACGGCTCCTGCTCCCCACACCAGAGCCCTCGAACCCTGTGTACACTGAGCAAGGGGCCCTGCATTCGGAGCCCCTGATGGGACCACACGTGCCCGGGCGGGCCCTTCCTCGGGTGTGAAGGAGTGATCTAGCACTTGTGCTCCCAGTGCCGCCCTCAAGTCTCCCAGTCACAGGGCGTCGCTCTCAGGGGGCCCAGGGGGATTTGTAGTTTTCAGTGCAAAACTGGTTCCTGCATCTGCAGCCCTTAGTCCCCTCCCCATGGGGCGAGGAGAAAGTGCCACTCTACCTATGGTGCATGCTGTTTCTCGGTCTCAATAAAACATTTGTCTTTCTACATAATTCATTGTTAATTGAAAGTATGATGGATTGCAGCTCCCACAATTAAATTACTAGGAGACTGATGAAATAGTACTTGGAGCCTTTCTGAGGACGTACTGTTTTAGAAAGCAGAGTCAGAGCTGGATTGGCAAATTCTCCTGTGGCTGCTAGTCTACACAGGACAAGGGGCAGGCGGGTGGCGTGGGGAGAGGCAGGGTGGCAGAACCAGAGGCTGGCCTCCCTGGGGACATGGGGTTACCATCCTCAGCACCACAGTGAGTGGCTTCTCAGTTCTGAAGGAAGAAGCCATCCATTCGGGCAGCCTCGCGTCCCTGGGAAGGCAGACTCGCCTCGCCCTGCACTGGGCTGTCTTCATTTTAGGGAAAGAGGGGCCCTGAGAGACAAGGCTGGCCTGATCCCTCCTGGATGCAGGTTGGGGCGGGCTGCGAGTTACCTGAAGGGGCTGCCCTGGGTCCTGAGGGGCTGAGGGACAGGCTGCTGTGTGCAAGGCCTGTGAGGTCCTGCAAGCTTGTGTTGCAGCCTCTTGCATAGCGCCCTCTGATTAGTCCCTGAGGCTCCTAGCATGTCCTGGCCAGAGGCAGACCCCCGCCTGGGCCTCCGACCGCCCTTCACTGCAGGACTTTCAGCGGGAGCTTGTCAGGAGCAGAGAGAAAACAGTACTTTTCACCATCGTTTATCAAAAACAGTGCGATTAAATGTTCCTTGAGTTTCAAGCCATCGATATGTTTTTCTCGCCTGGTGCCTGCATGTTGTTGGACTTTTATGAAGTTCCATTTTTCTGTGGTCAGTTCCACACACGCTCACCTTCTCCCACACTGACTGCCCTCTCACACCCACGCCCGTCCCTCCTGAGGCCCCTCCAGGTCTCCACCCGCCTCCCCAACAGCCCGTCCCACTACACCCAGCACTCTCTCCTGGGCCCCAGCTCACCTCTTGCCACCCTCACATCCTCATCCTCCCCCACGCGCCCTCCCCTCTCACCCTAGTACATGTCTCACCTCACGGCACCTGCACCCACAACTGTAGGAAGAAAATGAGTGTCTTTGCCACCATTTGTTGTTTGAGTCAGAGACCTGAGCAGTCAGAAAACTGGGGACACACCAACTCCTCCCCAGAGGATGGCGCTCTGAGAAAGGGCTGACCCCGTGACCCCAGTGCCCTTCACCTGACAGGGGTTTTACATGGAAGAAAAATAATTCAGATTCCAACAAAACACTGAAGGAAACTGTAGCTAAAGAAACTGGTATTGCCAGCACATTTGGGGAGATGTAGTACCTATCAGTGAGGTGTTATACATAAAGGCTTGGACTCAAAAGACACTATAGTCAAAACTTACTGAAATCATAGTCTCCATGGCTTCATTGTGCAAGGCACTGTGGGTTGGAAAAAGGCCTCCATTCAGAAGAGAAAGGAATATCAGATGACACCTCAGCCTCAGTCTAGCTGTAGATCTCAGACAGGATTCAGGGGCCAGTTGCCACCCAGTGCGATCCACGCGCCCAGCGTGCCCCTGTCCCGCAGAGCTTGCTGCTACTCAGGGTCACTCGTCAGGTCCTCGGAAGACGGTAAATACAGGACATGCTCTCGTTCCCAGGATTCGCTGTCACCTGCCTTCTGTCAGAGTCTGCTCTTGGAACTAGGACATTTGTTACCTCTGAGAGCCACACCTTCCCTCGTCCATGAGCCTTAGCCAACTGCCTCCTCATCCTCGCTAGTGACATTGTCTCTGACCTGTCCCAGCCACAGATTCCCATTGTAGGGAAATGACACTTGTTATCTCCAAGGGGATCTCCTATTGTGTAACCCACAGAAGGGAATAGGTATGAAAATTGAAATGTCTCACGTAGCCCAGTATGGTGGCTGAGCAGGTGTGTTTGGTAGAGGGCCATGTGTCTGCTCTGGTCTTAACATCAGCAGAACTTGTGCCAAGATCTATAGCAATGAGGCAGAAAGTAAAAAACCAGAAATAAGAAAATAATGAAGATATCCTATCTAATAAAGAGGGAATATGCTAATTGACCATAACTTCATCACAAAGATGGCTGCACCCACAGCTAAGGCCAAGTTCCCATAAGGAGCCTTAACGAGCAATCAGCAGGGACCTGAGACTATGCCCTCCCCCTCCCCCATGGGGCTTGACAGGGGACCTCAGGCCATGCCCCCCACCCAGCGGGGCTTGACAAGGGACCTCAAGGAGCCCTTCCCATCCTGGTGCTGGGCTAGAGAACCTCAGACTGCACCCCCCACCCAGCAGGGCTTGACAGGGGACCTCAGGCCATGCCCCCCGCCCCAGCAACAGGCCAGGAGACCTCAGGCCGTGCCCCCCACCCAGCGGGACTTGACGGGGGATCTCAAGGTGCACCCCCAGTGCTGGGTTGGGGAAACTCAGGCTGCACCCCTGCCCAGCGGGGCTTGACTGGGGACCTGAGGCTGCACCCCCCTGCTGTTGGGGCTTGACAGGGGACCTGAGGCTGCGCCCGACTCCTGGTGCTGGGCCAGGGGACCTTAGGCTGCGGCCACCCCCCTGCCTGGCTGGGCTTGATGGGGGACCTCACGCCATGCCCCGCACCCAGCGGGGCTTGACAGGGGATCGCAGGCCATGTCCCCCACCTGGTGGGGCTTGACGGAGGACCTCAAGGCACGCCTCCGCCCCGGTCTGGGCTGGGAGACCTCAGGCCATGCCCCCCGTCCTGGCGCCAGGCCAGGGGACCTGAGGCTATGCCCCCTGCCAGGCAGGGCTTGACAAGGGTGGGACTGGCCGGGTCTGGATCTAGCCCAATGAGGCAGGGGTGGCCAGGTCTGGGTCTCATGCGATTTTGAGGTGCATGTGGGTGGGCGGGGACTTGACTGGGTCCCGTGGTGAGCCCCAGACTCTGATAGGAGGAAGGTTTTCATACACATTTTACTAATTTTCTTTCATCTCTGACACTTTTATTATAGAGAAAGGGCAAATAGCAATATTAAATTATTTCCTCTACTTAATCCCCTTTGAATGTGCATGAATTTCATGCACCGGGTCACTCAGTGGGCTGCCGGTGGAGCTCCTGTGCGGTGCCCCCAGCAGCTGCAGTGCTTCCTCTGCTCAGAAGCCAAGTCTGTGCAGCAGCAGCAGCGGGCACCCTGCACAGAGCACAGCGGCGGTGCCACCCTGCGGGGCGCCTCTCAAGCTGCTGCTGCTGCTCTGCTGGCCTCACTACTATTTCGTGTCCTAGCCTAGACCTGTCAGTGTGGACGGAGAGGGGCCCACGCTGACCTGACAGCTCAGGGGAGGCCTGCGTGGAGGCCTTGCAAACTCAGAGAACTAAAGTCACCACAAAGGATGGTCTGAAATTAAATTTTTTTAATTGAAAAACAGTCTATGGTGGGTAGTCATGTCCTAGGCCAGTATCTTCCTTGACAAAGATCAACTTTGATCTTTACTGAGCCCATTGTCTTTTTGCACCTAGAGACATACCTGTGGAATGTCAGGGTAACTTGTAACTGCCATTTTTTCAGACCCTCAGGGCACAACCAATGAACCACAAATTTCCTCACTGTTATTGAATTAACTGTCCTGCACCCACCTGTGTAAAGAAGCATGTGTCTATCATTTTACTTTATCCAATCCCAGAGGTGTCTGCGCTTTGCTTCCTCCCACCTCTCTAATCTATCACCAGTGGATTTCATGTAACCCACTTATGTCTCCTCCTTTGATGGTAATTTATGAAAATAGGCCAAAAAAACCACCATTCTCCAGACCATTTTATCTCAATCCATTGAGATTCTGCTTTCTGACAATTGTTGACAGTTTGGCTCAAATAAACTCACAAAAATGCTTTACAGGTTTAAATGTTTCTTACATTAATGAGATAAATGTATGCTTGTGTATTAAGCCACCAAATATTAGTGGGCGAGCACTACAGTGGTAATAGATAAGGAAAGAATAGACAGGGGATACACAAAGTACAGACATTTTAATCAAGCTGCTGAAATTGTTCACATAATGAAGCTGAGGCACGAGGAGGACTCCATTCTTGTTCTAACTAGCCTGGGAACGTAACTTTAACTTCTCAGTCCTGTGCCGATGCCTGAATATACAGCTGGACCTCCAGGTAACCTTCTGACTACCCCCTGAGGACAAACGTCTACATCCACTCAACATCCAGTCACTGGGCATGGCCATACCTGCTGGTACCCATCCTCCAGGTCACCCAGCAACCCCTCATCCAGACTGCATGGCATCTGGCTGGTAACCATTCTGGGCCAATTAGGGCTAAGAACTCAATACTAATAATTATTTAGTCTTAGGTTTCTTTATATTGAATTTATGGGGTGAATTCAATGTAACAAAGTTTTTCTGTAATAGTCACTGACGAATACACCAACTATCCCTGCCAAAAAGCATGAATGTTAATAGGTGCATGATTCTTTTCACTGTCCTGGTGACTCGTACCCCACATGGTAATGGGATACTCCCCTTAAACAGTTGCCTCTCAGTGAAGGCATGGATATCCGTGACTAAAACATTTAAGTCTCTACCTCAACTCCAAGGGACCTGAAATGCCTTGCTTTGCCTTGCTCTCCTAAATGTAGAATAAGAACAGTGTGTGGCTATTAATGTTGTGCAAATTCCAGCTTAACCTACTGTCTGATCATCTGCTGCACAACAACCTACTCTAACATTTAGTGTTGTCCAGCCGGCATGGCTCAGTGGTTGAGCATCACCTATGAACCAGAAGGTCACAGCTCTGTTCCCTGTTAAGGCACACGCTTGGGTTGTGGGCTCGATCCGCGGTAGGGGACATGCAGAGACAACCAATCCATAATTCTCCCTCATCATTGATGTTTCTATCTCTCTCCCTCTCCCTTCCTCTCTCTGAAATCAACAAAAGTGTATTTTAAAAATAAAAGAAAATTTAGTGGCATAAATTTTAAGCCACCAAATATTAGTGGGCGAGCACTACAGTGGTAATAGATAAGGAAAGAATAGACAGGGGATACACAATGATTTCACGATGCTTCTAGATCCTGTGGGTCAGGTATTTGCTCAGGCAGAGCTTACTGGCTGCTGATCTCTGGGGCCCCAGCTGGGAAGACTGCACGGGCGAGGTCGACTCCGTCTGCTGTGCTCTCATTCACTCAGGGGTCTGAGAGGTGGGACCAAGCAAAGCTCCTGCACGCACCTGCCCATCCAGCAGCTTGAGGGCAACTGCAGTTGTCAAGATCGCGATGGTTTCTGCATGGAGGGTGCCTTATGCTGGGGGAAGACCAGAAACGAAGAGACCACTTAAAGATCTATGAATTTAGTGTCATGGGGAAACAATGTTGACTCGACATTAGCTTTTAGCGGAGAAAAGAAGTGGTCACAGTGGAGACAGATACTGGGTATCGCACCATCTTGGAAGGTTCTGAGAAGTAAGAGCAGTTAAGTATGTATCTTAGATTTTAGCTTGAATAATTGGATATTAACTGGGAATAGACATACTGGACAGGAACAGATTTTAAAGGGATGAATTAAGAGTTCTCAATTAGACTTGTTATATTTGAGATGCTCATTAGCCCTCAAGAGGAAATGTAAACTAGACAAAGGATCAAATGTAGGCATTTGGCACCAGGGCCTCAAGAGTGAATGTTCCAGAAAATGAGGCCGAAGCTGGATTGCCTTCATGACTTCACCTCAAGTCAACAGAAAGCCTCTGCCACACCCCGTGGTTGAAGTGCTCAGCAGCCTGTTCAGGTTCAAGGGCATGGGACACAGACCCACCTCCATGTGAAGATGACCCAAGAACATGTAGCCTGTTTAAAACAACCACCACCACACTCACTGTTCTCTTGGGAAAGGGTGTGCAAATGCAGGCAGCCTTTCTGTCTTCAATGCCGTCTTTTTATTGCATCATCAACATCGTGCTGCCTGTAGACTAGCCGCGGACCAGGGGCTATCAGGCCACCTAAGGAGGAGAGAGCTGTTCCATTTCTTTTTTCTTGTGCAGTTTATTGATCATGTGGTGTCCAAGGGAACGCAGCTGTGGGCAATGTGACATCGCAAGCTTAATGCAAAACACCATTTTCACAAATTATGATCATTAAGCTGTGTCTCCAAATGTTATCATCTTTTAAAATTTCTTTCTTAGCTTGCATCCTCACATTCCCAAAATGATACACGGTCCACAGTATGGAGCAGGGTCATCAGCAAAGGAAATGCATCGAGTAAGAAAAGAAAAAAAAAAAACTTTATCACTGATTGCAAGACATTGTTCTATCTGTTAAATAATAATAACCTCCAGGCGTCCCTTGTAAACTACAGGAGTCACTCAACAGTTCCAGAGAAGAACTCACAAAGCCACCCCCAGATGGATTCCTAATGCCTGTGGGTATTCCCGCCAAGGGAGGTGCTGGATCAGATAAGTCCTCTACAATACCCAGTGGCCACACGTTGGACATTAAAGGGACAGTAAACTTAGATAAATTCTACACATTAACTAAAAGGATGGGAATGAATCCCAGCAGTAACTGCCTGGCTCTGCTTGTATCACAAGTGGAAACTATAAGCTTATCTGAATGACCACCAGGTGGCACCACCCACAGATAAGCAAATGTTGGCTGGCAGAGACTGTCCTGGGGACAAGGGGGTGAACTAAAAGGCCAAAGCAAATGGGAGTGTCTGCTGACTTCAGACTTGTTCCTGTTAATGTCTGCCCCTAATGCTACTCCATCCCAATATGACTTGGCTTCTCCTCTCTGAGCCCTTCCGATGTGGTCATTAAGAGATTTTGATTGATTACATTTTGATCTTCCCTTAGCTTCTAAAATTCAGTTATTTTTCAGATCAAGGTAATAATCACTGTCTAAATATTTTTATCAAAATGCAAACTTCCCCAAAGTGTTTGCACATACATCACATTACAACTTTACCTCAAACTACCAACATTCTCCAGAGTGTAATTGACAGCCTACTTTGAGCCTGTGTCACACTCTGGACTTGCTGCAATGGCTGCTTTCATGACACCCTTTCCTTCCTTCCCCTCTCCCCTCTTCCCTCTCCCTCTCTCTCCTCTCTCCTCTCTCCTCTCTCCTCTTTCCTCTATCCTCACTCCTCTTTCCTCACTCCTCTCTCCTCACCCATCACTCCTCTCTCCTCTCTCCTCTTTCCTCTATCCTCTCTCCTCTCTCCTCTCTCCTCACCCATCACTCCTCTCTCCTCACCCATCACTCCTCTCTCCTCACCCATCACTCCTCTCTCCTCACCCATCACTCCTCTCTCCTCTCTCCTCTCTCCTCTCTCCTCTCTCCTAGATCACAGACCCCTAGGCTGACCCAGGGACTGGAAAGCCTTGCCGGGATGGGGGCCAGGATGGGGGCCGGAGGGAGAGCCACGCTCCCAGGCGGAGTCTCAGGAGCTGAGGCTGGCTGAACCAATCCTGTGGGAGAGAAAACACTATACAATACGAAGCAGTGAGTGGAACAGCTCTGTCCTGGGAAAGTGTTTTGTTCATTGTGTTTTTCTCCAGGGAGTGCAAATGTCTTCCCAAAAGGACATTCTAACATAAATTGCCAGAGATGGTCTCCGCCAGGCTCAGAACTCAAGGTTTCTAGCTGTTTCTACGGAAACCCAGCTGGACACGAGGTACCTCCTGCCACAGCGATCAGCACACCTAAGGAGGCCTGACCCAGGAGTCCGGGAGAGCGGAGAGTGAAAGGCAGCTTGGCCTGCAGACAGAACCGAGAAATGGAACTCTCAGTGCCTGACTCCGCCCGCCCTGCGGGTCCAGGTCACAAATGTCCTCGCCAGGCCAGGGGAGGGGGGGACCTCCAGGACCAGCCCGCCCTGGCAGCAGTGCTTCTCCAGTTCTGCCCAGAGCCGCCTCACACTGACCCTGATGGTGCCGCGCCCACTGCCTGGGCAAGGGCCCGGGCTCCCACGTGGTGCCACCTGCCCTCCTCACATGGCGGCCTCACTCCTGCCCCAGGCCCAGCTGGTGCCCCCTCAGGCCTGCTCCCATCCTCACATGTCACTGAGGCCCGTGGGTTCCGTGAAGAGGCCTCGCACTCACCTCAGGGCTGCAGACATTTCTCAAAGACACGCAAAGATGCCGGCACGAGGCAAAGGCCCAGTTTGCAAACTGGAGTGGGAGGAAGTCTGAATTCTGGATGGACCACGCTGACTGGTGAGGACTGGCAAAAAGAGATTTTGGTGCAAAAATCAAATGCCAGCCTCCCTCTTTGTTGTGAAGCTCTCTACACATCAAGATAGACTTTGCTCAGGGCCTAAGGCCGTGGCTCTCACACCTTAACGTGCCTCAGCAGTACTGAGCCCAGCCTGGTTTCCGGTCAGCAGGTCTCGGTGGGGCTGGAAATGCTCCTGTCTAACCAGTTTCCTGGGATGCTGTCCGTGGGTTAAAAGGAGAAAATGGTGCCCAGCCTCCAGGGCAGGACGCAAACCCCTCGGGTGGGGAGGGGACCCTCTCCCCCAGCTCCTGCCCTGGGTGCACAGCGACGCCCTGGCCGTGACCAGCCCTGAGAGGGTCCCCGAGGCCCGGGAGGCTGCAGCGGTGCCAAGGCCTTGGCTGCCTTCAGTGCCCAAAGCAGAAGCCATGGCACAGCGGCTTCTCACGCAGGGCACAGGCCAGGCCTCACACCCCCGGGCCCAAGGAAGGCGGAGTTTACGTTGGTTCCATTTACCCTTCAGCTGAGGCTGGGACACTGACTGCGTGGCTCGCTGGGTGCTGTGTTACAACACCACTCGTTTCTCTGATGCTGTACTTGCATTAGGCTCCTCCCTTTCCTTGGCGGGGCGGGGTGGGGGAGAGGGGAGGTGCCCTGCTCATTGAAATGCAGACATAGGCTCTGCCACCAATGAGCTGTTCCATGTAACAAAAATGACACTTCCCACACCCAACCATGACTCTCCCCATCCCCCTGGCCTTTAAGGACAGAGCCTGTGAGAGGGCATGTGCCTGCGATCTCAGTAGACTTTGGTGCTCAGGGTGCTATGTCATCGTGAAAACCCGGCTGGGGATTTCCCAAGAACAGAAAGTGAGCTCGCCCGTTGACATTGCATTGCCCAGGGTCCAATGGTGAGAGGTATAAAGTATAGGATTCAGGATAATAATGGAAGT
This sequence comes from Eptesicus fuscus, assembly GCF_027574615.1. NCBI lineage: Eukaryota > Metazoa > Chordata > Mammalia > Chiroptera > Vespertilionidae > Eptesicus > Eptesicus fuscus. The sequence continues at coordinate 813,610 of NC_072489.1, read as the reverse complement.
CTGGTTCAATAAAGTAAATTTTAACTGATAAAAATGGACACACCAACCGCTATCACCCATTCTCAAAGTATTAGAAGCTCCTGGTGCTCACATGTGTGTTTCTTTAATTATCTGAAAGATAACATGAAGTCAGTCCAGTGCAGTCTGGCACATTTATTTTCCCTAAGCATCTGCGAAGCTCTGGGCCAGGTGCTGGCGACAGGCCGCGGGGAGTCCGCGCTGCCCTCGAGCTGCCCACACCTCACTGCTGAGACCCTGGCTCCCCGGGCCTCGGCACACCCAGCTGGCATGCAGTGCTGAGTTAAGAGCGCGGTCTGTGGCGTCAGAGCACAGGCTGGAAATCCACATCTGCAGCACCCTGGCCTGCGGCTGAGTGATCGGTTTGACGTCACCGAATCCCACTCCTCGCTTATGAAATAGGGTAAGAGTTCCTCCCAGCCAACTGCCAGAGTTGATGAGAAAATGCACTCAACCGCCACCCTTCCCTGTGCCTTTTCCCTCCTCAGCTGCTGTCCTCTCCTGCCTGCCTGAGCCTCACCTCTACAGCAGGAAGCTGGCAGTGACAAGTGTGAGTCCCATCCACCTGTGTTCTGGAAACGTCTTTGTGTGGAATATTCTGGAAACGAGTTTGTGTGGAATATTGGGGTTAAGGGTTTCAATAGGAAGTCACTCTGGATGCTGTTACCATTCTGATCTGTAACTGGGCTGTTGCTTGGAAACTCATGTCTCCATTTCTTCCTTGTTCCATGGGTTCCTGCCTACCTCGCCCTCCATCCTCTGTCTGAGATCCATCTCAGTTTTCATCTTGGTCACCCATGTCCCAGGAAGTACTGACATACCTCTTCTCTTTTCCCTTCCCCTTATTTGGTCTAGAAGAGGTCAAGGGGGGTGGGAGGCATATGTAATACTTTAATCCAGGGGTCCTCAAACTTTTTAAACAGGGAGCCAGTTCACTGTCCCGCAGATCGTTGGAGGGCTGGACTATAGTTTAAAAAAAAAATATGAACAAATTCCTATGCACACTGCACATATCTTATTTTGAAGTAAAAAAACAAAATGGCAAAAACACCCACATGTGGCCCGCGGGCCGTAGTTTGAGGACGCCTGCTTTAATCAATAAAGATCTAAAATAATAAAAAATAAATAAGTCCTGCCTGTAGCCCTGGTGATGACTTCTGGCCCCTGACTCACGTGACTTCTCATCTGCCTCCTGATCTAATCGGCGTATTCACAGAAAACAGCGGCCACTTGGAACCGGTTGTTCTATCTTGGAGGAATGGCACTGGAGAATGCTTGAGGCGGTGGGTCAGATGAGGAAGTGCAGGTGATGGGCATATGGATGAGCTAGATGCAAACTGGAAAGCTCGGTGCTAGAATGAGGTGACTTCCCTCTAGTCTTGACATTGACCCTACTCCAGAGAGCCCGACACCTTCACTGGGAACCTCCCTACCAGGCATGACTGGCTTCTCCTGCCATGACGATCCTAAGTTAAGCACAGGGTTAGACTGTTCTGTAGACTCTATATTTTTTGTTTTGATGGCACACTGAGAGCGCCAGATTCCTCCAGATGTCAAGTTTCCAGAATAGTCTGTGCCCTCCTTCACGCCCCTCCTCCTCCCACAGACCACAGCACTTGTCCGGGCCTTGGCAGATGTCAGAACTAGTGTAAAAACTTATGCCCGATCCCTGAATGTTACCTGAATACAAAATAAACTGTTGTTGTTTTAGCTACCCTGACTAATAGACTAGGTTTGACCCTTTACATTTACCAAATGATCTCAACACCTTCCAGGGAGGAGCCTGGGAGATTGGCATCCATCTTGGTCTAAAGCTATCAGTCCCCACTGCTCACGCCTCCTCCAATATGTTCACAAGCCCACAGGCTTTGGAGGCTCTGGTAAGAGCTGGGAATTTTACACTGAATGAAATGGGGGGAAATTCAGAATTTTTAGCACTAAAATGACATTATGTAACTTGGAGATTTTAAGATGTGCCAAGGCTGCTATGTTGAGATTAGACTGGCGTGGGGAGGTAAAGGCAGATCAGTATGGAGGTTATTGCATAAGTTACAATATTAATTGTGACTTAGTCCAGAGGGAGGGTTAGCAATGGAGGCGGTAAGAAGTGTCTGGATTCTGCTATATTTGAATGATGGAGCCAACTTAATTTCCAGCTGTTATTTACCTAGATCTCATAATTCACTTCCTTTCTTCATTAACCCTCTGCCAAATATAATACCCTCAGGGGTTCCCCAAACACTCCATCTGAAATAGCCCATTATTCCTATCTCTCCCCATCTTATCTGACTTCCTTTTTCCCTGTAGTTTTATGTCCTTGAAATTGTATTACATACTAGAGGCCCGGTGCACAAAATTCCTGCACTGGGGATGGGGGTCCCTCAGCTGGGCCTGTGCCCTCTCACAGTCTGGGAGCCCTTGAGGATGTCCGAGTGATGGCAGTTGGACATCCTTAGTGCTGCCGCAGAGGCAGGAGAGGCTTCTGCCACCAATGCTGTGCTCACTAGCCGTGAGCCTGGCTTCTGGCTGAGCAGTGCTTCCCCTGTGGGAGCACAGTGACCACTAGGGGGAAGCTCCTGTGTTAAGCATCTTCCCCCTGGTGGTCAGTGCACATCATAGTGACTGGTCATTCAACCGTTGGGTCGATTAGTAGATTAACCTTTTATTATATAGGACTAGACACCTAGTGCATGAAATTCGTTCACGGGAGGGGGGGTCCCCTCAGCCCAGCCTGCAACCTCTCCAACAAGACACCCCTTGGGGGATGGCAGTTGGACATCTCTCGCAATCTGGGACAGCTGGCTCCTAATTGCTCACCTGCCTGCCTGCCTGCCTGATCACCCCTAAACATTCTGCCTGACTGCCTGATTGCCCCTAACCCCTCTGCCTGCCTGATCACCCTAACCTCTCTGCCCACCTGCCTGATCACCCCTAACTGCCTCTGCCTGCCTGCCTGATTGCCTCTAATCACCTCTGTCTGCCTGCCTGATTACCCCTAATTGCTCCTCTGCCAGCCTGATTGCCCCAAACTGCCCTCCCCTGCCAGCCTGGTTGCCCCAACAGCCCTCCCGTACTGGCCTGGTTGCCCCCAATGGCCCTCCCCTGCTGGCATGATCTCACCCCCAACTGCCATCCCCTGCAAGCCTGATCTTGCCTCCAACTGTCCTCCCCTGCAGGCCTGATCTCATCCCCAACTGCCCTCTTCTGCCAGCCAGTATGCCCCCAACGGCCCTCTCCTGTTGGCCTGGTTGCCCCCAACTGCCCTCCCCTTCAGGTCTGATCTTGCCCCCAACTGCCCTCCCCTGCCAGCCTGATCACCCCTAACTGCCTCTGCCTCGGCCCAGACCACCATGGCTTTGTCTGGAAGAAAGTTGGATGGCCGGTCATCCTGGTTTAACCTTTTGCACTCAGATGTCGAGTGTGACTCTATATGGTTAGCATTAGAATAAAGGAATCAAGAAAAAAGCAAGCGAGTGCAAAGGGTTAATTAGCATATTACACTTTTATTAGTATAGATAGATTATATAGGATAGGATTGCTTAAATGGGGGGAGGGGCCTTTTTCAGCAGGAGGAGATGCTCTTGGCAGACAAAAACACATAATCCCTATATCTGGACTGATAGCCAGCCATATGCACTATACTGCCAAACTGGTCATTAAAAAATTGAACCACTTTCTTACACCTTATGCCAAACAGCTGTTGCCCTTAAAATCCCTCCTCAGCCCCCACCTTAGGTTCTGCCTTTGCAGTTCACCCAGATTAGGTTCTGATTGGTCTGTTTCTATGCCAGTCAGTGCCTCCAGGCCTATCTCCAGGCCTGATCCACAGCCACCACAGCAACTGCGGATCAGGCCTTGCAGGCCTCTCTCTGGGCTTGCCAGCAGCTATGGTGGCTGCAGATCAGGTGCTGCCTCTCTCTCCGGGTCTCTCTCTGGGCCTGATCCACAGTTGCCATGCCTGCCTCGACCCCCCCTCCCCGCCACCTTGCCCTCCCACCTGCTGCTAACCTTGCTGTGATAGGAGCCTATGGGCCTCTAGGAAGGGACCAGAGGTTCTCCATGCACTTCCTGGTGACTGGTCTTCTGTCTGGTCATTTAGGTCAAGATGGCCCCTGACCTTTTATAATGTAGATGTGATTTTTTTTTTATCGGTTCATTGTCTGGCTGTCCAAATAAAATGCTCTATTTTAAAGAGGACATTGACTGGCCTTTGTCCTCACTATATCCCCAGAGCTATGACCCAGAGTTGACACTCAGATATTTGTTAAGTAAGTGAAGTGATTCAATCAATCTCATTGGGGCCACAAATCTTGATCCCAGCACATTAAGCAATAAATACAAGGTCCTCTTCTTGAGCATATTTACTGTGTGCAGGTCTCTCTCAGGGGTCAGAGAAAAGGTGTCCTGGCATAAAACCTACCCCAGTTTCATCTATTGGCCTAGAGCCAATCTCATCAAACAGCTCTGGCTCTGCATACTTCTCAGACATTTTTTTTGCTCACCATCTTGATCAACAACATTCAATAGTTTTCTAGTTTCCTTCTGTGAATGACTCAAGAACCCCATGGTTTGAGCCAATCACCGCAGAAAACATTTGCCACTATCATCAATGCTATTGAACATTAACAAATGTCAACTTAGTCTGGCCAAAGGGGCCCCAGCATTCTGGATATTGTGAGTTTCATGGAAGAAAGAAACATCCCAATTTTTGAAAGATATGTTCTGATATCCAGCAGTACCAAAGCCATTGGCCTCACTGGCAACAGCTTTATCTGGAGCTGTAAGAGGCACCTGAGAAGTGAGAGACACGTGGGTCAGCAGTGACCCAGAAGCCAGCGGGAGTCTCCTGTATCTGTCAGTCTTGCTCACTGTGTGTTGCTCATCAGCCTCAGTGGAAAGCATCTTTTTCTTAAAATCAATGATGCTCCCTGGACTGATGAGCTGAGAGCCACCAGGATGTCACCAAAGGGAGGAGCTGACAAAGAAATGACTGGCGTGTGAGGCTAATTTTACTGTGGGTGACAGTGAGACAATTCAACCCAGTAAGACCCTTGAAATTAATAATCTAATGCATGAATAATCAACCTGGCTTTGGCCAGCTGCCTGCCCCTACCCGCACCCCGTTCCTGCTTTATGTCCTGTTCTTGCATACTATAGCTTCCTTCAGACTTCTTACAGCAAAAACAGGAATTTTTATTGAGCACTTACTAGATGCCAGGTGCTGCCATCATTTCCATTGTGTTTTTAGTCCTATGAAACTCATAGACTATGGTACCTTTGTTTTCCCATTTCCACATATAAGGAAAGAAACTGGCCCAGACACACAGCTAAGTAGCAGACCAGTAACTGAACCATTACTATCTAAGAGATCAGCATGCTGCCAGCTCCTCTAGACTCTCTTTACTTTACTTACCCTAAACCAGTCCTCCAAGTTTAGTCATCATTCTGGGACAAATTCACTCAAGGCCATGGCCAGAACAAAGCACCAGCAGCTCAACCATCTCACTGCTCATCTCTTCCTTGGAAGGAACATTTATATTTTTTACTTCAAACTTCCATTCCTAGAAGGTTCCCAAGTGTCTTAATACCTTTTCAATGGAAAACAAAGGATCTCCCCTCTGTAACAGCTCTGAAGTGTATAATCCAGTATTGTTGACTCTCAGTGCTATGTTTATAGGTTTCTAGAACTCGTTTATATTGTGTAACTGAAACTTTGTGCCTGTCGATCAACCATTTCCCACCCGCTTCCCATTATCACCGCATCATTTCATAAAGGGTGGCAGGAGGGGCTTGTGGAGTGATGGAGTTTACTGCCTTGGCTGTGGTCAGTCTCACCAGTATATGCATATGTCTAAACACATCATATTAAATACATTAAACATGGGGAGTGTTATGTATATTAATTATACTTCAACAAAGCTGTCTTTAAAAAGACTTTACAACCATCATTTTAAAAAGAAAGAAAGAAAACCAAAAAAATCTCACTATGACCCACAGAGAGGTGATGGTGGAAGAGGGATCACGTGACTCATCACCATAGGCAAGGCAAAGCTTTCAGAGTGCAGGTGAGCTGTAACTGCAGCACCTGGCTCGCACCTGTGCCTGGAGGCCTCCCAGTGGCCTCATTCCGGGTGGGCTTCTATTGCCCACCAGAGCAGTCAAAGCCACGGCAGTATGCAAACAGCATTAGTATTTTATGGTATTGCTTTAAATATTTAATTAAAAAGGCAATTTATTTAAGATTAAAGAAAATAATCTGTAAACCCCCACAATCCAGCCACTTTCACAGAACAATTTTCCTCTTCCTCCTTCTGACATAGTTCGCATGGTTGGCCTTGCAGTGAACTCAGAATGTTTAGTCTTTATTTCACTGAATGTTGCATCATAAACTTATTTCTCAGAATCCTCAGTGCCATCATCATGATTTTATAAAATGACATCATGTCAGGGCAATCTAACTTTAAAACAATCTTCCTAATGTGGAGTAGTAGTTAAGTCGATTCCTGTTTTACATTTTTTGGTATAATTATAGTTTACACAACAGACTGCTTGCAACATGCCAACCATTTTCTAAATGCTCCTCATTTGTTAACTCATTTGATCCACACAACCCACAATTTAGGCTGCAAAACTATTATCTGCATGAAGAATCTGAGACTAAGGGAAGGCACATTACTTGCCCAAGGTCATCAGGAAGTTGAGTGGGAGTCTCACGCACAAGTCCAAGGGCATCTGATTCCTGAAAGTAGGCACTAAAACACCTCTGCAGAAAAACAAACAAACAAAAACCTATCTGTGCAATCATGGGGTTTATTTTCCTGGCAAATATTTCCTTAGAAAAACAATCCTAAGATCTGAAATTATTGGATCAATAAATATGAATATTTTATGATTCTTACTAAATATTTGCACGCCACTCAAAAGAGTTCTTTGTACTTCAAACTCCACCTTCAATAAATAATCATGTCATTAGGACTATAACACTGGCCAACTTCAAGTTCTATGATAAGTTTTCATTTTCCTTTTTAAATAGCTGTCAAATGGTTTTTACAGGTCTTTTACATTAGCTATTCTTTGAGCACCAAGAATGACGGGCACTTCCTAACTTCTTTTTTTTTTTTATTGTCTCAAGTTTTATACATGTTTCCTTTTTCCTCAGTTGACCCCTCTCCCAACTATTCCCACCCCGGGGAAGCCCCCACTGCCCCAGTGTCTGTGTCCATTGGTTATGCTAATATGCATGCATACAAGTCCTTTGGTTGCTCTCTAATCGCCCCCAACTCCCCTGCCATTTGTCTCTAAAGGATATATGCACCCCTATGTTCACAGCAGCACAATTCACCATAGCTAAGATTTGGAAACAACCTAAGTGCCCATCAGCAGATGAGTGGGTTAAAAAACAGTGGTACATCTACACAATGGAATACTACACTGCTATAAAAAGGAAGGAACTTTTACCATTTGCAACAGCATGGATGCCTAACTTCTTTACTAATTGTACATGCACTTTGTTAACACTCTGTTTGCATCAAACTGTTGAGTCCTGGAGAGTGCCTGCATATCTGAAAATAAGCTCTTTAAACCTTCTATCTTTTCCCACAACCTGGCAGAATTTATGTAAACATTTTCTAAGGAGGTGGTATTTTTTTCTCTCAATTTTATTATGTTCCATTGTACATAAGGTTGTGTTGTGTGTTTTGTTTACAGAATATGTGCACCTAGTAGATTCCGTTGCTTTATTGATTCCAAGATGAGGTAGCATGGTAACTTAGCAGCAAAATGGCTTTTTGATACTCAAAATTATTATGAGAAAAATAGCAATAGGGGTTAATATTGCATGTCCCATATGAGAGTTAAGAAGAAAGATTAAATTAAGTCCTGAAACCACCAGTGTGCATGTACCTTACTTTTTATTACAGTGAACAGAATTTTTATTTGTGGTCAGGCATGTGCTTACATCTTCATAATGGTGGTTGAAATAAAAAAAATCTATTTACTATTTTTATTATGCCACTCTACTACATTTGAAGTATAATAATAATAGTTGTTACCTTGATTGCTTTATATTCTCTAGTTATTCGTGTCACCAGAAAATTATTTGTTCATTTTATTTCAATACTAGAGGTCCGGTGCACGAAATTTGTGCACGGGAGGAGGGGGTGTCCCTCAGCCCAAACTGCACCCTCTCCAATCTGGGACTCCTCGAGGGATGTGCAACTGCCCATTTAGGCCCAATCCCGGGATCAGGCCTAAACATGCAGTCAGACATCCCTTTCACAATCCAGGACTGCTGGCTCCCAACTGCTCACCTGCCTGCCTTCCTGATTGCCCCTAACCACTTCTGCCTGCCAGACTGATCACCCCTTAACCACTCCCCTGTCAGCCTCATTTACGCCTAACTGCTCTCCTGCCAGCCTGTTTGCCCCCAACTGCCCTCCCCTGCAGGCCTGGTCACCACTAACTGCCCTCCCTTGCAGGCCTGGTCCCCCCCCAACTGCTCTCCCCTGCAGGCCTGGGTCCCTCCCAACTGCCTTTCCCTGCAGGCCTGGTCGCCCCCTACTTCCCTCCTCTGTCGGCTTGGTCACCGCTAACTGCCCTTCCCTGCAGGATTGATCTCCCCCAACTGCCCTCCCTTGCAGGCCTGGTCCCTCTCAACTGCCCTCCCCTACTGTCCTGATCACCCACAACTGCCCTCCCTTGCAGGCCTGGTCCCTCCTAACTGCCCTCCCATGCTTGCCATCTTGTGGTGGCCACCTTGTGTCCACATGGGGGCAGGATCTTTGACCACATGGGGACAACCATCTTGTGTGTTGGAGTGATGGTCAATCTGCATATTACTCTTTTATTAGATAGGATAGAGGCCTGGTGCATGGATGGGGGTCAGCTGGTTTGCCCTGAAGGGTGTCCTAGATCAGGGTGGGGGTTCCCTTGGGGTATGGGGAGGCCTGGGTGAGGGGCCTGTGGTGGTTTGCAGGCCAGCCACACCCCCTGGTGACCCAAGTGGAGGCCCTGATATCTGGGATTTATTTATCTTCTACAATTGAAACTTTGTAGCCTGGAGCGGAGCCAATCCTTCTGCTTGCTTCATGGTGGCAGCCATTTATGTTGGAATTTATTTACCGTCTATAATTGAAACTTTGTAGCCTTAAGTGGAGGCCTGGGCCGGCCAGAGTGTGCAGAAAGCTTGGCTTCCTCCATCGCCGGGGGCAACCCTAGCCTCCTGCTCTTTCAAGCTCCATGGCTGCTGCCATTTCTGTTTTGATTGATGTATCTTCTATCATTGAAACTTTGTAGACTGGAGTGGAGGCCTAAGCCAGCAAGGGCAGGCAGAAAGCTTGGCTTTCTCCATTGCCAGGGAAACCCAAGCCTCCCTCCTGCTCTCTGTGGCTGTAGCCACCTTGGTTGGGTTTATTTGCATATTTACTCCTGATTGGCTGGTGGGCGTGGCTTGTAGGTGTGGCTTGTGGGTGTAGCGAAGTGATGGTTAATTTGCATATTAATGTTTTAATTTTTTTCATTTTTATTAAGGTATTATATGTGTACATATCTTACCATTGCCGTCCCACCCCACTCCCATACATGCCCTCACCCCCCAGAGTTTTGTGTCCATTGGTTATGCTTATATGCATGCATACAAGTCCTTCGGTTGATCTCTTATCTCCCCCACCTCTCCCTAACCTTCCCGCTGTAATTTGACATTCTGTTTGATGCTTTACTGTCTCTGTATCTATCTTTTTGTTCAACAGTTTATAATTTTCTTTATTATCCATAAATGAGTGAGATCATGTGGTATTTTTCTTTCATTGACTGGCTTATTTCACTTAGCATAATGTTCTCCAATTCCATCCAGGTTGCTGCAAATGGTAAGAATTCCTTCTTTTCTATGGCAGCATAGTATTCCATTGTGTAGATGTACCATAGTTTTCTGATCCAGTCATCTGCTGATGGGCACCCAGGCTGTTTCCAAATCTTAGCTATGGTAAATTGTGCTGCTATGAACATAGGGGTGCATATATCCTTTCTTATTGGTGTTTCCAGTTTCTTAGGATATATTCCTAGGAGTGGAATTACTGGGTCAAATGGGAGTTCCATTTTCAGTTTTTTGAGGAAACTCCATACTGTTCTCCATAGTGGCTGCACCAGTCTGCATTCCCACCAGCAGTGCACGAGGGTTCCTTTTTCTCCACATCCTCGCCAGCACTTGTCATTTGTTGATTTGTTGATGACTGCCATTCTGACAGGTGTGAGATGGTACCACATTGTCATTTTGATTTGCATCTCTCGGATAATTAGTGTCTTTGAGCATGTTTTCATGTGTCTCTTGGCCTTCCTTTTGCCATCCTTTGAAAAGATTCTATTTAGGTCCGTTGCCCATTTTTTTTATTGGATCATTTATCTTGCTTTTATTAAGTTGTATAAGCTGCCTGTAGATGTTGGAGATTAAACCTTTATCAGTGATAACATTTGCAAAGATGTTCTCCCATACAGTGAGATTTCTTGTTGTTTTGTTGATGGTTTCTTTTGCTGTAAAAAAGCTTTTTATTTTGATGTAGTCCCATTTGTTTATTTTCTCTTTAGCTTCCATTGCCCTAGGAGCAGTATCAGTGAAGAAGTTCTTTCGGCATATGTCTGAGATTTTGCTGCCTGTGGATTCCTCTAGTATTTTTATGGTTTCCCGTCTTATGTTTAAGTCCTGTATCCATTTTGAGTTTATTTTTGTGTATGATGTAAGGTGGTGATCTAGTTTCATTTTTTTTGCATGTATCTGTCCAATTTTCCCAACAACATTTATTGAAGAGACTGTCTTGACTTCATTGCATGTTCATGCCTCCTTTGTCAAATATTAATAGAGCATAGTGGTTTGGGTTGATATTTGGATTCTCTATTCTCTATTCTATTCTATTGATCTATATGTCTGTTCTTGTGCCAGTACCATGCTGTTTTGAGAACCGTGGCTTTGTAATACAGCTTGAAATCTGGTATTGAGATCCCTCCTACTTTATTCTTCTTTCTCAGGATTGCTGTGGCTATTTGGGGTCTTTTTTTCATTCCAGATGAATTTTTGGAGAGTTCTTTCTACGTCTGTGAAATATGCCATTGGTATTTTAATGGGGAGTGCATTGAATCTATAGATTGCTTTGGGTAGTATGGACATTTTAATGATGTTGATTCTACCAATCCATGAACATGGTATGTTCTTCCATCTGTTTACATCTTCCTCTATCTCTTTTTTTCAGTGTCCTGTAGTTTTCCACATATAGGTCTTTTACCTCCTTAGTTAAGTTTATTCCTAGGTATCTTAATTTTTTTGGTGTGATGGTAAATTGCTTTTTTAGTCTCTCTTTCTGTAAGTTCACTATTGGTGTATAGAAAGGCCATAGATTTCTTGGTGTTAATTTTGTATCCTGCTACATTGCCGAATTCATTTATTAAGTCTATTAGTTTTTTGATGGAGTCTTTCAGGGTTTTTTTATGTACAATATCATGTCATCTGCAAAATAAGGACAGCTTTACTTCTTCTTTTCCAATTTGGATGCCTTTTGTTTCTTCTTCTTGTCTAATTGCAATGGCTAATACTTCCACTACTATGTCAAACAGGAGTGGTGAGAGTGGGTATCCCTGTCTTGTTCCTGTTCTTAGGGGAAATGGTTTTAGTTTTTGCCCATTGAGCATGATGTTTGCTGTGGGTTTATCATATATAGCTTTTATTATGTTGAGGTATGATCCTTCTATTCCCACCTTGTTGAAAGTTTTTATCAAGAAAGGGTGTTGGATTTTGTCAAATGCTTTTACTGCATCAATTGATATGACTATGTGATTTTTATCTCTCAGTTTGTTTATGTGATATATCACGTTTATTGATTTGCGGATAGTGTACCATCCTTGCATTCCTGGTATGGTTATGCTGTATGATCTTTGGTTATGCTGTATGATCTTTCTGATGTACTGCTGGAGCCAATTTGCTAGAATTTTGTTGAGGATTTTGGCATCTATGTTCATGAGGGATATTGGCCTGTAATTCTCTTCCATTGTGTTGTCTTTATCTGGTTTTGGTATTAGGGTGATGCTGGCTTAATAGAAGGAGCTTGGAAGTGTTCCTTCCTCTTGAATTTTTTGGGATAGTCTGAGGAGGATAGGTTTTAGTTCTTCCTTGAATGTTTGGTAAAACTCTCCTGTGAAGCCATCTGGCTACAAGCTTTTGTTTGCCGGAAGCTTTTTGATGACTGCTTCAATTTCTTCCATAGTTACTGGCCTATTGAGCTGTTTAGATTCTTCCTGATTGAGTTTTGGAAGGTTATATTTTTCTAGGAATATGTCCATTTCCTCCAGGCTGTCCAGTTTGTTGGAATAGAGTTGTTCATAGTATTTTGAAACAATCCTTTGTATTTCAGTGGGGTCTGTTGTTATTTCACCTCTTTCATTTCTGATTTTGTTTATTTGGGATAGTCTGAGGAGGATAGGTTTTAGTTCTTCCTTGAATGTTTGGTAAAACTCTCTTTGCTTCTTGGTGAGCCTGGCTAGAGGTTCATCAATCTTGTTTATCCTTTCAAAGAACCAGCTCCTGGTTTTGTTGATCTTTTGTATTGTTTCTTTGGTCTCTATGTCGTTTATCTCTGCTCCGATCTTTATTATTTCCTTCCTTCTGCTTACACTGTGCTTTTCTTGTTGCTCTCTTTCTAACTCTTTGAGTTGTAGGGTTAGGTAATTTATTACCATTGTTTCTTGTTTTTTTGCAGTAGGCTTGTAGAGCTATGAACTTCCCTCTCAAGACTGATTTCGCTGTGTCCCATAGATTTGGGATTGTTGTGTTTTCATTGTCATTTGTTGCCATGATGTTTTTCACTTCTTCCTTAATCTCTCTGGTAACCCAGTCATTTAATAGCATGCTGTTTAGTCTCCATGTGTTTGATTTCTTTGGATTGTATTTATTGTAGTTGATTTCCAGTTTTATGCCACTGTGATCTGAGAAGATGATTGATATGATTTCTATCTTCTTGAATTTGGAGAGACTTTGCCTATGTCCCAACATATGATCTATCTTTGAAAATGACTCATGTCCACTTGAGAAGAATATATATTCTGTGGCTTTGCGGTGAAATGTTCTGAAGATGTCAATTAATTCCATCTGGTCTAGTGAGTCATTTAGGATTGATGTTTCTTTGCTGATTTTTTGTTTAGAGGATTTGTCCAATGGTGATAGTGGGATATTAAAGTCTCCTACTATGATTGTATTGCTATTAATCTCTCCCTTGATATCTTCCAGTCGTTTTTTATGTATTTGGGTGCTCCTGTATTGGGTGCATATATGTTTACCAGAGTTATTTCTTCTTGTTGGATTGTTCCCTTTAGTGTTATGAAGTGGCCTTCCTTATCTCTTGTTATGTCCTTCACTTTGAGATATAATTTGTCAGATATAAGTATTGCTACCCCAGCTTTTTTTTTCATTTCCATTCACCCAGAAAACCTTTTTCCATCCCTTCACCCTCAGTCTGTGCACGTCTTTTTTTCTGAGGTGGGTTTCTTGTAGACAGCAGATATATGGGTCTTGTTTTCTTATCCAATCTGTTACCCTATGTCTTTTGATTGGGGCATTTAATCCATTTACATTTAAAGTTATTATTGATAGGTACTTATTTGTCGCCATTTTTACTCTATACCCCTGTGTTCCTTCTTCGCTTCCTTTTTTTTTTTTTTTTTTTTTTTTTACAGCATACCCTTTAGCATTTCTTGCATTGCTGGTTTGGTCGTGATAAATTCCCTTAGTCCTTTTTTGTCTGTGAAGCTCCTGATTTCACCTTCAATTTTGGTTGATAGCCTTGCTGGGTACAGTATTCTTGGATTGAGACCCTTCCTTTGCATGACTTGCTATATTTCATTCCATTCCCTTCTGGCCTGATGAGTTTCTTTGAGAAATCAGTTGCTAGTCTGATGTGGGTTCCTTTGTATTTAACTTTCTGTCTCTCTCTGGCCGCTTTTAAGATTCTTACTTTGTCATTGGTGTTTGCCAATCCTATCTAATAAAAGAGTAACATGCAAATTGGCCATCACTCCAATACACAAGATGGCTGCCACAAGATGACCTGCAGAGGAGGGCAGTTGTGGGCAGTTAGGGGTGACCAGGCCAGCAGAGGAGGGCAGTTGGGGGTGACCAGGATGGCAGAGGAGGGCAGTTGGGGGAGACCAGGCCAGCAAAGGAGGGCAGTTCGGAGGGACCCAGACCTGCAGTGGAATACAGTTGGGGGGGACTCAGGCCTGCAGGGTAGAGCAGTTGGGGGGGCACCAGGACTGCAGGGAAGTGCAGTTGGGGGGAACCAGGCCTGCAGGGCAGGGCAGTTAGGGGGGGATCAAGCCTGCAGTGGAAGACAGTTGGGGGGGTGGGGACCCAGGCCTGCAGAGAGGGCATTTGGGGGGGGGGGGACCAGGCCTGCAGTGGAAGACAGTTGGGGGGGACCAGGCCTGCAGGGAGGGCAGTTGGGGGGACAGGCCTGCAGGGGAAGGCATTTTGGGGGAACCCAGTCTGCAGTGGAGGGCAGTTGTGGGTGATCAGGCCAGCAGGGAGGGCAGTTAGGGGTGACCAGACCGGCAGAGGAGGGTAGTTGGGGTGGACCAGGCTTGCAGGGGAGGGCAGTTAGAGGTGACCAGGCCAGCAGGGGTCGGCAGTTGGGGGCGACCAGGCCTGCAGGGGAGGACAGTTAGGGGCGACCAGACTGGCAGGGGAGGGCAGTTAGGGGTGACCAGACCAGCAAGGGAGGGCAGTTAGGGGCAATTGGGCTGGCCGGGGAGCAGTTAGGTGTTGATCAGGCTGGCAGGGGAGTGGTTAGGGGGTGATCAGGCTGGCAGGCAGAAGCAGTTAGGGGCAATCAGGCAGAGGCAGGCAAGCAGTTGGGAGCCAGCAGTCCTGGATTGTGAGAGGGATGTCCAACTGCCCGGTGTCTAAACAGGTGGTCAGACATCCCTCAAGGGGTCCCAGATTGGAGAGGGTGCAGGATGGGCTGAGGGACACCCCGCCCCGTGCACGAATTTCATGCACCGGGCCTCTAGTTTAATTATAATGTGCTTTGGCATCGGTCTTTTGGGGTTCATTTTGCTTGGGACTCTGTGCTTCTTGGATTTGTGTGGGTTTTTTCTTCCCTATATCAGGAAAGTTTTCTGTCATTATTTCTTCAAACAGGTTTTCTATTCCTTGCTCAGTTTCCTCTCCCTCTGGAACCCCTATTATGCAGATGTTGTTTTGTTTTGTGTTGTCCCAAAGTTCCCTTAGGCTCTCCTCCTGCTTTTTAATTTTTTTTTTTCTAAAAGCTGCTCTACTTGGGTATTTTTTTCAATCTTGTCTTCTAGCTCACTGATGCAGTCCTCTTCTTCTTCTAGTCTACTCTTGATGCTTTCTATTGAGTTCTTTACAGCAGCGATGTCATTTTTCATTTCTTCTTGGTTCTTCTTCATTTCCTCTTGGTTCTTACACATATTGTCGAATTTGTCTTCCATTCTTTTCAGCCATCTTATGACCATTTCTCTGAATTCTTTCTCTGATAGGTTGCTGGCCTCTTATTTGTTTACTTTCTTTTCTGGTGATGCCTGCTTTTCTTTCATATGCGGGCTGTTTCTTTGTCTCCCCATGGTCTCCCTTCTCCGGATGTCTGGTTATGTAGTTCTCTCTCTCTTGCATTGATTTAAAGGCACAAAATACACACAACCAGGTACAACACACAAGGCACTGAACAGCGATATATTCATGATATTAATAACCTCCAATAAAGGTGACCACCAGTGAAAGGCAAATTAGGGGATAGGAGAGAAAGAAGAGTAAAAAGAAAGAAAAAAAAGGAGTGTCAAAATAAAATTGGGAAAAGGAGAAAAAAAAATATGAGACACTAGAACGAGACTAATAGAGAAAAGAGGAACAAACTATATATATATATATATATATATATATATATATATATATATATATATGGAGAAAACTCCAATAGAACAACCACTAATCACAGTAAATGCCAGCAATAAGTACCTGGATATTAATACAACCTACAACACCAACTAATATCAAGCGAGGCAAGGGAAAACAGAAGTAAAAACAAAACAAAAACACAGCAAACAAACAAAAAAAAGAATAAGCAAAAAAATCATAAAAATTCGATACAATCAACATTCAAGCAAACAACAACAAAAGGACAGAAAGAAAAATAATTTTTTTTTTATATTTAAGACAGCGAAGAGAGAGGTGTGTATGGACTTGGAGCAGGGGATTGGAAATTAGATATATACGTAGGGTGAAATTTTAGCAGGGGGAAAACAGAAAGAATAGGGAAAATCTAGAGCAGGAAAAGGTTAAGATAAGCAGGACACCAAAAGGGGAAAGGTTAGAAAGAGAGTGATGGCATAAAGGTAGAGCTGAGATAGATTAAAATGATGGTGAAGGAAAGATGAAAATAGACTCTAGAACACTAATCCAGAAGTAAAATAAAGAGAAAATAACTTGACATTTTAAAATAATAATAATAATAATAATAATAATAATAATAATAATAATAAAAAAATAAAATAAAAAAGGTAAAATAGTAGTAGTAATAATGCTGATTGCAAATAAAAATGTAATAATTAAAAAGGTAAAATAAAGTGAGGAAAAAAGAAAAAAATAGTTTCTTAAGTAAATGATGCAAAAAAATGAAAATAAAAAAATTAAAATTAAAATAAAAAATAAAATAAATAAAATGTGCAGTAGTGAAGGTCATTCACTTCCTCTATTGTTCTGTTTGGCACGCCTGTTTCCCAGTCCAGACAGTATTGCAGTTCCCTGTGTTTCACTGCTCCTCAGTGTTGTAATCCAGTCCTGATTTTTAAGCAGGCGGTGTCTTAATTTCTGGTATTCCTTTAATTTTTTTATTACAGTAGGGTCAATTTGTGCTTCAGCCTCTGGGTGGCAGTGTTTCTGGGTTGACTTCCAGGATTCTAAGGCCTCTCTAGCCTTTTTTCTCTGTGGCACTCAATACCAGTTTGTGGAGGCTGGTGGGCAAATTCAAGCAGACTGCACACCCCTGAAACTCCCAGGCTATCCCTCCACGTCAGATCAAAACGGGTTGCTCTTTAGAGATCCCCCCTGTTAGCAGCTCTGAGGACCCCCTTCCACAATTACGGATCACAGCAGCCCCAACAGCCACGGACTTCTCCAGGCACAGACCTCCCTGGTCCTCCAGCTCCCGCAGTGCACACGCGTTTCTCTCTCCTGCCGGGACTAGAAACCTCACTCTATCCCCAGCGAAATCTGACCTTTCCGTGGTGGAGTGAAGAGCTCCTTTGAGTCCAAGCGTTCGCACCACCTGGGACTGGTGTTCTGGGGCTCACAGCTGTTCGGTGGTCGCCGCAGCTGTGGACCCTCAGGCCTCCAACAAGATCCACTTTCCCTTTCAATATGGCAAGGTTTCCAAGTCCGAGCCCGTAGCTCCGGGAGGGGACCCAGCCGCCATGGGGGCTGCCCTGTCAGGGGAACCCCGTCCAGCAGTCCCTCACCTTCTCCTGGAGTTCAGCTGTCCCTCAGCTTGCTAACAAACACTCTCAGTGCGACCCTCAGCTGTTCTTTCCTTCTGCTCCGGGACAAGGCTCAGAACACGTCTGTCTATTCTGCCGCCATTTTCTCCTCCCCCCATATTACTCTTTTATTAGATAGGATTTATGTCTCACTTCTTTTTCATGTCTTTTTTTATTTTAAATGAGAGAGATAGAAACATCAATGATGAGAAGGAATCATTGATTGGCTGCCTCCTGCATGCCTCTCACTGTGGATCAAGCCCACAACCCAGGCATGTGCCCTGACCGGGGAATGCAACCATGACCTAGTTTGTAGGTCAATGCTCAACCACTGAGCCACTAGCTGAGCTTTTCCATGTCTTATTACAAGACTTTTCAAGACAATACCAACCACTGTTGGGGAATGTGGGCATCCAAACACCTAGAAGTTTCCTCTGCATCATGTAAGAGCTGTGGGATGGTATTTTGAAATAAGGTCTCCCGCAGTTATGTGCACCCCTTCCTTGTGCTTCCTACCCCCCTCAGCCACCAGTGGCATCGCTCTGTTGAGAAAACTGGCACACCACGAGAGCAGTTAAGAGACTGATGGATTTCAGAAGCCTGAGTTTTGAAGGTTATTGGCTCCAATGATTATTCCATAAACAAAATACTTGGATCATTGATAGAGATCCTCATCCTCACACTAGACTCAGCTTCCCCAATCGGGAGGCAGGAAAGAAACAAGTCTGGCCTTTAGGTGGTCACCCTTGGAGAAGGGAATGACATAAACTCAAGATTGGGAGGCAAAAGCCAAGCGAAGTACTGAGTGGACATGAGGGGACTCACAGATCCTTACATTTCTCTGCCTGGGCCCAACCGTGTCTTCCCCCAGGTTCTGCCCAGCCAGATTCCTGATAGGAATTGGTCTACATGCATCAAGGTCCTGCTCAGAAGCCACAGGTGCTGTTGAGGGAAACCCCTCCTGAGCATCCAGACTTCGGCGTGGGGCACGTTCACAGGGAGAAGTGTAAGGAGCAGGAGTGTGAAGGCCTCCGATCCTTTGAGTCAGAGGGGCAGGAGTCTGGTGCCTCAGGGTCAGTGACAGGAGCCAGCAGACCGGGGTGAGGATGATACCCCAGCTCTGTGCTCCTTTCCCGGGTCCTTGGCCTACTGCCAGTATCTGGAAGCAAAACCTCTATTCCCAAATGAGGATTTTACGGAGTATTTTTAAAATTTTGGAATTTGCAAACTTTCCTCAAGTGATTTTGTAAAGCAACATTCACTGCAACTATGAAGTCTTGAGTATTTTAAAAATATTCCAATCACAAGGGTGAGCCGCAGGAGGAGGGAAAGAACATGGCGAGTGGTCATGGTGAGTGGGTCAGCCTGTGGCCCGCTGTCAGCAGCCATCCCACTGGGTTCACACACCCACACGTGTGCGATGCAGGGACACTGGCTGTGAGAGGCAGGAGGGCCTCCCGGGGGCCCGGGCACATGGCCTCACCAGAATTCTCCCACAACAGCCCCAGTCCTTCTTCACCGCCGGAGGCCTCCGGGGATGCAGTGGTGAGGACGAAAGCATGACCGCGGTTCATTATTCCTCACCCCTGGCCCTTGCAGAGCGCTGGATGGCTCCCTGGCTCTCTGGGCCTTGGGAAGCCTGTGGGTTCGGGCTATGGGTTTCCCTGTAGTTGGGTTTGCTCTGCTTTCATTGTGAGCCAAACCTCCAGCCGCCCTGTGCCCGGAGGTTATTGGTGTATGCTGGCAGCGAAACAATGGGCTGAGGCAGCAGAGCGAGTGCAAGAGCCATGCCGCTCTGCCAGGCTGGGCAGCCGCCCTAGGGCACAGAGCCCTGGCGCAGACCTGCGAGCTCCCGGGGAGCACCTGCTGAGGTCGGTGACTCCTTTGTAACGCTTTGCAGGTGCAGGCCCTCTCTCCCACTGGACTTCCTGGTCACTTGTCCAGTGGTGATTACAGCTCCATCTGGCTGCCTCAAAGGCCAGTACACCCCCATGCCCACCCTTTCTTGTGACCCTTCTACTTGCCACAGAAACAATGGTGTATTTTCTTCACTGTCTGTATAATTTCCCCCCAAAATACACCGATGAAGAGAAGAAAAGTCTCAGTGTCCCCTTTCCTTCCCAGTGCCACCATCTCTGAGCGTTGCACCTGCTCACCCCTCAGGCCACACCCTCCATCTCTCATCCACCTGAGCACTCCGGGAGTCCCCAAGATTGGGCTCCGGAGTCATTCACGTGCTGTGAGGCCACCACCAGCCCTCCACATGCCTGCTTCCTGTGCCTCCCGCAGCACTGCGAATCCCTCCATAATAACCATCAAAACACACGGAGCAATTGTGCTAAATGTACAAACACCTCCACATCTAGCGGGGAACAAATGAAGAATTTTCATGTCTTAAGCAGAGAAACTACATGTTCACATAAACATGGTTATTTGCCAAAATATGAATTTCAGAATCAGACGTCTGCCATTGACAAGTTACCTTACTCTCTTCATCCAAATTATCTCACAGATACTCCAATTCTGAAATTAGTATATTCTGAAATAATTAGCCTAATTGCCCAGTGTCTAAAAATAGAGAACTTGAGATAGTGACATGTGAATAACTAAATATGGAGGAGCTATAAAAATAACCAAAAACAATTAACAAAATGGCAATAAACACTTACCTATCAATAATTACTTTAAATGTAAGTGGACTAAGTGCTTCGATCGAAAGATGCTGGGGGCTGAATAGGTTCCCTACAAGAGACTCACTTCTGATTGAAAGACACAGAGAGACTAAAACTGAAGGAATGAAAAATACATTTCATGCAAATTAGAAAAACAAACAAACAAAAACCCAGGGCTCGCAATACTTGTATCAGACAAAAAACTATTTTGTGTTTTCCCTTGAAAGTAGATTTAATTTTATTTAAATTACAAATGTTCTGTGTCTTGCTCCAAAATCACCTCCAAAGTTATCCTCTTGAAAAACAAACAATTTCCGGGGGAACATTTTGAAAACAGTAAAAGAAAATTTCACGTTTCTTTAATGTTGACCCATCAAAAGATCCATAATCTAAGTTTCAGCATTTGACCTGTCCAGGAGAGTTCCAGATCATTCCTTCAGAACTGCAGTCACTCCCGGGAGGTGAAGTGTGGGAAAGTGCTTCCCTAGGGATGCGCTGGCGAACAGCCCTGGAGGGGAAGGCTTCCTGGAGCCCGTAACAGAGGAAGGAGGAGAGGACTGAGCCGCCTGGGAGAAGCTGTGTTCGTGTTCAGCTGAGGGAGAAATCGCCTCCAGGGTCAGCAAACTCAGCTCCTTCTGGCACTACAGCCATTCCTCCACTCCAGCTGCCGAGTTCTAGAAAAGGGTGAAAGGACGAACCAACGTAGAGAACACATGAGACAGACAAGGACTGCTGGCTTCGTGCCTGCAGGAAGGGCACTGGTCGCCAGCGTCATGGCTCCGTCTGCAAGGCAGCCCGCGTGGGGGCTCTGGGGACACTGCGGGGCTCCAGCCTGCGGGCGCCCACACACTCTGGAGCAGCTCTGAGCGCAGGTCTGCTGAGAAGCGGGGCCGACTTGGCCATTTGGGGATCCTGTGCTGAGGATGCTCCTGTGGAAGTAGGTGAGCTCCGCGTCGGTGTCAAATCTCAGCAGAGCCGGAAAGTCCTCTGGGTCCAGCTCGACCAGACTGTCCCTCCTGGCGTGCTGCTCTCTGGATGCGGGAAGCGTGCTATTCCCACCCTGAGTCCCAGGGCCTCAGCCCACTCCCCAAGGGGAGAGACGAGGGGGATCGCCCCTGTTCTGACCAAGTTACTGCCCTGCATACAAGGCTAAGCCTCAGCCCAAACAGCTTTGATTCCCAGGAGGAAAGCGCCCTGGCCGCCCAGGCCCAAAGCTGCTGAGCTGCGCCACAGGGTGCAGGCCACACTGGCCCTCAGCGGAACTGAACAAGAATTCTCAGAGGCAGACGGACAGTCTGTGCGCCTGTTTGTTCAATAAGCGAATATTGGCAAATGCCCTGTTGCCATGGAATCATGGCCTGGGCGTTGGGTCAGGCCACAGGGGGTAAGTAGGGAGGCGGGCTGTTTCTTGCAATGCTTCTGGATGGAGAGATGTGGTCAGTGTGCTGACACTCCTGCACATAACAGCACACAGGCCTCCACTGGAGAGCGAGGGGTCCCAGATCCAAAGTCAGGGTCAAAGGCGGCCATGCTGACTCCGCTGCCTGGGTCTCCTCTGAGGCTGGCCAGGCATCTTTCAGAAACACCTGCTGTCCCTTTGCTGTTTCCAATGGCTCTTTCTCAGAGGCAAGCTTAATGGTCCCAGCAATGGCACATGCTGTCACTAACGGTGGAGAGAATCAATAGCTGGCCAGGTATTGCGTGGACTCGACCTTCAAAATTCCTGCTCCCAGATAGTACCCCCACGCGGTGACATCTCCCACAGCCTCAGGCAAGGCCCGCTGCGGCCAGGGGAGGGCATGCAGCATGGCAGCACATCAGATTCAGGGGGACAGGGAAGCACGACTCGCTATCTCGCAGGAAGTAGGGGCCAGGCGGATCACTAGCGTTTGTGTAGCTGGTAACAGCAGTGTTTACCACAGAGCCCCGAACATGGGTGGATGGCTACCATTAGAAGTAAATATCTTGGCCTTGTTAGGAGGGTCCGGAGCCACTGAAACCCTTATTCTGGGGGTAGGGAACGTCCGGCCCACGGGGACCATATAAGATCCTTGAAATCATGTGGTCTGGCCCTGCCAAGACATTAGGGGTGAGCTAACTAAGTGTTTGACCAAATACAGCAGCTAATTTTTAAGGTGATAATTCTGTTAGAACAGTGGTCAGCAAACTCATTAGTCAATAGAGCCAAATATCAACAGTACAATGATTGAAATTTGAGAGCCAAGTTTTTTAAACTTAAACTTCTTCTAATGCCACTTCTTTAAAATAGACTCACCCAGGCCGTGGTATTTTGTAGAAGAGCCACACTCAAGAGGCCAAAGAGTCGCATGTGGCTTGCGAGCCGCAGTTTGCCGACCATGGCGTTAGAACATCCACATGGCCCTGGGCAGGAAGAGGTCCCCGCCCCGCCCCCACCACAAACCATAACGTGGCTCTGACTAAAGTCCCTCCTCATGTCAGACACGGTGCTGAGGCCACCCACGCCCTGGAACTGTCTGGGGACTTTGTGCCCAGGCCTTTCGGGTCCACTGCAACAAGGCACCACTGCTTCCAAATTTAATCCCACAACCTGGGCAAGTCTGGGCCTCGAGGAGGTCCCTGACACCCTGACTCAGTCCTGCATACTGGGTGCTTCCTAAGGTGCTTGACTGTCTTTATCACGCCTGTGTGCACCAGGCATCTGCCACTAACTTCATCAACGAGGGAAAAGGCAGCAGTCGATCTGCACTCTGGACATACGTTGGCGACTGTAGCTTAGTCAGCAATGATCAACTGGGCTACTCTTGGTCCGAAAAACTCAGCAAATTTGCCCACCACCCCAGCCTGGCTGAGGTGCTGGCCAGGGGTTAAAACAATGTCAGCAGATGTGAGCAGGGGCAGGGATTTCCCAACCTGAAGCTCGTCCCGGGGAGCACCATGCTCATTGGAGGACCCAGCACCTTCAATTTCACCTGCACCCCAACTGAGAACACTCAAACCATGGAGCGTGGTTCAGGGTGAGTCCAAGACCCCCGGGCTGCCTGGGTACTAATACTCTTCCCTCTTAAAACCACTCCCGCCAGATTCACCCGTGGGAAGTTCCTGAGCGAGGCAGAGTCCACGTGTTGCACAAAGCCTACGAACCCCACTTTGAAATTCAGATTGTTCTCTGTGTCTCTCAAATTCCAGGTCTTGATTCCTCTGTAACTGTCTGCCCTGGTGGTGAAACCCGCCTGGAGGAAACGATCAGGTACAAGCTCAGGCAAGACTGGTTTCCTCCGCATTTCCTCGTAACTTTTTCACAGCGTCACACACTGCAGCCCAGCTGACGACAGCGGGCACCATCAGTCTGCAGGATGACTCAGCAGGCTTCGACGGCATTTCTATGTCCACTTGCTACATGACATTCCAATTCAGGATGTTTTCAATGTCATTTTCTTCACTAAAAATTGATCACAATTCCAAATGGCTGCCTCCAGAACTCTGATAGGAAATGGTAAGTGTCCACACTTTAATTATCCATTTTTTTCAAATTGAAGACTTTCTTTCCTGATTGTACAAAATCCAAAGGCCCAATGAGGTGTGGAAGTGGCTCGCTCCGGGTTCCTGATGGCCACACGCCTCACAGCTGCACGTCAAGGCTCCAAGTAGCAGGCTGACAGCACGCTGTGGGGGACACCACTGTGCACTGGGGCGGGGGTGCTTCTGTGAACTGCATGCTAGCCAGACAGACAAAATGACTTAAAATAAAGACTGAAAAGAGACAAAATCTGGCATTACACAATGGTGCATTGGTCAATCCCATAGGAAGCTATTACATTTGTAAATATTTATGTATCCAACACAGGAAACTTAAATTCATAAAACAAACATTAACATACATATTGGGGGAAATTGACAGTATTACTAGAATAAAAGGGGACTTTAATACTTCACTTACATCAATGGATAGATCATCCAGACCGAAAATCTCTAAGAAAAGTTTGCCCTTAAATGATGCATTAGATGAAATATATTTAATAGACATATTCAGAACATTTTATCTAAAAATTGCAGAATATACATTTTCAAGTGCACATGGAACATTCTCAAGGATAGATCACATATTAGGCCACAAAACAAGCCTCAATAAATTTAAGATTGAAATCATATCAAGCATCTTTTCCAATTGCAACAGTATCAACTAGAAATCAATTACAAGAAAACGGAAAAGAGCATAAACACATGGAGTCTTAAAAACATGCTAGGAAGCAACCAATGGGTGGTCAATGAAGAAATAGAAAAAGGAAATTAAAAAGTACCTTGAGAAAAATGAAAATGGAAACACAACTTTCTAAAAATCTATGCAACAAAATCCGTTATAAGAGAGAAGTTTACGGAAATATAAGCTTAACTCAAGAAACAAGAGAAGTCCAACATGAAGGGAAAGTCTAAGATAGTGAAGCAGGTACAAGTTTCACTCACCCTCTCCCATAACGACATCAAAATTAGAACTAAATTACAGAAAAATTCGCCTGGATAACCCAGTGAAGGTGAGCTGAACAGCAGTCAAGGACACGCAGGAGAAGCTGGTGGGGAGAAGAGCTGGGAAAGAGTCAGGTCCTATACCCGGATGCGGTGGTTGAGAATCAGCAGCAAAGGTGCCCCCTGAGGAGCAAGGTCTCATCCGGAGCCAGACTTCCCAGCCCAGAGCATCAGTGCTGGAAAGAGGAGCCCACCCACCATCTGGCTGGGGAAGTCAGGGGGTTCCATCTGCATGGGTGAATGGAAGGCTGCTGGGAGCCCAGGCCCCCTCTATGAACACAGCGCACAGTCTCACTCATGGACTCTGGGCTCTGGTGAAGAAACAGAAGCAGGGTTCAGGGGAGTTGCAGAGTAATAAGGAAAAGGACTGAATTATGTGGCTTCAGGGAGACGGCTGGACGGACAGCCTCCAATGTTCCTGTGTTGAGTCCCCCGACTAGATCACCTACAGGTGCCGTTTTTCCTGGGTAAGCACCCCCTCCAACTCCAGACATGGCATTAACCTGGTGCGCTAGCTCTGCCCCAATGACTCCCTGGGCCCCAGCCTGGCCAACTCACACAGGGCCAGGAGTTCTGTCAGCAGCAGCCAGCCTGGGCCCATGTTACACTCTTTTTTTAAAAGCTATTGAGGCATTTTGATCAAGCAGGTGCCATGGAAATACACGGAGAAACTGAATTGTGTGGCTTCAAGATGACAGCCACCTTTACACACGCTCACAGGTGCCATCTTTTCTATATTAAGCCCTCCCTCAACATGGCCGGATATTCATCTGCTTTAGCTTGGTGAACTCTACTAGCTCCACCCGAGTTCTCCTGGAGACCTGGCCCCACTATAAAGGCCCAGGCTGATGGAAGCTGGCTTCAGTGATCCCGAGACTTTTGCTGAGTTTTCTCAGATCCAACACTGCCACCAAATTTGAATTAACCTTGAGAACACCACTCGCCCCAACGTAGTGGCTCCTTAAGAACCTGCCTCACACAACTCATATGCTGCCTAAGGTTCTTTCCATGGCTGAGACTGATGGCCAGCTGCAGTGGTGGTAGGTGCCTTGGGCTTTTTGCTGACCTGCCCTGGGCCCATTTATTCCCCAGATACCCTCTTCCACCTCCACCCACCCCTCTCCCCACCTGCAGTCACCACACTGTTGCCCTTATCTATGAGTTATTCTCTCTTTTTTTTTCTCAATCCCTTCACTCCTCTAATACCACACACACACCAGAGCTGTCTGTCTGCTCTCTATCTATGAGTCGGTCTCTCTTTTGCTTGTTAGTTCAGTTTTTTCATTAGGTTCCACAAAGGAATGAGATCATATGGTACTTGTCTTTCTCTGGCTGGCTTATTTCACTTAGCACAACGTTCTCCATGGGTAAGATTTCCCAGATGTGGCAGTCTGCCTTATACACCCATATTTGTGACTGTGCATGGTCTTGGTGCCTCTATCCCTTGTGTTATTCAAGTCCCAAATGCACAAAGATCATAAAAAAAATTATAAACAATTATGTGCCCACAAATTGGACCACATAGAAGAAATGAATAAATATCTAGAAACATACAACCTTCCAAGACTGAACCAGAATATCAACAACAACAAAAAATCTGAACACATTACTAGTAGTGAATTAAATCAGTTATCAAAACACTCAACAAGTGTCCAAGGCCAAATGGCTTCATAGGTGAATTCTGCCAAACATTTAAAGAAGAACTAATATCCATTCTTTTCAAACTTTTCCAAAAAATCAAGAGGAACAAATGCTTCCAAAATTATTCTATGAGACCAACATTACCCTGATACCAAAACCAGACTAAAAAAATTACCACAAAAATAAAAGTATAGGCCAATATCCTGAAAAATATAAATGTAAATACTCTCAATAAAACATTAGCAAATAGAGTTCAACAATACATTAAAAGGATCATACATCATGATCAAATTATATTTATTTTAAGTATGCAAGGATGGCTCAATATCCACAAATCAATTAACATAATACACCATAATAACAAAACAAAGGAAAAAATTTCATGATCATATCAATAGACGCATAAAAAGCATTTGAAAAAATTCAACACCCATTTATGATAGAAACTCTCAACAAAGTGAGTATAGAAGGAAAATATCTCATCATAATAAATATAACATGTGACAAACCCACAGATACATTATATGCAGCAGTGAAAAATTAAGCTTTTCCTTGAAGAACAGGAACAAGACAAGGATGCCCACTTCTACCATTTTTATTCAATGTAGTATTGGAAGTCTTAGTGATAGCACTCAGACAAAAATATAAGTTATCCAAATTGAAAAGAAAGAAGTAAAATTGTCACTATATGCAAAAGACATGTAGTGCATATAAAAAACCCTAAAGATTCCACCAAAGAAAAACTATCAGAACTAGTAAATAAATTTAGTAAAGTTTTCAGTATATAAAATTAATATTCAGAAATGTGTTTCTATACACTAATAATGAACTATCAAAAAGAGAAATTAAGAAAACAATACCACTTATAATTACATCAAAAAGAATAGATTATCCAGGAATAAATTTAATCAAGGAAGTGAAAAACCCAAACTCTGGAAACTATAAGACATTAAAAAAAGAAATTGAGGTAAATACAAATAAATTGAAGGCAATACTGTTCTCATGGGTAGGAAGGATTAACATCATTAAAAGATCTGTACTAACCCAAAACAA
Organism: Eptesicus fuscus; assembly: GCF_027574615.1. Taxonomy (NCBI): domain Eukaryota; kingdom Metazoa; phylum Chordata; class Mammalia; order Chiroptera; family Vespertilionidae; genus Eptesicus; species Eptesicus fuscus. The sequence continues at coordinate 786,197 of NC_072489.1, read as the reverse complement.
TCTACATATTCAATGCAATCCCTATCAAAATACTAGTTTCTAGCTGGTTTGGCTCAGTGGATAGAGCATTGGCCTGTGGACTGAAAGATCTCAGGTTCAATTTCAATCAAGGGCATCCTGGGTTGTGGACTCAATCCCCACTAGGCGGCATACAAGAGGCAGCGATCAATGATTCTCTCTCATCATTAATGTTTCTATCTCTCTCTCCCTCTCGCTTCCTCTCTGAAATCAATAAAAATATATTTTTTAAAAAAATACCAGTGCCATTTTTCACAGAACTAGAACAAATAATCCTAAAATAGATATGGAACCATAAAATATGTCAAATAGCTAAAGAAATAATGAGAAAGAACAAAGTTGGAGTTACCAATTTTCCTGATTTCAAACTATAGTATAAAGCTAATAGTGGCCAAACAGTACTGTACTGACACAAAAACAGACAAATCCTATATAATAAAAGCTTGTTATGCAAATCAACCGAACAGTGGAACGACCGGTTGCTATTATGTGCACTGACCACCAGGGGGCATATGCTCAATGCAGGAGGTTCCCCCAGCCCACAGGCCCCAGGCCAGCCAAGGCAGGTGCAAGTGGGGGCTCCCCAATCGCCCCACTGGTCACCCCACAAAGGAAGACTACCAGAAGTGGTGGCAGGGAGCAGGGTTGGTGAGTGGGTAGCACCAGGCCAGCCAAGGCAGGTGCCAGCGGGGCCTCCCCAACCAGTGAGGCCCTGCTGGTTGTCCCACAGATCAGCCCTGATCGCCTGCCAGGCCTAGGGCTCCTAACCATGCACGAATTTTGTGCACCAGGCGTCCAGTAGATCAATAAAACAGAATAGAGAGCTTAGCAATAAGCCCATGTTTATATATAACAAAGAAGGCAAGGATATACTATGGGGAAAAAATGTGTCTTCAATACATGTTGTTGGGAACTCTGGACAGATACATTAAAAAAATTAAACTGGACCACTGTCTTGTACTGTATATAAAAAATAAACTTAAAATGGATTAAAAGCTTCAAGGTAAGACTTGACACCATAAAATTCCTAGAGGAAAATATAGACAGTAAACTCTTGGACATACACTCAGTATAAAAAACAAGCAATCTGAGAAAACTGGGCAGAGGGCCTGAATAGAGATTTTCCTAAAGAAAACATACAGATGGTCAACAGAGATATGAAAAGATGCCAAACATCACTAATCATCAGAGAAATGCAAATTAAAACTAGAAGGTGATATCACCTGACATCTGTCAGTACTATTATTATTAAAACGTCAACAAACAACAAATATTGGGGTAGATGTAAAGAATAGGGAACCCTCTTGCACTGTTGGGGGCAATGTAAATTAGTGCAGCCACTATGGAGGTTTCTTGAAACATTAAAAATAGAACTGCCATACAACCCAGCAGTTCCACTTCTGAATACTTATCCTAAGAAAACCAAAACTCAAGATTAAAAATGGTGGCAGAGTAAGTGGATGCTGCACAGACATGCTCCCAGGAATAAAGTGGAATTACAACTAAAATACAGAAAAACTTCCTGAATAATCAATGAAAACTCACAGGAGAGAACACTGAGACCTGAGGAAACCACACAGAGACTGGTAGGAGGGGTGGAGGCACAAAAGGGCTGGCCAGGTGCCCACAGAAAGCAGGTGAAGCCCCAGAGAGGTATCTAGCTGTGTGGAGTTGCCTCTGAGAACTCTGGGATTTAATCCCTAAGCTGGGACCCTCCAGCAAAGAGCACCAAAACTGATAAGGGTACTCACATAACATCTAGCTGTGAAAAGCAGTGGGGTGCTATCTGCCAGGGAGTGGCAGCTGAAAATTCCGGCACCCTCTTAAAGGGCCAATGCACAAAAGTCCCTGTGGAGCCACCCACCTTGTGCTCTGGCAGAGGAGAGTAAAGTGGACTGGAATTGTGAGAGCAGAAGCCAGGACTGGAGACTTAGGGGATAGAGCTCAGAAGGCAGACACCCCAAGTTTCATGAGCTGAGTCATTTCCTCACATAGTGGAGGGCATCTTTCCCACATAGACATTTGATTTGCCTTGCCTGGGGGGAAGACAGTTGACCCATCCTATTGGGGGGAAAAAAAAACTTGCCCTGAGAACACTTAAGAAATTAAAAATAACAGTTCGCCTCCTGGTGGGTAGAAGCAACTGCCCCACCCTGTTGAAAAACACTCTTGCCACACCTGAGGACAATTACCAGGGGAGCAATTCAAGTTGGAATCCTATCAGGCTGTAGGCAGAGGCAATCTCTGGAGGCTTTGAGTCTTCACCTGATCTAATTAGTCAGAAACAGCCTTTAGCAATGTCCTGGCCCTAGCCAGTTTGGTTCACGGGATAGAGCATTAGCCTGTGGACCAAAGGGTCCCAGGTTTGATTCTGGTCAAGGGCATGGACCTTGGTTGCAAGCTTCTCCCCAGCCCAGGCCCTGGTCAGGGCTCATGCAGGAGGCAACCAATCAATGGGTTTCTCTCAGTTTGATGTTTCTCTTTCTGTCTTTCCCTCTTTCTTCCACTCTTCCTAAAATCAATGAAAAAATATCCTCAGGTAAGGATTAACAAAACACAAAAACAAACAAACAAACAAACAAAAACCCACAATGTCCTAGAGATTAAGAGGTATAGAAGATCTACCTAATATATAGTTACAAATCCAACAGACAGCCAACATGAGGAGACAAAGAAACAACCCCAAAGAAAAGAACTAGAGAATTTTCCAAAAGAAGAGATAAATGGAGCAGAGATAAGAAATTTATCTAAAACAGAGTTCAGAGTAATGAGAGAAAGATGCTCAATAGCATGAAAAAGATCTAGTAACTATGAAAAAGAACAGTCCTAGATAAAGAATGACATAATACAAATAAAGAGCACATTGGAAGGAATACATAGCAGATTGGGGGAAGCTGAGAATCAGATAAGTGAATTAGAAGACAGGGTAGGAAATATCACTCAATCAAAGAAACAAAAAGAAAAAATAATTAAAAAACAGAAGGACAGCTTAAGGGAGATGTGGAACAACAGGAAACATGACGATATTAAACTAGCAGGTGCGACAGAAGAAACAGAAAGGGAAAAAGGAATAGAGAATGTGTTTGAAGAAATAATGGCAGAAAACTTCCCTAAACTTATATAGAAAAAGTCACACAAATTGAGGAGTAACAGAGAACCCCAACCAAGAAGAACCCAAACAGGCCCATGCCCAGACACATAATTAAAATGCCAAAAATTAAAAAGACAAAGTGAGAATCTTAATGGCAGCAAGAGACAAGAAAAAAGTTAACTACAAAGGAATTCCCATAAGGCTGACACCTGATTTCTCATCAGAAACTCTACAGGCCAGAGAAAGGAATGGTATGAAGTACTCCAGGTAATAGAAAGCAAGGATCTGAGACCAAGATTACTATATTCAGCAAGGCTATCATTCAAAATAGACAGTAAAATAAAGAGCTTCCCAGACAAACAAAAAAAAAAAAAAAAAAAAGCTAAAGGCGTACATCACCACCAAGCCAGAATTACAAGAAATGTCAGAGGGACTGCTGTAATGAGAAGAAGAAACAGAGAGAGAGACCTAGCCATACAAAATTAAAATGGCAATAAATAAGAACCTATCAATAAAAACCCTAAATGTAAATGGATTAAATGTTCCAATTAAAAGACATAGGGTAGCTGAATGGATACAAAAACACGGCCCAACTATATTTGTCTACAAAAGACCCACCTCAGAACAAAAGACACACATAGGATGAGAGTGAAGAGATGGAGAAAAAATTTCCGTGAAGTGGAAAAGGAAAAAAAAAACAACTGGTGTAGCAGTACTCATATCCAACAAAATAGACTTCAAAATGAAGTCCATCACAAGAGACAACAAAGGTTAGTACATAATACTAAAGGGATTGATCCAACAAGAGGATATAACCCTGGTAAACATATATTCACCCAAAATAGGAGCACCTAAATATATAAAAAAAACCTTCTAGAGGACTTTAATGGAGAGATCAACAACAATACAGTCATAGTAGGGGACTTTAACACCCCTCTGACTTCACTGGGTAAATCTTCAAGCAAAAACTTAACAAAAAAACAGAGACTCTAAAGCAGTGGTTCTCAACCTTTCTAATGCCATGACCCTTTAATACAGTTCTTCATGTTGAGGTGACCCCCAACCATAAAATTATTTTTGTTGCTACTTCATAACGGTAATTTTGCTCCTGTTATGAATCGTAATGTAAATATCTGTGTTTTCTGATGGTCTTAGGCGAGCCTGCTAGCGGTTCTCAACCTATGAGTCATGACAGGTTGAGAACCGCTGCTGTAGAGCCTAAGAACATCGGAAAACACAGATATTTACATTACGATTCATAACAGGAGCAAAATTACTGTTATGAAGTAGCAACAAAAATAATTTTATGGTTGGGGGTCACCTCAACATGAGGAACTGTATTAAAAGGTTGCAGCATTAGAAAGGTTGAGAACCACTACTCTAAAGGATACACTAGATCAGATGAATTTAATTGACATTTATGGAATATTTCACTCCAATGCAGCAGAATATCCATTATTCTCAAGTGGTTCATTCACAAAGATAGAATACATGTTAGGACACAAAGCAAGTCTCTACAAGTTCAAGAAGATTAAAATCATATCAAGCATCATCTCAGATCACAGTGGAATGAAATTAGAAATCAACTATAGTAAAAACGCCCCAAAACATTCAAACACATGAAGGCTAAATAGCATGTTATTAAACAACTAGAGGCCTGGTGCATGAAACTTGTGCACAGGAAGGGTTGTGTCCTTCAGCCCAGCCTTCACCTTCTCCAATCTGGGACCCCTCGAGGAATGTCCGACTGCCCTCTCTCAATCCTGGACTGCTGGCTCCCAACTGCTCACCTGCCTGCCTGCCTGATTGCTCTGAAATGCTTCAGCCTGCCAGTCTGATCACCCCCTAACCACTCCCCTGCAAGCCTGATCGACGCCTAACTGCTCCCCTGCTGGCCCGATTGCCACTAACTGCCTTCCCCTGCTAGCCTGGTCACCCCTAACTGCTCTCCCTTGCCAGCCTGGTCTCCCCAACTTCCCTCCACTGCCAGCCTGGTCACCCCAAACTGCCCTCCCCTGCAGGCCTGGTCCCCCCCAACTGCCCTCCCCTGCTAGCCATCTTGTGGCAGCCATCTTGTGTCCACATGAGGGTGGCCATCTTGTGTGTTGGAGTAATGGTCAATTTGCATATTTCTCTTTTATTAGATAGGATGAATGGGTTACCAAAGAGATCAAGAAAGAAATAAAAAAATTCCTGAAAACAAATGAAATTGAACACACAACAACCCAAAATCTCTGGGACACAGCAAAAGCAGCCCTAACAGGGAAATTCATAGCACTACAAGCATACCTCAAAAAAAAAAAAAAAAAAACAAGAAAAATCAGCAATAAACTATTTAACCCTACAACCCAAAGAACTAGAAAGAGAGCAACGAGAAAAGCACAAAGTAAGTAAAAGGAAGGAAATAATAAGGATTGGAGCAGAAATAAATAACACAGAGACTAAAAAACAATACAAAAAAGCAATAAAACCAAGAGTTGGTTCTCTGAAAGGATAAACAAAAATGATAAATCATTAGCCAGACTCATCATGAAACAAAGAGAGAACACAAATAAATAAAATCAGAAATGAAAGTGGAAAAGTAACCACTGACACCACAGAAATACAAAGGATTGTAAGAAAACACTATGAATAACTATATGCTAACAAGCTGGACAATGTGGATGAAATGGACAAATTCCTAGAAAAATATAATCTACTCAAACTGAATCTGGAAGAATCAGAAAACCGGAATAAGCCAACAACAGCTGTTGAAATAGAAGCAGTAATCAAAAACTCCCAACAAACAAAAGCCCAACTCTGGACAGTTTCACAGGGAAGTTATACCAAACATTGAAAGAACTAACACCTATACTCCTGAAACTATTCAGAAAATCCAAGAAGAAGGAACACTTCCAAACTCTTTGTATGAGGCCAGCATTATCCTAATTCCAAAACCAGATAAAGACACTACAGAGAAAGAGAATGGCAGGCAAATATCCCTAATGAAACATAGATGCTAAAATCCTCAACAAAATATTAGCAAATTGAATCCAGTAATATATTAAAAAGATCATATACCATGATCAAGTGGGATTTATTCCAAGAATGCAAAGCTGGTACAATATCCACAAATCAATAAATGTGATACATCACATAAAAAATTGAAAGATAAAAATCACATGATCATATCAATAGACACAGAAAAAGCTTTTGACAAATCCAACACCCATTTTTTGATAAAAATTCTCAGTAAAGTGGGAATAGAGGGAGCATATCTCAACATGATAAAGGCCGTATATGACAAACCTACAGCCAATATCATACTCAATGGGCAAAAACTAAAATCATTTCCCCTAAGAACGGGATCAAGACAGGAATACCAATGTTCACCATTACTGTTTGTCATAGTACTGGAAGAGCTAACCAAAGCGATCAGATGAGAAGAAAAATAAAAGGCATCCAAATTGGAAAAGAACAAATAAAATTGTCATTATTCACAGATGACATGATATTGTACATAGAAAACCCTAAAGACTCCATCAAAAAACTACTAGAACTAATAGATGAATTCGGCAATGTAGCAGGATGCAAAATTAACACCCAGGAAACTATGGCTTTTTTATACACCAACTAGAGGCCTGGTGCACAAAATTCATGCATGGGGCGGTTGCCTCAGCCCAGCCTGCACCCTCTCCAATCTGGGACCCCTTGGGGGATGTCTGACTGCTGGTTTAGACCCAATCCTGAGGATCGGGCCTAAACTGGAAGTCGAACATCCCTCTCACAATCCTGGACTGCAGGGCTCCTAATCACTCACCTGCCTGCCTGCCTGGTTGCCCCTAACTGCCCCCCTGCTGGCCTTGTTTCCCCTAACTGCCCCCCCCACTGGCCTGGTCACCTCCAACTGCCCCCCTCTGCCAACCTCATTGCCCCTAACTGACCCCTCTGCTGGCCTGGTCGCCCCCAACTGCCCACCCTCCAGCCTAGTCACCCCTCACTGCTGCCCCCACCAGCCTAATTGCCCCCAACTTCCCCCACTGCCAGCCTGGTCACCCCCAACTGCAGGCCTGTTCGCCCCACATAGCCTACTGTTCAGTCATTTGGTCGTCCCTCACTAACCCCCCTGCCGGCCTGGTCGCTCCATGCAGCCTGCTGTTCAGTTGTTTGGTCATCCCTCACTAACCCCCCTGCTAGCCTGGTCATAGGCAGCCATCCTGGGAGGGTGTGGGGGTCAATTTGCATATTACTTCTTTATTATATAGGACTAGGGGCCCAGTGCATGAAATTTGTGCACTGGGGAAGGGTCCCTCAGCCCAGCCTGCCCCCTGTCACATACGGGGAGCCATCAGGGGATGTCCTATGGATGGCTTAAGCCCACTCCCCATTGGGAGCGGACCTAAGCCGCAGTCTGGCTTCCCTTTGCTTGAGGCGACCGAGCTGATCAGGGGAAGGAGCCCGCCCCATCACCCCTCTGCTGCAGCCACTGCCAGTCACCGCAGCCGCCCAGGTATTTTCATCAACACAGACCCCAGTCCCTTCACCAAGAAAAAATGACAACTTTCTTTAGGCATTTTCAAGATGTGTCTTTCATAGGATATGACATTTCTTTATTTTTCTTTTTATCCTCACCTGAGGATATGTTTCCATTGATTTTTTTCCCCTTCCCTCTGATTCCAAGCTCAGCCCCTTCCCAAGCCAAAAGCCTCCTCCCCAGGTTTAGGCTTGGGAAGGGGTCCCCCCCCACCACCACCACCTCTGATCTCAGGCTCTGCCCCTTCTTAAACCTAAAGCCTCCACCCCAGGCTTTAGGCTTGGGAAGGGGTTTCCCCCTAGCACCTCCCCAAGCCTAAAGCCTCTGCCCCAGGCTTTAGGCTTGGGAAGGGGTTCCCCCCAGCACCTCCCCAAGCCTAAAGCCTCCACCCCAGGCTTTAGGCTTGGGAAGGGGTTCCCCCCCCCTGCACCTCCGATAATAGGCTTGGCCCCTTCATAAGCCTAAAGCCTCCACCCCAGGCTTTAGGCTTGGGAAGAGGTTCCCCCAAGCACCTCCCCAAGCCTAAAGCCTCCACCCCAGCCTTTAGGCTTGGGAAGGGGTTCCCCCCCAGCACCTCCCCAAGCCTAAAGCCTCCACCCCAGGCTTTAGGCTTGGGAAGGGGTTCCCTCCCAGCACCTCCCCAAGCCTAAAGCCTCAACCCCAGGCTTTAGGCTTGGGAAGGGGTTCCCTCCCAGCACCTCCCCAAGCCTAAAGCCTCAACCCCAGGCTTTAGGCTTGGGAAGGGGTCCCCCCCCTCCTCCGGCACCTCTGATCATAGGCTTGGCCCCTTCCTTAGCCTAAGCCTCCGCCCCAGGTTTAGGCTTGGGAAGTCATTGTCCCCCCACCTCCACCCCCACCCCCACCCGGAACCTCCGATTGCAGGCTCGTCCCCTTCCCAAGCCTAAAGCCTCCACCCCAGGTTTAGGCTTGGGAAGGAGTCCCCCACCCCACTCCACCCCTACCACACCTCCCATTGTAAGCTTGGCCCCTTCCTAAGCCTAAAGCCTCCACCCCAGGTTTAGGCTTGGGAAGGGGTTCCTCCCCACCCCCCGCACCTCTGATCATAGGCTTGGCCCCTTCCTAAGCCTAAAGCCTCCACCCCAGGTTTAGGCTTGGGAAGGAGTTCCCCCTCCCACACCTCCCATCACAGGCTCGGCCCCTTCCCAAGCCTAAAGCCTCTGCCTGATGGCCAGCTGGGAGTGACCTGGGTGCCGAGGAGGTTCCCCGGATCCAGGTATGTATGCAAATAACTGCCATCTTGGTTGGGTTAATTTGCATACTCGCCCTGATTGGCTGGTGGGCATGGCTTGGGCGTAGCGAAGGTGCCAATTTGCCTATTACTCTTTTATTAGGTAGGATAATGAACTTGCAAAAGAGAACTAAAAAAACAATCGCATTTACCATTGCAACAAAAAAATTAAGATACCTAGGAATAAACTTAACAAAGGAGGTAAAAGACCTCTACTCAGAAAACTATAGGACATTGAAAAAAGAGATAAAGGAAGGCATAGACAAATGGAAGAATATACTGTGTTCATGGATTGGTAGAATCAACATCATTAAAATGTCCATACTACCCAAAGCAATCTATAGATTCAATGCACTCCCCATTAAAATACATACAGCATATTTCACAGACCTAGAAAGAACTCTCCAAAAATTCACCTGGAATAGAAAAAGACCCCGAATAGCCACAGCAATCCTAAGAAAGAAGGACAAAGTTGTAGGGGTCTCAATACCAGATATCAAGTTACATTACAAAGCCACTGTTCTCAAAACTGCCTGGTCCTGGCACATGAACAGACATATAGACCAAAAGAACCAAACAGAGAACCCAGAAATCGACCCAAACCATTATGCTCAATTAATATTTGACAAAGGAGGCATGAACATACAATGGCGTCAAGACAGTCTCTTCAGTAAATGGTGTTGGGAAAATTGGACAGATACATGCAAAAAAAAAAATGAACCTAGAGCACCAACTTACGCCATACACAAAAATAAACTCAAAATGGATAAAGGACTTAAACATAAGACAGGAAACCATAAAAATATTAGAGGAATCCACAGGCAGGAAAATATCAGACATATGCCGAAGTGATATATTTACCCATACATATCCTAAAACAATGGAAACTAAAGAGAAAATAAACAAATGGGACTACATCAAAATAAAAAGCTTCTGCACACAAAAGAAACCATCAACAAAACAACAAGAAAGCTCACTGCATGGGAGAACATATTTGCCAATGTTATTTCCGATAAGGCTTTAAACTCCAAAATTTACAGGGAACTCATACAACTTAATAAAGGAAGATAAACAATCCAATCAAAATATGGGCAAAGGACCTAAATACACATTTTTCAAAAGAGGACATACAGAAGGCCAAGAGACATATGAAGCACTAGAGACCCGGTGCATGAATTTGTGCATGGGTGGGGGTCCCTCAGCGTGGCCTGTGGGGATTGGGCCGAAGTTGGTAGTCCAATGCTGCCTGCAGCTCCTGCCCGCCGATCCTGCTCATCCCGGCCCCCCAGCACCTGCCGCGGGCTTGCGCCCAGTCAGCCCTAATCAGGAGAGGCTCATGCCACCACAGCAGCGCTTGCCAGCCATGAGGCCTGCATCTGGTGCCCATCTCAAGGAGGGTTGTGGGGGACTGGAAAGCGATCAGCCCTCCGGGTGGGCAGTGAGACACCCTTGCCAGCTCAGGATCTGTCCTGCTGATGTTTGTGCAGGTTGTCGGGAGCCACCTGGTGGCCGCTTTTATGTAATTTCTTCCTTGTGGAGCATCTAGGGAGGGGAAGTGGCTGCAGTGCCAAAGGCTGACTTCCAGGAGGCTGGTGGCGCTGTTGGGATCGTGCCTGGCCTGTTCTCAGGAGATTAGACCTGCAGGACTACTGAGGGGGTGAGTGGCTGCCACCAGGCTGGTGAGCCACTGGGACAGGTAGGTCAGCTAAGTGGCACTCCCACCGTGGGAGCGCACTGACCACCAGGGGTCAGTTCCTGCATTGAGCGTCTGCCCCCTGGTGGTCAGTCCGCCTCATAGCAACTAGTCAACCGGTCGGTCAGTCATTTGGATGCTTAGGCTTTTATATATATATAGATGCTCAAAGTTACTAATTGTCTGAGGGATGCAAATCAAACCACAATGAGGTACCATCTCACACCTGTCAGAATGACTATCATCAACAAATCAACAAAAACAAGTGCTGGCGAGGATGTGGAGAAAAAGGAACCCTCATGCACTGCTGGTGGGAATGCAGACTGGTGCAGCCACTGTGGTAAATAGTATGGAGTTTCCTCAAAAAATTAAAAATGGAACTTCCATTTAATCCAGTAATCCCACTCCTAGGAATATATCCGAAGAAACTAGAAACACCAATCAGAAAGGATATATGCACCCCTATGTTCATAGCAGTACAATTTGCAATAGCTAAGATTTGGAAACATCCCAAGTGCCCATCAGCAGATGAGTGGGTCAGAAAACTATGGTACATCTACACAATGGAATACTACACTTCTATAAAAAAGAAGGAATTCTTACCATTTGCAGCAGCATGGATGGACCTGGAGAGCATTATTCTAAGTGAAATAAGCCAGTCAGAGAAAGATAAGTATCACATGATCTCACTCATTTGTGGAATATAATAACATAAACTGATAAACAAAAATAGATCCAAAGGAAAAAATATTTTAGAATATAATAGAAGTAACCCTGTTATTTGCAGGTTTTGAATATTTCCTACAAGTTTTGTGATATACTATGTTAGTACAGTTTTGGTAATATTATTATATTTAAAAATTATTTTCTTGAAATATTTATGTTTATTACATGTAACATTATTACATTTAAAATTGTTTTTCTTGAAATATTAATGTTTATGGTATGTAATATTATTATATTTTAAATCATTTTTCTTGGAAAAAAACACCTCTAAGTTGAAAAGATATATGCACCCCTATGTTTATTACAGCATTATCTACAATAACCAATATGTAATGGAATATTATTCAGCAATAGAAAAGAATGAAATCTTGCCATTTTTGACTACATGATTGGACCTAGATAAGCTTCTGCCAAGTTAAATAATTCAGATAGAGAAAGACAAAAACCATTTGATTCCACTTATATGTGTAAACTAAAAACAAAATAAAAAAATTAAAAAACAAAACAAAACAGAAGGATTCATAGATACAGGAAACTGACTAATGGTTGCAGGGTTTAACAGGGGGTAGTGATTGGAGAGGGTGAAGAAGAATAAGAATTTCAAACTTCCAGTTATAAAAGAAACCAGTTGCAGGGGTGTAATGTGTAGTATATGAAATATAGCTAATATCAAACTAAATGTGTGTGGTGATTAATGGTTACTAGACTTATTATGGTGACCATATTGTAAGGCATATTAATTTTTAATCACTAGGTTTTACATCTGAAATTAATATAACATTTTATGCCAAGTATACTTTCATTAAAAAGTATTTAGAAAGTATCAATAATAATTTAGTGACTAATAAAATAAATAGCAGGTAGATAGATGATAGATAAATAGATAGATAGATAATAGATAGAGATAGATAGATAGATAGATATATAGATAGATAGATAGATAGATAGATAGATAGATAGATAGATAGATGATAGATAGATAGATGATAGATAGATGATAGATAGGGATGCAAAATGATACAGATGCATTCATCCAGGAAATGATATCCTTTCTTCCTGAGGCCTAGTGCCTTTTAAACAGAATGAAGATGCCTATTTTCAAATCTTTTCAAAACAACAAAGATACCACTACCCTCATTCAAAACCAACCCAGACACCACAAAAAAGTATTACCCTTTGTGACAGCATAGTATTTCGTGACATCTAGAGAGCATTTCACTGTGTGAAATAAGCCAGTCAGAGAAAGACAAGTACCATATGATTCACTTATATGTGGAATCTAATGAACAAAATAAACAAACCAAATAGAAATAGACTCTTAGATGGAGAACAGACTGGCGGTTGTCAGAGGTAAAGAGGGCAGGGTGTAAGAGGTAAAGAGCTTAAGAAGAAAAAACCACTCATAGACACAGACAACATTATGGTGATTACCAGAAGAAAGGAAGGATGAATGGTGATGGAAGGAGACTTAATTTTGGGTGGTGAACACACAATACAATAGACAGGTGATGTATTATAGAGTTGTACACCTGAAACCTATATGATTTTATTAATCAATATCACCCCAATAAATTCAGTAAAAATTTTAACAGATTATTACCATTAATAAGAGAACCTTGCTGATGCTGGCGAGGATGTGGAGAAAAGGGAATCCTAGTACACTGCTGGTGGGATGCAGACTGGTGCAGCCACTGTGGAAAACAGTATGGAGTTTCCTCAAAAAATTAAATATGGAACTGCCATTTGACCCTGTGATTCCACTTCTGGGAATATATCTAAAAATCTTGAAACACCAATCAGAAAAAATATATGCAGCCTTATGTTCATAGCAGTATTATTTACAATAGCTGAAATCTGGAAACAACCCAAGTTCCCATCAGTAGATGAGTGGATAAAAAGCTGTGGGACATTTACACCATGGAACACTACGCAGCAGTAAAGAAGAAGGATCTCTTACCCTTTGGGATGCATGGGTGGGCCTGGAAAATATTATGCTGAGTGAAATAAGCCAGCCAGAGAAAGACAAACATCACATGATCTCACTTATTTGTGGAATCTAATGAGCAAAACGGATTGACCAACAAAATAAGACCCGAAGCAGGGAGGCATGGAACAGACTCACATACCTGGTGCAGGGGTGCAGGGACCAGAGAGATAAACCAAATAACTTACCTGCTTCTATGCAGAGCCCATGGACACAGACAGTAGGGTGGTGAAGGCCCAGGAGGGGAGGGCCTGGGTGAAGGAGATTACAAGGGAGGAAATGGGGGGCATTGTAATATTGTCAACAATAAAAATTTATTAAAAAAGTAAAAAACATTTGATATCACAGCTCTGACATTTTACTTTCATAAAACTACAAACCCTTGTTTCTCATGATGTACTCTAATGTATTCTTTCTCATCCATTCTGCTCTCTTCTGTTTCATTTTAAGGAATACCGCTTGTGAATCCAAGGCGACTAGATGGAGTCACAGCAATGCTAATTTCTCCCTTTGATGATGTACACAAAATGCCGTCAGTCAGACATCCCCCCAGGGCTCCTGAACTGCGAGAGGGCGCAGGCCAGTCTGAGGGGCCCACCCGCCAAGTGCACGAATTTCGTGCAGCGGGCCTCTAGTATTATTATAACCAGCTAGAAAGAAAAATGTGGAAAATATATGAAAAGTATACATAAAATGTCACATAAACTCTTAAAAAGTTCTTGAGATAAGGAAGTTTACTGTATTGTATATAATATTAAGTAGTATATGATTAATACATTGGTTTAATTTTATTTTTATCATAAAACTGATTAATATTGAGGAGAACTTTATGAAATGATTTCAAAGTTCATCAAGGCACATTCGTCAAAGATGAAGCCAGTGCAAGGAGTCAGAGCAGGCGGTGAGCGAGGGGGCACACGGGCACAGGCCAGGAGGCTGCCATCTGGTGGAGGCACATCGGCAGCTTCGAGTCAGGCAGGGGAAGTTAACTCCTCGTGGTGGTTATTAGGAAAGAAAATTATAGAAAACTGTCTACCACCAAATATAAGAGGAAATCCTCAGGAACAAAGGAAGTTACGTAATAATGTCACAATTGCTTTAAGATGTACAGTAAAAGTTAATACATTTTAATCAAATATTTGGTTCTGGGAGAATGTTTTAAATTTTAAATTAAAGAAACAAATACCAAGAAAGACACATAGATATGTTGCTTTAAAACTTATAAGTTATGTACTTGACCCTAATTTCTGTGTTAATAACTTCTCCCCCAATGCACATTTAAATTTAGAAACATATTTGCAACAAATAGCAGACAAAATTTAATAATCCTAGCATACAAATGACTTCTACAATACATAAGTAAGAAACACTAAAACTCTGTGTTAAATGGGGAAAATCCATGAATGAAAACGTCTCAAGAGGCTAATGCAATGTAGATAACCCATGGAGCCCGGTTAACCTTTACAATGTGCAAGTGGTACAGCTTTCAAACGGCCGCTCAACAGTGGACAGACGGGAACAAGGAGAGGAAGCTCTGGCTGCGCCAGCGTCTCCTTTTATTTCATCATCAGCATCTCCACGCTCCCCTGCGCCCCGCGCTCCCGAGCACCTGCCGCCTGGGCTCACGGGAGGGCTCACGGGGTATGGGCGGTGCTCAGTCTAAACCGCTGCTTCCTGAACCCCACAGGCAGCAGTCCTCTGCTCTCAACCGACTGTCTGAGTTCTTGCCTCTCTCCTGCTTAAATCTGCCCCAAAATATAACTTTCATGAGAACAAGGACTGAGTCTCATCTCCCCACTTCATCTCAGTGTCTGACACACAGCAGGCTCCTTAGAAGGTGTGTTGAACAGACACCAGGGGGTGAGGGCATGAGGGGGGTGAGGGCATGAGGGGGATAAGGACACATCTGTAACACCTTAATCAATAAAGAAATTTTAAAAATGATAAATAATTTAAAAATTAAAAAAGGTGTGTTGAGTGAATTAACACACACTCACCTGTAAAATTAGTTAGCAATCTTAACAAGAATTTCCAATATTGTCAACGGTGCAGTGCACTATACCCACCTGGATGCTGCCCTTGGAATGTAATTTGTCACAGCCCTTTTAGAAAGTAATTTACATGCTGCATTTAAAGTGTTATTTTGAAACTAGAGGCCCGGTGCACGAAATTCGTGCACGGAGGGGGTTTGTCCCTCAGCCCAGCCTGTACCCTCTCCAATATGGGACCCCTTGAGGGATGTCCGACTGCCCGTTTAGGCCCGATCCCACCGGGATCGGGCCTAAACGGGCAGTCGAACATCCCTCTCACTATCCAGGACTGCTGGCTCCCAACTGCTTGCCTGCCTGCCTTCCTGATTGCCCCTAACCGCTTCTGCCTGCCAGCCTGATCACCCCCTAAACCACTCTGCTGCCAGCCTGTTTGCCCCCAACTTCCCTCCTCTCCCGGCCTGGTCACCCCTAACTGCCCTCTCCTGCAGGGTTGATCACCCCCAACTGCCCTCCCTTGCAGGCTGGGTGCCTCCCGACTGCCCTCTCCTGCTGGCCATCTTGTGGTGGCCATCTTGTGTCCACATGGGGGCAGGATCTTTGACCACATGGGGGCAGCTATATTGTGTGTTGCAGTGATGATCAATCTGCATATTACTCTTTTATTAGATAGGATAGAGGCCTGGTACAGGGGTGGGGGCCAGTTGGTTTGCCCTGAAGGGCGTCCCAGATCAGGTGGAGGTTCCCTTGGGGTGTGGGGCGGCCTGAGCGAGGGGCCTGTGGTGGTTTGCAGGCCAGCCACACCCCCTGGCAACCCAAGCAGAGGCCCTGGTATCTGGAATTTATTTTCCTTCTACAATTGAAACTTTGTAGCCTGGAGCGGAGCCAAGCCTGGGGCTCCCTCCGAGGCCGGCAGCCATTTGTGTTGGGGTTATAATTGAAACTTTGTTGCCTTAAGTGGGTGGGCCCAGCCAGGGTGTGCGGAAAGCTTTGCTTCCCCTGTTGCCGGCGGCAACCCTGGCCTGCACTCTCAAGCCCCATTCTGCCGCCATTTGTTTGAATTTGTTTACCTTCTATAATTGAAACTTTGTAGCTTGAGTGGAGGCTTAGGCCTGGCTAGGGCAGGCAGAAAGCTTGGCTTCCTCTGTTACCTAGGAAACCTTGCTCTCTGTGGCTGTAGCCATCTTGGTTTGGGTTAATTTGCATACTCGCTCTGATTGGATGGTGGGCGTGGCTTGTGGGTGTGTTGGAGGTATGGTCAATTTGCATATTTGCCTATTATTAGAGAGGATAGTCGTTCCACTCCAAAGAAATAAGCACACGCACAAAAACTACACGCAGATGTTTCTTGTCTCATTATTGGTAAAACTGAAAAAGTATGAACAACATAAATATCCAACAATCGTTAAGTAAATTAAGGTTTTGCATGTAAATGGAATATTGCTTCACTGTTTTTAATTATGTGTATAAATAGTTTGCAATAACTTGGGGCAATTATTTTTTAATATTTCTGAATAAACAGTATATAAAATTATATAGACAAGAGTTCAGCTATATAAAAGAGCATATCTAGAAGAAAAGTAAGACTCACTATGAAGAAAACGACAATGATGATGGTGTTAATAGGTAGCACCTACTATGTGCCAAGCTCTGTGATGTTTCACATAAACTGATTCATGCAATGCTCACAACAACCCTGTTATTTCAACTAGGTTACAATTATTTTCATTTTTAAGATAATGAAAGTAAGACTCAGAAGGCTAATGAACTTGCATAGGATCATCAAGGACCTCCAATAAAAGAGCCTGAACACTTTAAAGCAATAAAATGTTCTCAAAAAATAATCATACCATTTCTTGGTATTGTTATTATATGTGATTCTTTCTGTGTTTTTCTATTTTCTGTAATGAGAAAGAAAAGCTTTATCTGAGAAAAAATTGTTGGGTCTAATTTAAGTTTACCAAATTCTTATTAACTATATGATTAACTATACGATTCTTATTTGGGACAATCTTTACGTCACAACAATCGTGGAGTCAGAAATCTACATTATGAAAGTATAAATATTTCAGAAGCCTATTGCATCACCTTCCACTGACTATTATCAAGACCACCTGGTTGCTTTAGAGAATTAAGCCATGAGCATTATTTTTAAAGTTTTCCCCTAAGCGTAGCTCCCACCAGCAGCAGCCTGTAATGTAGCCTTCTACACCAACGGACTCACTGGGTAATGCGGGATCACATATCTTTCATCTATACATTCTCTTGGAAGTATAGGACAATGCATGATCTAAAACAATGATACTTTTCCATCAAATCTGATGTTTTACATGTATGATTAACATACCTCTAGGACCCTCTCATCATCATCCCATGTTGTGAGGGCCATGCAGACCCGTTCAGAGGATCTGTGGTGACCACTCCCAGCTTCTTTCAGAAACAGGTGTGTGGCCTTCATTGCTCAAGTAGAGACTGCCTTTCCAGCTGACCTTTCTGACACGATTCCACAGGTCTTTTTATAGTTTAAGAATAAAATCCATCCATTTTTTAAATTAGACGGAAGCTGATGGAAAGATAAGATTTCATAGATTTCTGCACGTGTGTGTGATTGTGTGTGTGTGCACTCATGCATGTGTACAGAATGGCAGGGCATGCCCCACCAGGGAACCTGTTTGGAGCATCTTAGGAAGTGTTCTCCACAAGGGCAGAGGGAGCCTGAAACCTGAAGAATATAGTAATCTCAAGGCCCTGGCGATATGGAAGTGGAGCTGAAATACTGAGTCCCACAAATGGCTGCTCTTCATCTCTCCACTGACCAGCCCCTTAGACTGGGGAGGCTGAATTTTAAAAGTCTGTCACTGAGCCCTGGCCCAAGGGGCTTGTTTGGTTAGAGTGCCATCCCATGCATCAAAAGGCTGTGGGTTTGGTTACCAGTTAGGGCACATACCTAGGTTGGGGGTTTGATCCCCAGTTGGGACACATATGGAAAACCACCAATGGATCAATGGATGTTCTCTGTCACCTTTCTCTCTCTCTCTCTCTCTCTCTCTCTCTCTCTCTCTCTCTCTCTCTCTCTTACCCTTCTGTCTAAAATCAATAAACACATCCTCAGGTGGGGACTAAAAAATTCCATCACCAAAATCTCTTTAAGACATTGGAAAGCAGCACTGCACTCCTAGCTGTTCCATACGGGGTCATGTACATTTGTCCCTGTTATTGCAGGTGATGGCAAGGAATGAATCCAAGACTAAGCTGAGGCATCCCTGCATGGGAACAGCCAAGGGCATTACCATGTAAATCTCTCTGGGTGAAGTGAGGTATGGGCCAAAGACAGAAAAGGGACGTTGTAAATATCACTCGCATAGTTACAAGAAGGCTAACTTTGCAAGCACACACAAGTCACTTCATAGGTATCTACTGTTCTTATTGGCTAAGCTTTGGGAGAGAGGGTTGGGGTAAAAATTTTGATTATTCTTCAGATGAAGACTCAGCTTGGGAACACAAACAGCTTGAAAATTGTGATCCTATTATATCCATAAACTGGTATAAATCAGATATATGGATTTCGCTGAATAGTGATAGCAAAAATAACTATATGATAAACACCTAGGATAAAGAAATTAGTATGGCCCTAGCCGGTTTGGCTCAGTGGATAGAGCATTGACCTGTGGACTGAAAGGTCCCAGGTTTGATTCCAGTCAAGGGCATGTACCTTGGTTGTGGACACATCCCCAGTAGGAGGTGTGCAGGAGGCAGCTGATCAATGATTCTCTCTCATCGA
Source organism: Eptesicus fuscus (assembly GCF_027574615.1). NCBI lineage: Eukaryota > Metazoa > Chordata > Mammalia > Chiroptera > Vespertilionidae > Eptesicus > Eptesicus fuscus. The sequence continues at coordinate 767,154 of NC_072489.1, read as the reverse complement.
TGTTTCTAACTCTCTATCCTTCTCTCTTACTCTCTGTAAAAAAAAAAATCAATAAAATATATATTTTTAAAAAAAGAAATTAGTATGGAGTGATAAGAAGAAATAAATAGTAGGAGTGTTAATTACACATTCATATACAAGGTGTTAAATGATGAAAGGAATAAACTAAGCCAACACAATCCTACCTAATAAAATAGTAATATACAAATTGACCGCACCTTTGCTACGCCCAAGCCACGCCCACCAGCCAAAACCACACCCACCAGCCAATCAGAGAGAGTATGCAAATTACCCAACAAAGATGGCGGTTAATTTGCATATGCTGAGAGAGGGAGGAGTGAAGACTGAAGACAACTTAGAAGGAAGAGGGAGGAAAAGCGGAAAGCAAGGTGGCTGCCAGAGGGAAAGCCCGGGCGGGGCAGGGCGGGGCGGGGCGAGGCGGGGCGGGTGGCAGTGGCGAGCGGGTGCAGGCACGGTGGCCGCAAAGGCGGCGGCAGCGGCAGCGCACGCGGCCGCAACAGCCACTTGCAGGATTTTCCTGCAAATGGGCTACTAGTATGAAAATAAACTGTTAACAATTTAAGAGGCACAGAGAAAGAGTAATTTCCTGGTTGGATAAACCTTTTAGAATAAAACAATGAAGGTCAAAGCATATTACAATCATTTGAAGGAAATTAGGTTCCCAAGGCAATAGCAAATGTCATGCATTTGCTCTCCCAAGCTACTAAGTTATTCTTAAAGCAAAGATAGGCAGGGCAGAGAACCAATAGGCAATTTGCTTTTCTCAGGATAGAATAGTTCTGTTGAGGAGGCTAGATGTAGACTTTCTCTCACCTTAAAGACCTACCTCAAAGCTCAAAGCCTCTCTGAGCCTCGCTGTCAGTAGAAATGTTGGTAATGCCTAACTCACAGAATTTGTGTTTGAATAGACACAACTATAAACCCTTACTTAATCCCTATGCTAGTTCTCATTATTTTCTCTGTTAAACATGAGTATATCTCCAATATTTTAAGAAAGAGGTCATATTGTAAAGTTCTCCAAATTAAGAGCCATATATTTTGGCCATCTCTCCCCTAAAACTCTTCTATAATTTACCTTTTCCAGATGTTATCTCAATATAGCCTCATACAATCTGTAGTCTTCTGAGATTGGCTTCTTCAGCTTAGTCTTATCAATATGCATTTACGATCTTATGCTTTTGCATGGCTTGATAGTTCATTTCTTTTTATTGTTGAACTAGAGGCCTGGTGCATGAATTCGTGCACGGGTGTGTGTGTGTGGGGGGGGGCGGAGGGAGGTTGGTCACTGGCCCCAAGGAGGGAGCCGGCCCTCAGACCCCCTGGGAAAGGGGCCACATTCACCGCCACCCACCCCCAGTTCCCCATCTGAGCCTGGGACGCGAAGGCCCTGGCAGGGTCGGGAGAGGAGGCAACAGTCACCGGGCTGGGTGCAGAAAGAACCGATCCTGGACACCAATGCTGCTGTTGGTGACCCACCACCAAGCAGTTCCCCGCCTTCCTCTCTCCTCCTTCCCTCGTTGCCGCACCGCCACCTCAGTGGGCAGGCAGGTCCCAGGGGAAGGGAGAGGATGGGAGCGAGACAAACCCTTGTGTCGAGGGCTGAATTTCAATAGATTGCAGCGAGGGAGCTGCTCTGCTATGTAGGAAACCCAGACCCAGAAGCAGGTCTCTGTGAATAGTTCAGCACCAGGGGCCGATGGGGACCAGCTGGGCAGGGGGAGAATCCATGGGAGGTTGGCTGTGGGAGTGCACTGACCACCAGGGGGCAGCTCCTGCATTGAGCATCTGTCCCCTCGTGGTCAGTGCACATCATAGCGACTGGTCAACCAGTCGTCCCAGTCATTCTGGTTGTTCAGTTGTAATGGTCGCTTAGGCTTTTATATAGATAGATAGATAGATAGATAGATAGATAGATAGATAGATAGATAGATAGATAGATAGATAGATAGATAGATGATAGATAGATATAGATAGATGATAGATAGATAGATAGATAGATAGATAGATAGATAGATAGATAGAAAGATAGATAGATAGATGATAGATAGATAGATAGATAGAAAGAAAGATAGATAGATGATAGATAGATAGATAGATAGATAGATAGATAGATAGATAGATAGATAGTGTTCCATTGATTCCCTGTCTTCTAAACCATGCCAACTGTTTTTCATTTTCCACCACTAAAGACATTTGGAGTATTTTGTTTTGTTCACTCCAGGAGATCTTAATACCATGGCAACCCAGCTGTCTTCTAGCCACACTAGACCTCTGTTACTGGGCACAGATTAGCTGAAGCAGGAAGGACCCTGGGGTCACTGAGCCAAGGCCAGGACAGAGTGCACTCCCATGCTCTGTCTTACACACAGAGGCCCTTACTCCCTCTTTATGGGAACATAGTTGGTTAATTAAAATTGGAGAAATTTTCCACCTGATATATACAACAAAATGTTTTAAGCTCCCCTTCTTATCTATGGCATAATTCAAAATTCTGTAAGCATTAACAAAGGTGATCAGAACACACATCCTAAGTGGCTTCTCGCTTCCACAGGGCAGAGTCTACTCTCCAGCACAGCTGAGAGCCACGTGGCTGTCTTCTGTTCTCTTCCTTGTTGTTGAACATCTGCACATGTGTCTAACATCTGCCCCTCTCCCTCTTTGCAGTCCTCTTGCATGTGTATCTGTCTGGATGGCTGTGGCTTCAATTCTGGCCCCAGCTGTACCTGGCCTTTGAGCCATGTCCCCATTACTATATGACTGGCTTGGGCTCTGCCTCAGTTCCCAGTTATCTGCATGTGGCAGACACCACCTGAAGTGTCTGTCCAGCTCCCAGAGACTGAGCAGGGATGGGCATCGGCAGCCATGAAGAGAACCCAGCCACTGTTGATTAGGATAAAGGAAGACCTAGATGCAAAAAGAGCTAAACAAAATTCTCTTTTTTGAGAATTTTGGAATGTAAATTAATACCAAGGTCAAGGAATTAAAACTGAATGATGGCTAGACTAGGAGTGTTTCTCAGATTATAGAATGTAGCCTCTTAATAGATCATGAAAAAATAGTGTGTGATGACTGAAACTTTTGACAAATATGCAAATGAAATAAAATACATGATATCAGAAAGTGTACATAGTAAGGATAAACTTTTGTTTTAATTGTATATGTGTGTTTTCTAGAGTAAGTGTAAAATGTAGTTCTTATCAGGGTCATGGTTTAATGACCATGTGAAGAGGAAGCTCAGCACCAGTCGGGTGTGTGAGGGGACAATGGCCCTAGTCCTAGAGCCACACAACTGAGTCTGTGTAGAATTCTATCCAGTCCTCCTGGAGAGCCCAAGCTCAGCAGTGGCGCCACCACAAGTTGGGAGGGCAGGATTTGCGCATCTCCTGTGAGGAGGGAGGTGCCTGTCAAGTTTGGGGGAAGGTGAAGGGAATGGTCCCATCACCAGAGCCACACAAGCAGTCTGTCTCAGATTCTGTCCAGACCTCCTCAGCAGAGGTGGCCCACCGGGAGTTGGGAGGACAGGGCTAGTGAATCTCCTCTGAGGGGGAGGCACCAGTCAGTTTCCCAGAAAAGTGGGGGTCATAGCCCTCCTCCCAAAGCCACACAACTCAGTCACTGACACCTCCTGGGTCTGCCTGGATCTCTCTGCCCAGGCCTAGGCAGCTGAGTCCTCAGCAGGGAGTGACCTCAGCAGGGTGGGTGTCAGGGAATTCAAAGGTGGGGCTATGGCATTCCTCCAGGCTAATGCCTTAAGGAGCAGGGTGCTCCACCCAGGAGAGATGGCATCTGTGGTGTGGGAGAGAACCTCAGCACAAAGGCCCTTGTGGCTGTCCCTGCTGCTCACTCCCCAGAGCCACAAACCTTAATCTCTCCTCATAGAACTCTAGTCTGCTCTGTCCTCCCTCTGCCAGAGCCCAGGGTGAGTGGCTGAGAAGGGGATTTTGTGTGCTCACCATTTAACAGGGCGCCTGTCTTTTTAATGGACCTCTGTCTCTCCCTGGTGGACAGTCTCCAGTGATTTTCACAGCCAAATGGTATGTGGGCACTTCTTTCCAATTCTAGTGTTTGGGGGAGCGGGGGTGGGCATCTGTTGCTACGACAAAGCTGGGGGGAACCTGGCTTGGGGTTGAGACCTCACATTCCTCAGGGGGAACCTTGGCAGCTACCTGTGGGAGCAGGGCCAGATCTTCTTGTGTCTCCACCCTTCCTCCCAGTCTCCATGTGGCTGCTTCTGTACGTTCTGGTTATGAGAGTCTGTCTAGCTGGTCTTCAGTCGGTTATTCCGGTTGATTTTCTATATTTGAGCTGTAATTCCAGTGTGGTCTTGGGACATGGAGTTCTCCACCTCCCCCGCTGCCATCATGGGTCCTGCCCCATAACCACCTCTTATGGGACTTGAGCATGTTTTTGGGAAGCTGCTTCCAACCCCACAGCCGTGAGGTGTCCTCTTCTGTTGGGAATTCCACAGACATTGCCATGACATTTTCTTCCAGTTCTGAGTCTTTGTGCTTACCTGGACACACATTCTAAACAGGACCCACAATCTTCTCCGATCCTGACCCTAGGCCAGTGGTCGGCAAACTGCGGCTTGTGAGCCACATGCGTCTCTTTGGCTCCTTAAGTTTTTAGCAAAGGCCAGCTTAGGAGTACCCTAATCTACACTAATAAAAGAGAAAAATGCTAATTGACCGTACCTTTGCTATGCCCACAGCCAATCAGGAGTGATATGCAAATTAAGCCAACAAAGATGGAGGGTAAGTTTGCATATGCAGGAGGGGCAGGCTGCGCCTGACACCGCCAGCTGGGACCAGGCCGCCATCGGGGACCAAGCAGGCCAGGCGGGCAGCGCCTGACATCTTCTGCAGGGTCTAGCTGATAGGTAAGCGGGCGGGGGTGGAGGGAGCGCCTGACTCCGCTTATGGTGTCCAGGCCACCATCAGGGACCAGGCAGGCCGGGCGGGCAGTGCCTGACACCACCCGCGGTGTCCAGGCCACCATCAGGGACCAGGCAGGCCGGGCGGGCCGCCCGCGGGGTCCAGGCCGCCATTGGTAACCGGGCAGGCCTAGCGACCAGCGCCTGACGCCACCCGCTGTGTCCAGTCCACCATGGGGGACCGGGCAGGCCAGGCGGGCAGAGCCTGATGTCACCTGCTGGGTCGAGGCCCCAATAAGGAACCGGGCAAGAGCGGTGGGGGGGGGGGGGGCGCAGTGCCTGATGCCACCCATGGTGTCCAGGCAGCCATCAGGACCCTGGGTAGGCTGGGGTAGCCAGGGTCTCTGGGATCACTGTCGGGCCGCCTGTGGACACCGGTGGAGCAGGCCAGGGTTGAACATTTTAATGAAAATGGGATTTCTGTGCCCCGACCCACCGTGCCGGTCCCTGGCGAGGAGAGGCCAGTGGGCAGTTAGCAGGCACCAGGGCTTGGAAGGGACTGGGAGCAACCTGCAGGCATGCTACCAGGAAGAGGTGCTGAACCATGATGACGCAGAGGGCTGGCTGATGGAGGCGAGCAAAGGTGCAGATGAGGCGGCTCGCGCTGGCACTGAGCTTGAAAAGCGCACCAACAGCCTGATGAACTAAATCACCTTTCTGAAGAAGGTGCATGAAAAGGAGATCGCTGAGCTGCAGGCACAGATCCAATATGCTCAGACCTCCGTGGAGATGGACATGTTTTCAAGTCCGACCTCTCTGCCATGCTCAAGGACATCCACGCCCAGTATGAGAAGCCTGCTGCCAAGAACATGCAGAATGCAGAAGAATGGTACAAGAGCTGCTCACCATGCTGACTGAGAGCACTGCCAAGAACACCTACTGGGTGCGCGTCACCAAGAAGGAGCTATCTGAAGGCCGCTGCCTTCTCAAGGCCAAGACCCTGGAGATCAAAGCATGCCGGGGCATGAACTAAGCTCTGGGAAAGCAGCTGCAAGAGCTGGAGGATAAGCAGAACTCTGACGTTAGTGCTATGCAGGACACAATCAACAAATTAGAAAATGAGTTGAGAACTACAGAGAGTGAAATGGCATGATATTTAAAAGAATACCAGGACCTCCTCAATGTGGCTTTGGACATTGACATTGCAGCTTATAGGAAACTCTTGGAAGGTGAGGAGACCCAGCTCAGTTTCACCAGAGTGGGAAGCATAGCCAGTGGCTACTCCCAGAGTTCCCAGATCTTTGGTCGATCTGCCTAAGGTGGTTTACAGACTAGCTCCTGCTTGATGTCCGCTCGCTCCTTCCCTTCTTAATACACCAGCCATGTCCAGGAGGAGCAGATCGAGGGGGAGGAGACCATTGAGGCTGCAAAAGCCGAGGAAGCTAAGGATGAACACCCCTCTGAAGGAGAAGCTGAAGAGGAGGAGAAGGAGAAGGAAGTGGCTGATGAAGAGGAAGGAGAGGAAGAGGAAGAAGGTGCCAAGGAAGAATTTGAGGATGCAAAGGAGGAAGAATAAGGAGGTGAAGGTGAAGGAGAAGATGCCCAAGAAGCTGAGGATGAGAAGAAAGATGAAGGTGCTGGAGAGGAGCAAGCAACCAAGAAAAGATTGAGCCCGCCTTTCCTTAATTATTTCAGGAATAATCCTCCTGAACCAGGTCAACCCCGTCACCAACCAAGCGGTTGAGTTCCCGATACCATATGAATTAAGAAGTCAATATATGTAACATTCTGAGGTGACTCAGGTTGGACATTAAATGTTGTGCTATGACTTTTCTCCTTATGAAGAGTATCTGTTTGCTTGCACAGTGGCTTCCTGGCTTGCTGCCAGCCTGTGCATGGTCCATGCTTATGAGTTCAGGATCTATGACAATGTGAATAATTCAGATGTTTACAATAAAAACACATGAATACAGGAATTCACTGATGTTAATGTTAAACTTCATGGAAAAAATAGTCCTTTGAATCTTTGGTGGTTAGAAATTAAAGACCTCAAATCATGTGAGATAAACAGTAAATAAAGTTACACTGAAAGACAAAAAAAAAAATACATTAGGGGCCAGGAAACATTCAAAGAACTGGAGAACCATTCCCAAATCAGGAAGGGAAGACACAGAGTGCATATTATTGCTATGAATACAGTATTTCCTACTACTTACAACATATACAATGTAATGTATTAGATGCCTTTCTATCGCATGAAGTATGTATTCTCATAGAGAAATACTGGTACATGTCATAGTTATTGCAGTATGTCATATCCTATCTATATTAATAAAAGGATAATATGCTAATTAGACCATGAGACCTTCCAGACAAAGCCATGGTGGCAGGGCCAAGGCAGAGGTGGTTAGGGGTGATCAGGCCAGGAGGGGAGGGCAGTTGGGGGCAATCAGGCTAGCAGGCAGAGTGGTTAGGGGTGATCAAGCAGGCAGGCAGGTGAGCGGTTAGAAGCCAGCAGTCCCAGATTTTGAGGGGGTTGTCCAACTGCCAGTTTAGGCCCGATCCCACAGGGGTCTCAGATTGGAGAGGATGCAGGCCAGGCTGAGAGACACCTCCCCTACCCCCCCCCCCCCCCCGGGCACAAATTTCGTGCACGGGCCACTAGTTAAGTTAATAACAATGTACCTACCTATATAGTTTAAGTTTAAAAAATTTGGCTTTCAAAAGAAATTTCAATCGTTGTACTGTTGATATTTGGCTCTGTTAACTAATGAGTTTGCCGACCACTGCCCTCGGCCCTTTGAGACAATCATGATCTCTGACAAGGAAGATTATTTGGATGGAATCTTACATAAGAATGAAAACAGCTGCCAGACATTGGGCATGGCCTGTGCTGCACACTGCTGATCACTGTGGGATGTTGTCTTATAATCTGTACAACAGCTGCAGGATCTGTTATCATCACTCCCACTTGGTAGTTGAAAGACTTGAGGGTGATTGCTAAGAGGCTAGGCCCATCGCCCTAAGCACACTGTTTCCAGAAGGATAGGGCTAGAAGGTCCATCCCTCTGCTAGCCTCTCAGTGTCCAGAAGAGTCCTGCCCGCCCCCCGCCCCACCCCCAGAAGCCAGGAAACATCCCTCCCTGTCCTGACATGCACAGAAGGAGGCCCGGGCTCAGGAGGGCGGCTCTGCTATTGCAATGCTCTGGTTCTATGCAGTGAAACACGTTTCTTACCACTATTTTATTTTGTGAGCTAGTATTTTTGTAAATTATAGACTGGAGGGACCACGTGTTTGTTCTTACTGACATGTTATTCTGAAGCTTGACTTGTTCATCGTGACACATGCTGCTTATGAAACATGCAAGCAAATAGAGTGCAATGAAGGGAAGCTGGGGGAAGAGCAAATTGAAATCTGCACTGATGCCAGCGGAGAGACCCCCAGCTCCAGTTATTATTATGATTACTTTTAATAAACAACCATCCGTGTTCTAAAGAGAGGGGAATTATCAGAGGCCCAGCAGGAGAGCCATAAAAGAAATGTCTAAACCTTAAAAAAATCATGTTTGCTCACGTCCAGAGCTGGTCTTTTTTTATTATTCGAAATGAATGCAGGGATTGTTGAATACCTAGCAGTGTTCCCAGGCACAAGGCGGAGCTGGGGAGTGTAGGGAGGCAGAGCTCCCCTCCTTCCTCTTCTCCCCCCCCTCCCCCGCCGAGTCCCGCTGCTGAGGGAACACAGTCCTGGCTGCACAGAGGGAGTGGTGGCTAGTCCGGCAGGCTCACCACCTGATGAACTGATAGCTGGTCCTTGTCTCCCAAATATTGGGGACTCCTCTGGTATCCCATGAGGAAAATAAGTACCACCCATCCAGAACTAATGAGATTAGCCACTGGCAAGAACACCTCAAAGAAGAGCGTCACCCTGACTACAGAGGCAGAAATGGCCTGGACATCGAAGCCAGTGTGGCTGAAGGTTGCGCTATTCCTGTTAAGCTGTGATCTACCTCAGAGACACTGTGCATGGAACAAAGTTTGTCTGCATGGAAGTTAGATAAGAAGGAACTGTGAACGAAAGAAGCCACCTGCTAACCTGACAAGCTCAGGGGAGGCCTGTGTGACAGTCTTGAAAACTCAGAGACCTAAAATAACCACAAAAGATGGTTTGAAAATTAAATATTTAACTACAAACAGGTTATAGTGGGCAGTCATTCCTAAGCTGCTATCTTCCCTGACAAAGATCAACTTAGATCTTCCTTACTGAGCCCATTTGCCTTTTTGCCTCTAAGATAACATATCTGTGAGATGTCTGGGTAACTTGTAACTTCTTTCTTTTGCTGGAGCCCCTGGGGCACAACCAAATGTGGTGGGCGCCAGGACAGATGCCTCAAATTCCTTCATTATCATGTTAATTGTTCCTGCACCCACCTAAGTATGTGTCCATCATTTTACTTTTTATCCAATCCCAGGGGTTTCCCACCGTTTGACTTTATCCCACCTCCTTAATCCGTCACCAATGAATTTCATGTAGCTCACCTATGTCCCTCCTTTGATGGCAATGTATAAATACAGATGTAACCCACCATTTCTTCGGAACATTATCTCAATTCATTGAGGTTCTGCTTCCTGGCATATGTCAACAGTTTGGCTCAAATAAACTCACTAAAATTCTTTACAGGTTTCAATGGTTTTTTTCGTTAACATTACCTTGAGCAACAGGGTCCTGATGTCGCTCCACACAGCCCGGGCATAGGGTAGGCCTTGCCTGGGAGCATCCTTGGTCACTGGACAGAGTTCTCTGCTGTGGGTACTTGACCTTGAGGCCGACAAGGTGAGGTGCTCCCATGCTGGACTGCACTTCCCCCACTTCTGGAAGCAGCGCATCCCGGGCACAGCTCGCTCAGACTTGACATGCCCAGGGGGTGCGCAGAGCAAAGGAAGCCTCCATGGGGCCAACCCCACTGCTCCCCTGGTTGAGGAGCAGAAAAGGGGGCTCTCCTGGGAATCAGGAGGAAAGGAGAGGTGTGGACACACCTCCTGGGAAGAGTGTGACCTTTTACCTGGAGCCCAGCCAGTCCCAGGCAGCCTTGAAGGAAGGCACCCAAACAAAGACCTGCCCTGCCCTGACCTCCCCCTCCCCCTCTGACCACTCGTGGGCTCCCGATCACAACCCCACCGGCAACCAGTGGGAAAGCGAGCACTATGACACCATTCCTATAGCCCATCTTCCGGGCAGAGGGAGCCGGTAGGGAATGTGGAGGGAGCCAAGTGCCTAGGCCAGCGTCATGGCAGAGAGCCCGCAGAACAGCCTCCGTTCAAGTTCTGGCCCAGTTACTCCCCTCCTGAGTCTCAGCCCTTCACGGAAAGGCGCCGAGCATTTCCTACCTGCGGGGTTGCCATAAGGATGGAAGGTGTTGCTAGACACCTCATGTGTCCTGTCTCACACCCGCCCAGACCAGTGGTGTGGCCCGCCCTGGCTGCTCCAACCGGCTGCACAGAGGAAGCCTCCCAGCCCGGCCAGCTGCAAGCGCCTCCCGCATGCCTGGTGCCTCCCTGCACGGTGCCTGCAGGATCCCAGAGCTAGGCCATCACTGGCGCCCACCTGAAATCCGAAGAACTGACTCCCAGCATCACCTGCGACCAGCAAGGGACAGGAACCAGGGTGAGCACCCCTGTGTCTCCCAGACAAGTCCGAAGCCAGTTTACCCAGAGGCTCTTCGGTGGGATGGAGGCCCAGTTGCTCCAGCTGTGACCAGCCCCTAAGCCACCCTGGATGGCCTTCCTTTCCTCCCTACTTTACTCTTCCTGGTTCCCCCACTCCTGTTCCCTGACATCATGTCTCCAAATACCCTAACTTCACTCACCCGCGGTCCCAGGCCCTGCTTCGGGTACCACCCTAGGGTTGTGAGAATGTTGGTGCTCAGCACACAGCAGCCACTCAGGAAATGGTGCTCTGAGGGGTGTGATGATGGTCACCGACTGCTTGTACAATCCCTGACCCCTGGAGGGAGTGGTCCAGGTGCAAGAATACCCAGCACAGCACAGAGGAAGTTGGCACCTGGTTCACTTGCTGGTCTTTGGTGAGCTGGGCCGGGGGCAGGGTCTCAAGACTCATTGCCTCTGGGAGCCTGGCAATATCCCGAGGGCTCACTCACACCTCAGCGCCCTGAGGCCACCTCCTCGGCCCGTCCCAAGCTGCCAATCCTCTGCCCTGACTTCTGTGCCAATGGGCATATTTGTCTCTTTCTAGGAGAAGACACCTTTCTCTGGAAAAACAAACCCCACTGCCCTGGAACCCCACTGCCCTGGAACCCCACTGCCCTGGAACCCCACTGCCCTGGAACCCCAGTGCCCTGGAACCCCACTGCCCTGGAACCCCAGTGCCCTGGAAGCCCAGGAGCCCGTGGCTCTGGGAGTTGCTTCGCATTGAGCCATCTCTGCCTGGGCCTCGGAAAGAAGAGGCAGCCTGGAGAGCCAGGTCTCTTCGGGGTGTAACCGGTGGCTTCCCAAGGCTTCCACCACCCCCCACTGCCCACAGCGAGGCCGTCTCTAAAGAGCCTGGGCCTGGCACCCAACCACAGGAAAGGCCGGATCATAAAGGCTTGCTCATCACTGAGTCCCCTGTGGACCACGCACTGGGCAATGTGGTTTGTATCTAAGCCCTACAGCAGCCCTTAGTGGCAAGAAGCACTGTCCCCATTTTAAAGAGAAAACGGTGAGGCTCAGAGAAATTACACAACTTCCTTGATTGACTAAGCAGCAGATGTGAGATTCCAACAGGCTCATCTGATTGCAAAAGCAGCATTGTTCAGCTGTCTGGAAAAAGAACAGCAATGCAAAAATAGCCAGTATGTTTCAGTCAAGTGATAGAGAATGCTCTGGAAATAGTAGAAAAGCAACATGAATAAGGAGAAAGGAAGGGGGAGAGAAAGAGAAAGAGAGAGAGAGAGAGAGAGAGAGAGAGAGAGAGAGATCTGACTTACATATCTCCAATCCTCTCCTGTTTGTACTTCTAAGATGAAGAGCAGATACGATAGTCCAAACAGCGGAGAGGCCGGAGAAGCAGCTCCAGGCTTCCGTGTTGTCCTCAGAGCGGATCTGCAGAAGTCAGCCCGAGGCCCCTGACCTCTCAGATGTTATGGGAACCCAAGTGTCAGGGGGGAGGGGGGCTCACTACCTGAATGCAGCCCCACCCTGGCTTCCCACGAGCAAAGGCGGTGAAGAGCGTTCATGGCAGGTGGCCCCAGTCCCCCACTCTGCTTGCTGCTGAGAGGCTCGGGGTGACACCGTGAAAGAATCACAGTTTCTTCCGTGGCTGGAGACATGCTGAGCCCACAGCTTCCGTCTCGTCTCGTCTCCTGAAGTTCAGCGAGCGCTGTAAGACTTGGAGGCAGCATGTGCCTACAGCATAGCTGCACGTCCGTGTGCCATCACCCTGTCTATAAACCTTCGTTAATTATTCATGAGGCCAGTGAGTTTGAGATCAGATGCTTTGCACATTGACTCTTACCAAAATAATATGTTCCAACTCACAAATTCCCTGAAGAGTCTGATTTTACCAGGAGTGTTTGCGGCCACACGCTAAGCTCCTGGCGGGAGCGGGCAGGTGTCTTCCTAGCACTCCAGGCCCACATCCATTCACAGCCGCGGGCTGTGGGCCCAGCCAGGTGACATCAACAGCGGTGCCACTACAGCAAGGCATTCTGTAAGACGTCAGTGGTTACAAAGTGAAAGCAAGCTTTAAGAATGTTGGTTTTCTAGAAACAATAACGTATGCAGTTCCATTGGTACTTCAGAAAATAGTTCCCTTATACACACAACTATGTAATCTGAGATTTTATAATTCATAAAAACTTAATGTCATCCTCTGATGCACGGAAATGCCTTTCCTCTGGGTCTGCTACGGGGCAGCACGGATGCCGGAGGCAGGGGCTCAGCTGGACCGCGAGTTAGCATCACCTGTCTCAGAGTCTCCTCCTGAGTCAGACTGGCTTCTGCGTCGTGGCTCTGCCCATTTCCTTGTTGATCTTTTGTCAGGAAGATCTGTCCAGTGACGTCAGTGGGTGTTAAAGCCCCTACTATGGCTGTGTTGTTGTTGATTTCTCCGTTAAAGTCTCTAGAATTATTCTTTATCTATCGAGTGCTCCTATATTGGGTGCATCTCTGTTTAGCAGGGTTACCCCTGTTGTTGGATCGATCCCTTTAGTGTTATGTAGTGGCCGTCTGTATCTCTCCTTATGGCCTTGGCTTTGAATCTGTTTTGTCAGAGGTAAGCATTGCTACCCCGGCTTTGTTTTGTTTCCATTTGCATGGACATTTTTTTCTTCATTTCCCGTCACTCTCAGTGTGTATGAATCTTTTGTTCTGAGGTGGGTCTCTTATAGACAGCATATAGTGGGTCATGTTTTCTTATCCATTCAGCTACCCTATGTCTTTCTATTGGAGCATTGACTCGTTTGTATTTAAGACGGTTATTTAAGCATTGCTGCAAGGAGTGATGAAGACCTGTGACTACACTCCACAAGGACTCTGAAGACGGCACTGCAAGTCTACGGTTCAATATCTCCCACACAGACAATGAAGTTGATTACTATGTTCCTCTTTGTAACTTGGCGCCAGGAATCTTAGAAATGAAGAGTCAGCTCATCAGTAGTAAATATATAATATTCACTAGTCACTATTTCTGGATCCTCCACCCTCAAGCCCTCAGCAATCTTGACCTTGTGTCCTGATTTAAATTTTACTTCATCCTGGGATTTATTTCCTTATAGAACATCAATTTTATTTTACATTTTTGACATCAAATTCTTATGCTTTGTGGCATTAAATAAAAAACTATTGCCTAACAGACATTTATATTATTACCTCCTTGCAACTACAGCAGATGAAATTACTTTCCACCGAACTTCTGTGTTCATTTCAACCCTTTAATAACTTAGCATGAAGCACTTGGAATTAGGCTGTGCTTTATGTTGGAAACCAAAAACATGCCTGAGTAGATTAAGGAAGTTTTTGAAGAAAATCAATAAACCTGGCGATTGTTTCATTATTAAGGTCCCATTTAAAGTTCCAGGTTCACCACGGGATGAGGGAGAGCAAAGAGCTTTCCGGGTTCTGATTCACAGCGAAGGACCACCTCCGCTGTTTCTCTCTCTGTGCTGCAGCTAGTTTTAAAGGCTCACGTACAATCTGGGGAAGAATGAGTGATGTCTGTCACTTTGAGACAGTTCCAGCAAGCTCATCCTTCCTTACATTAGTTTCTTAAACAGTGTTGGCAACTCCTATACTCTAGAAGTCAGCCACCTCTCCCAGTACTTCCCGTGACTCGTGGTTCTGCCTGGTGTGTGTGGAAGACAATTAAACAGAAGCTGCTAAAGTGCATCTTCTAGCAATAACACCCTGAATGAAAGAAAACAGGAGTCTCATGCGTGTGTGGCCGGTGAAGACATAACCTCATGGACATCAGCTTTGAAAAACAGTCCAAGTACAGGTAAGACCTGTGACTCTCTGGGTTGGACACTCGTAGAAGGGGCAGGACTGGTAACAGATTCGGCGTCTCCGCTTTAGAAGAAAGAGTGTGATTCTATAGCAGCCTCAAGCTGTCGAGTGCGGGAAGGTAAAGTGGAAAGCTAAAATGGCCAAAAGAATCTGAAAATAAAAAGAAAAAATCTAAAATATCAGCCATGAGCAATTGGAAAGACGTGCCATAATCTTAGGTAGAGGCAATCAATGTCGCAGAGCTGTTCCTTGAGTTAATATAGAAATTCAATGCATTAGCAATATATATCATCAGATTGTATTCTGGAGCTATGCAAGGAAATTATACCATATATTTGAAAAAAACAAGCAAGAATAGCCAAAAAATTCTGAAAAAGAAGAGTGCGAGCTGGTGGAGATTGTTGTAGCTAGCCCTTTTGGTTATTAAAATTAATTACAAAAACTTTAATATTAAAACAATATATATTGATACATATATAAATATACATACCGATGGAAAATGGAAAATCAAGAAATCAATCTAATTTTATATAGAAATTTAGTGCACAATCAATGCAATATTTCAAATCAGTAAGAAAAAAATAATTATTTAAAAAGTGCTTTTGAAATAATTGGATAACCACATAATATTAGATCTATTCCTCATACCATGCTCAGATACATATTTGAAATGTGTCAGGTATTTAACCGAAAAAAGGGAACTAAAAATATGGGTGAATTCTTCCTGAATCCGATAGTAGAAAAAACTTTCCTAACTATGACTTAAAATCCAAATGCAATAAGAAAAATTATTTATATATTTTACATTAAAATGAAAAAAAAAAACTCTAGGGAAAAAATAACCATATGAAATTTCAAACACTGAATGGCAAATTGAGAAAAAAGATTTACAAGTTCTGTCTTAAGGGTTAATATCCCTAGTATATAAAGCTTTTATGAAAATAGAGAAGACCAAAAAGAATCTCATTTAAAAAATGGCAAGAAACTCAAGGATCCAGATTAGCGCAAAGAACAATCAAGTTCATAAGTTTCCAAAAACATTGATAACATAATTTTGAAAAGTCTACAGGAAAATGGGCATTCTTATAAATTGTTGGTGGGAATACCAAATGATGTGAAGGGTAATTTGGCAATTTCTAGCAAAATTTCATGCATTTTTACCCTTTCCATTGTCAATTCAACTTCTAGGATTTATCTGGATAATACACTGAAAAAGAGGATAAAAAGAAAACTGCATAAGTTAACTGCAGAGAGACAGGCAAAAACTGGAAATTACCCAAATGACCAACCCAATAACAATGAACCCCCTTATTGCCCAGATTGTGGTCTGTAAATATCACTTCCCACTAAAGAAAGGACCACTGACAAAGGAGAGCGCTCCACGCGTGGAGGCTCTGCGGCCGCACAGGCCCTGGGCTGTTTCCGTCTGCTGCTCTGCTCTGCTCTCCGGGATGGATGATGTCTAGGAATCATGCAAATAAACAACAAAAATAATGGCTGCCTCTAATCTGAGTGAAGAAACAGAGGGCAGGTGTGAGAGAGAAACTGTACTTCTCAAATCTGTAGCTTTGACTTTGAATTATGTAAAATTTTTACATAATCATTAAATTCTAAAATTTCTAAATATAATGAAACAAAGGAGCAAACTCTAGGTGGTACAACTGTAGGGAATAACACAAAGAGAGAGTATTTTTGGTAATTTTAAAACAAAGAAATTTAAACGGATGGATGCTTAGTAAGCAGAGTTATGTAAAATCCTGTGGTTATGAATTGTAATGGAATTATCAATATGACCCCAGGATGAGTTTAACTTTAAATACTTCTTAGATTTGTTCACACACCCAACAAAGCCTAGAAATAAAGACCAACCCAATAATAATGAACCCCCTTATTGCCCAGATTGTGGTCTGTGAATACCACTTCCCACTAAAGAAACCAGCACTTCCTGATTCCAGGTCAAGAGCCACACATGTGCATGATGCCCGCACATCCCTTCTACCTGAAGAGCCACCCAGGCCGGCCGCGAGGATGCAGGGGTCACCCTGAAGAATCCCCACTGGCCACAAGTAGCACACTCTGCACAGCAAAGGGTATTAACAGACGGGATTGAAATACTTCAAATATTACCGAGTCCATTAGTTCAACGTTATACTAAAGGAAAAAATGCTCTCATTCGTTATTTTAAGTCAATTATCAACTCATTATTTTGATAACTGGTAAACAGAGGGAATATCAAACACTTATTCTTCCTTTCCTATGAGATACACCTCTGGGGAAGCAAATGGCTGATGACGGAAGTGTCCTCTTTATAGGAATCTTCCGGCTGGGAGATGCAGAAGGAACAATTATAAAAGCAGTGTTTTGCGAGGCCCCAATGAAGTGCTGGGCAAGGTCATGGATAGCTATTAACATCATAGAATCATCTTCACATGAGGGCCAGTTGACAGTTATGCACATTATCACCTTTGAATTAATCTTGTCAAAACAATAAAGACTGAGTCTGATCAAGGCTCTAATCTAACTACACATTTACAGGAAATGCAGGAGACACAGGAACATGTCATCAGCACAATCCAGACTTTTTATAGAACAACTGGTATCATTTCTTCAACAAATAAATGAATGGAGGCAAAGAAGGAAGTGAGCACCTAGGGCATAAAACAGGGGTCAGCAGGCTATGGGCTGCAGGCCAGATCTGGCCACCACACTGTTTTTGTGAATAAAGTTTTATTGGAACACAGCCCCTTCCATTACTTATGAATTGAGTGTGGCTGATTCTGTGCTGCGATGCCAGAGTTGCCTACTTGTGTCAGAGATTATATGCCCCCAAACACTAAAGTATTTACTATCCGGCCTTTTTCAGAAATAGCTTTGCCAATACCTGGATTGAAAAATGTTTTAAAGACATGGAAATGATTATGCTATGTGAACCTCATTTTGATTCTGATTCAAACAAAAGTTTAAAAAATAAAAATAAAAGCAGGCAAATAAAAAGGAAGCAGCAAATATAGTGAAAGCATGCGTGAGAGGGTGTGTAACAGGAAACGGAAAAGATTCAGGGACCGGCATGGAATTGAGAGGTCGGGGAGCATGTGGCAGAGCAGGGCTGTGCTGAGAGCAGAGCGATACAGACCCAAGGAGAAGCCCATTAGGTTTGGGAGCAGACACATGAGTCACCTCAATGGGAACAGTGTCAGAGAAGCCATAAAGGTAAACCCATTAGACACCCCAGGGAAATAGAATCACTATGTCAAAGCAATACCACAGCTGCATGTTTATTTCAGCATTATGTACAATAGCCAAGATATGGGCAACCTAAGTGTGCATTGATGAGGGGATACATATGTAATTTCCGACAGCACGGAGGAATCTTAAGGGCATTAGGGCATTATGCTAAGTGAAATAAATCAGACCAAAACAAAGACAAATACTATGTGATCGCACTTATCTGTGAAATCTACAAAATTTGAACTCGGAGATTCAGAGAACAGACTGGTGGGGCCAGAGGCCTGGGGCATGTGCCTGAACGTGGTCAGAATGTCCAGTTATAAAGGAGTAGGTTCTGGGGAGGGGGGCACAGCATGGGGACTAAAGTTAGCAAGGCTGTGTTGTATATTTGGAAGTTGCCAAGAGAGTGGGTCTTAAAAGTTCTTATCACAGGAAAAAATGTATGTGAAGTGAGGTGATAAGTGTTAACTAAACTTAATTGTGGTAATCATTTTGCAATATATACATAGGTAAAAGCATTGTCTTACATCTGAGGTTAATACAATGCTGTTTGTCAATTAGATCTCAGTAAAGCTGGGCAGGAAAAGTACGACCCCAACCTGCACAAGTACTGCCCTGGGAGAGAAGATATCAGACGACTGCTCAGCTCCAGCAGACAATGGAGGGGGGCATCTAGCAGTTGGAAAGAAGTGCTGGGGATGCCCGAGGATGCCCGAGGTTGCCTGGGGATGCCCGACGATGCCTGAGGATGCCTGAGGATGTCCGAGGATGCCCAGGGATGCCCAAGGATGCCTGAGGATGCCCAGGGATGCCTGGGGATGCCTGTGGATGCCCGAGGTTGCCTGGGGATGCCCGAGGATGCCATAGGATGCCCAAGAATGCCTGAGGATGCCAGAGGATGCCGGAGGGATGCCTGAGGATGCCAGAGGATGGCTGGGGATGCCTGAGGATGCCCAAGTATGCCCGAGGATGCCTGAGGATGCCCAGAGAGGTGGGGAGCAGACTGACAGTGAATGTTACAGGCGCTGTAGCAGGAGTGGAATGTCTCTGCCAATAAAATGAATTAAAAAAAACTTTAGAATTTCAATCTTTTTTTAAATACATTTTATTGATTTTTTTTTTTTTAGAGGGAGAGAGGAAGGGAGAGGGAGAGAGAGAGAAACATCAACAATGAGCAAAAACATCATCAATCCTGCACGTCCCCCACAGGGGATCAAGCCCACAACCCGGGCATGTGCACTGACTGGGAATCGAACCAGTGGCCTCTTTGTTCCTGACTCGATGCTCAATCACTAACCCACACCAGCTGGGCAAAATTTCAATCTTTTTTTTTATCACTTTGGGTATCAGAAACAGGCAAAAGTATCTTTGGCGGACAAAGGCAGTTAGTACCTAGCACAGAAGTTGTGCACTGCATGTTGGTGAATTTGAATTGAAAACCTAGAAACTTCTTATGTCTTCTCACCTCAGGAAATTAACATTCTGTTCATCACCATTTGGAGAAAGACCTGGTGCCCTGAGAGAAGCCTCAGGTAAACGTTAGGACTCCAGAGACCAGGAAGGCCATGCTGATGGCCAGCTCCTCTTCCCTGGGGCATCAAGTCTTCTCCCCAGACACCAGGGAGCCAGGTGTTTGCAGACCAGCTAGAGCCAGGACCCTGGCCACAGAGCTGGATAGAAAGCATTGGCATCTGGAGGCTCTGCCTTGCTGACTGCGCTCCTCCCCCTCCAGAGCCTTTGATGGGCTTCTTTCTGTTGGCAAGACAATGTCGCTTTCTCTCATTAACTCTGCTGGGTCCTTTGAGCTTTTTTCCTAAGAAGGAAAATCATGTTTGATTCAGAAGGGCTATCATTACCTTGGTGAGTGGAAAACAGCTCCGAGCCGCAGGCCTGAGGAGCAGTAATAGAATCAGCATGAGTGCACTCTCCTGGCACAGCCCCCTTTACCTCCTCCCACAGGCAGGCCCCGCAGGGGTGGAGGGGTTGGGTGGAAGCATGAGGTAGGAAAGCTTAATGCAATAAAGCTTAATGACAACAAAGGCAGCAGCTTCCAGACCAACCTTTGGCCTAAGCTCTAGGGCAGAGCCAATAAAACAATTGGGTTTCCTCTGTAGTAGATACACTGCCTGTGAGCAAAGTGATGTCCCAGACCTGGGTTCAAGTTCAGCCTGTAGCCACATACCTGCAAACAAGGTTTTAACTTCACTGGTTCCCACCACAATGAATTGCTTTAAGAATATATTTTTCTTTATCTTTATCACTGACACTATTACAGATTTCCACATTCTCTACCCCTTTGCCTCTCTCCACCCTGCCCCTGCCCCCCTCTGGCCATCACCACACTGTTGTCTGTGTTTATGGGTTACACATATATGTTTTAAGAATCATACCCAATAAAATAGTAATATGCAAATTGACCACACCTTTGCTATGCCCAAGCCATGCCCACCAGCCAAAGCCATGCCCACCAGCCAATCAGGGCGAGTATGCAAATTACCCAACAAAGATGGCGGTCAATTTGCATACGCTGAGGGAGTGAGGAGTGAAGACTGAAGACAACTTAGAAAGAAGAGGGAAGAAAAGCGGAAAGCAAGGTGGCTGCCAGAGGGAAAGCCTGGGTGGGGTGGAGCAGGGCGGAGCGGGGCAGAGCAGGGCGGGTGGCAGCGGCGCACGGGTGCAGGCACGGCGGCCACAACGGCGGCAGTGCACGCGGCTGCAGAGGCCACTTGTAGGATTCTTCCTACAAATAGGCTACTAGTCTATATATATAAAGAGCCAGGGTCCATAAGGACCAAGGCTCCACCGAACACCAATGGACTGCAGCTGGTGCAGGCACAGCAACCGAATCAGGCCCAGAAAGAGACCTGCAGAGAGAGAGGCAGGGTCTGATCCCCAGCCTTCATGGTAGCTGTTGATCAGCCGTTGCCTCTCTCTTTCTTTCCTGGCTTTGCCAGCAGCTGGGCTTCTGTTTCTCTCTGGGCCTCCTTGAAGGCTGCTTATCAGCTCCACCTCTTTGATCAGGCCCAGAGATAGGCCCGGAGACACTGACTGGCATAGAAACCGACCAATCAGAACCAAACCTGGGTGAAGTGCCAGGAGCCAGTGGCTGCCTAGGAGGCAGAGCTCTTGACACTGACTGGCATAGACACCAACCAATCAGAACCAAATCTGGGTGAACTTCAAAGGCAGAACCTAAGGTGGGGGCTGAGGAGGGGTTTTAAGGGCAACAGTTGTTTGGTATAAGGTGTAAGAAAGCAGCTCAATTTTTTCATGGCCGGTTTGGCAGTATAGTGCATATGGCTGGCTATCAGTCCAGATATAGGGATTATGTGTTTTTGTCTGCCAAGAGCATCTCCTCCTGCTGAAAAAGGCTTTTCCCTCCCATTTAAGCAATCCTATCCTACATAATCTATCTATACTACTAAAAAGGTAATATGCTAATTAGACTGGGTTGACCAGCCATCTTCTGGATGTCCAACTTCCTTCTAGACAAAGCCATGGTGGTGGGGCCCAAGGCAGAGGCAGTTAGGGGTGAGATCAGGCTGGCCAGGGGTTAGGGGCAATCAGGCCAGCAGGGGAGTGCAGTTGGGGGCAACCAGGCCAGCAGGGGAGGGCACTTGGGGGCGAGATCAGGCAGGCAGAGGAGTTAGGGGCAATGAGGCAGGCAGGCAGAGGCAGTTAGGGGTGATCAGGCAGGCAGGCAGGTGAGCAGTTATGAGCCAGTGGTCCCAGATTGTGAAAGGGATGTCTAACCACCGGTTTAGGATCGGGCCTAAACTGGAGGTCGGACATCCCCCAAGGGGTCCACGATTGAAGAGGGTGAAGGCTGGGCTGAGGGAACCCCCTGTCCCTGTGCACAAATTTTGTGCACTGGGCCCCTAGTTTATATTATAAAAGGCCTGTGGCCCTAACGCCATAACAACCAAAGACCAGCATGGCTGGGTGGGGCTGTGAGCTCAGTGAGGCCATGCAGTGGGCGGTGCTGCACGATTTCATGCACTGGGCTACTAGTATATTGATAATATGTCTTCCTATGTTCATAGCAGTGCAATTTACAATAGCTAAGATCTGGAAACTGCCCAAGTACCCATCAGTAGATGAGTGAATAAAAAAGCTGTGGTACATTTATACCATAGAATACCATGATGCTATAAAAAAGAAATAACTCTTACTATTTGCAACAGCATGGAGGGACCTGGAGAGTATTATGCTGAGCAAAATAAGCCAGTCAGAAAAAGGCAAATATCATATGATCTCTCTCATATATAGAATCTAATGAGCCAAATAAACTGATGAACAAAATAGGACCAGAGACATACAAGCATGAACAGACTGCTGAACCTCAGAAAGAAGACAGGGGAGAGTGGATGGGTGGGAAGAGATCAACCAATGAACTTGTATGTAAATATGCATCACACATAGACACAGACAATGTGGAATCTAATGATGAAAATAAAGTAACAAAGTGGAGACAGTCTCGTGGAGACAGAACAGACTGACAGCTGTCAGAGCGGAGTTGGTGGGGCGGGGTGAGAAGGGTGAAAGGGTTAAGCAAAGAAAAGGAAAGACTCATGGACATGGACAACAGTGTGGTGATTGCCAGAGAGAAGGGGGGTGGGGAAGGTAGAAGAGGGTTATGGGGGGACAAATGGTGATGGAAGGAGACTTGACTGGTGGTGGTAAGCACACAATTCAATATACAGATGATGTATTATAGAATTGTATACTTGAAACCATATAATTTTATCAACCAATGTCACCTCCATAAAATCAACAGATGGTTCCTGGGTGCCACTGTGAGTTCCCACTGGACACGCACGATTTCAACTAAGGGTGCAAGACAGCAAAAACTGGGACACTGCACTCCATAGCCGTTGACTTTTAAACACCACAGTTGTGCCTCTCAAGCTTCCAGGCCTACATCAAGAGAACCCAAGTAGCTCAAGTAGGAAGCTACACTAGATTACCAAGCCCAGGAGAACTGAGAGATTACACCAGCAGCACCATCACCAAAAGATCCTGGGACGCAAAGCAATTGGAACTACAATTAAAACATTACAGGAAGACATGGGGAGACAGAAAGGAAATTCTCAAAGGAAGGAACAGGAAGAATCACCAGAAAGGGAGTTAAATGAACTTGAGGCTAGCAGCTTAACAGAGAAAGAATTCAGAGTATTCGTTATAAGGATGTTTAAACGGATGGATGACAAATACACACAACTCAATGAGAGCTATAAGGAGCTGAATGAAAATGTCACCAACATGAAAAGAAACCAAGAGGAGATGAAGAACGACATAGCTGCAATAAAGAACACAATGGAAGGCTTAAAGAGTAGAGTAGAAGAGGCTGAGGACCGCATCAGCGAATTAGAAGACAAGGTAGGAAAAAACACACAAACACAGCAGCAACTGGAAAGAAGACTTAAAAAGCAAGAGGAGAGCCTAAGGGAGCTTCGGGACAACACAAAACGAAACAACCTTCGAATAATAGGGATAAAAGAAGGAGAGGAAGAGAAGCAAGGAATAGAAAACCTGTTAGAAGAAATAATGACAGAAAACTTCCCTGATACTGGCAAGAAAAAAACTATCCAAGTCCAAGAAGTACACAGAGTCCCAAACAAGTTGAACCACAAAAGACCGACACCAAGACACATCATAATTAAATTGACGAACACCAACGACAAAGCAAGAATCTTAAAGGCTGCCAGAGAGAAACAGAAAGTTACCTACAAGGGATCTCCTATCAGAATATCAACTGATTTCTCAACAGAAACACACCAGGCCAGAAGGGAATGGAATGAAATATACAAAGTGATGCAAAACAAGGGACTTAATCCAAGAATACTATACCCAGCAAGACTATCATTCAAAATTGAAGGTGGAATCAGAAGCTTCACAGACAAAAAAGGGCTAAGAGAGTTTACTACGACCAAGCCAGCAATGCAAGAAATGCTAAAGGGGCTGCTGTAAAAAAGAAGAAAGAGAAAGGCAAGAAGAAACACAAACACTAAGGAAAAATATGACAACAAACAGGTACTTATCAATAATAACATTAAACGTAAATGGATTAAATGCACCAATCAAAATACATAGGGTAGCTGAATGGATAAGAAAACATGACCCATATATTTGCTGTCTACAAGAGACCCACCTTAGAGCAAAAGACTCACACAGACTGAGAGTGAAGGGATGGAAAAACATTTTTCAGGCAAATGGAAATGAGAAAAAAGCTGGGGTTGCGATACTTATATCAGATAAAATAGACCTCAAAGTAAAGGCTTTAATAAGAGATAAGGAAGGCCACTACATAATACTAAAGGGAGCAATCCAGCAAGAAGATATAACTCTGGTAAACGTATATGCACCCAACGAAGGAGCGCCCAAATACATAAAAAATCTGCTGGAAGATATCAAGGGAGAGATCGACATTAATACAATCATAGTAGGGGACTTTAATACACCACTGACATCAATGGATAAATCCTCTGGACAAAAAATCAGCAAAGAAACAGCAATTCTAAATGACACACTAGATCAGATGGACCTAATTGACATCTTCAGAGTATTTCACCCCAAAGCCATGGAATATACATTCTTCTCAAGTGCACATGGGACATTCTCAAAAATAGACCACATATTGGGTAACAAGCAAAGTCTCCCCAAATTCAAAAAGATTGAAATCATATCAAGCATTTTCTCAGACCACAATGGCATAATATTAGAAATAAACTACAATAAAAACATTCCAAAAAATTCAAACACTTGGAAACTGAATAGCATGCTACTAAACTATGATTGGGTTATCAATGAGATCAAAGAAGAAATTAAAAACATCCTGGAGACTAATGACAATAAAAACACAACATTGCAAATCCTATGGGACACAATGAAAGCAGTCCTGAGAGGCAAATGTATAGCTCTACAGGCCTACCTCAAAAAACAAGAAAAAATGGTAATAGATCATCTATCTCAACAACTCAAAGAATTAGAAAGGGAGCAACAAGAAAAGCCCACAGTGATCAGAAGAAAGGAAATAATAAAGATCAGAGCAGAAATGAATGACATAGAGACTAAAAAAACAATAAACAAGATCAACAAAACCAAGAGCTGGTTCTTTGAAAGGATAAACAAGATTGATGAACCTCTAGCCAGGCTCACCAAGAAACAAAGAGAGAGGACCCAAATAAACAAAATCAGAAATGAAAGAGGTGAAATAACAACAGACCCCACAGAAATACAAAGGATTGTCAAAAAATACTATGAACAACTCTACTCCAACAAACTAGACAACCTGGAGGAAATGGACACATTCCTAGAAAAACACAACCTACCAAAACTTACTCCAGAAGAGACTAAAAATCTCAATAAGCTGATAACTATGGAAGAAATTGAAGCAGTTATCAAAAAACTTCCAGCAAACAAAAGCCCGGGGCCAGACGGCTTCACAGGGGAGTTTTATAAAACATTCAAGGAAGAGCTAAAACCTATCCTCCTCAGACTATTACAGAAAATTCAAGAAGAAGGAACACTTCCAAGCTCCTTCTATGAAGCCAGCATCACCCTAATACCAAAACCAGGTAAAGATAACACAATGAAGGAGAATTACAGGCCAATATCCCTCATGAACATAGATGCCAAAATCCTCAACAAAATTCTAGCAAATCGAATCCAGCAATACATCAGAAAGATCATACACCATGACCAAGTAGGATTTATCCCTGGGATGCAAGGATGGTACACTATCCGCAAATCAATAAACGTGATACATCAGCTAAACAAATTGAGAGATAAAAACAATGTAGTCATATCAATTGATGCAGAAAAAGCATTTGACAAAATCCAACACCCTTTCTTGATAAAAACTCTCAGCAAGCTGGGAATAGAAGGATCATACCTCAACATAATAAAAGCCATATATGACAAACCCACAGCCAACATCATAGTCAATGGGCAAAAACTAAAACCATTTCCCCTAAGAACAGGAACAAGACAGGGATGCCCACTCTCACCACTCCTGTTCAACATAGTGTTGGAGATACTAGCCATTGCAATCAGACAAGAAGAAGAAATAAAAGGCATCCAAATTGGAAAAGAAGAAGTAAAACTGTCCTTATTTGCAGATGACATGATACTGTACATAGAAAACCCTAAAGACTCCATCAAAAAATTACTAGACTTAATAAATGAATTTGGCAGAGTAGCAGGATACAAAATAAATGCTAAGAAATCTATGGCATTTCTATACACCAATAATGAACTTACAGAAAGAGAGACTAAAAAAGCAATCCCATTTACCATCACACCAAAAAAATTAAGATACCTAGGAATAAACTTAACTAAGGAGGTAAAAGACCTATACGCGGAAAACTACACAACACTGAAAAAAGATAGAGGAAGACATAAACAGATGGAAGAACATACCATGTTCATGGATTGGTAGAATCAACATCATCAAAATGTCCATACTACCCAAAGCAATCTATAATTTCAATGCACTTCCCATTAAAATACCAACGACATACTTCACAGACCTAGAACGAACTTTCCAAAAATTCATCTGGAATAAAAAAAGACCCCGAATAGCCACAGCAATCCTGAGAAAGAAGAACAAAGTAGGTGGGATCTCCATACCAGATTTCAAGCTGTATTACAAAGCCACTGTTCTCAAAACTGCCTGGTATTGGCACAAGAACAGACATATAGATCAATGGAATAGAATAGAGAACCCAGAAATAGATCCAAATCACTATGCTCAATTAATATTTGACAAAGGAGGCATGAACATACAATGGAGTCAAGACAGTCTCTTCAACAAATGGTGTTGGGAAAATTGGACAGATACATGCAAAAAAATGAAACTAGACCACCAACTTACACCATACACAAAAATAAACTCAAAATGGATCAAGGACTTAAACATAAGACAGGAAACCATAAAAATACTAGAGGAATCTACAGGCAGAAAAATCTCTGACATATGCCAAAAGAACTTCTTTGCTGATACTGCTCCTAGGGCAATGGAAGCTAAAGAGAAAATAAACAAATGGGACTACATCAAAATAAAAAGCTTTTGCACAGCAAAGGAAACCATCAATAAAACAACAAGAAAGCCCACTACATGGGAGAACATATTTGCCAATGATATCAACGATAAGGGTTTAATCTCCAACATTTACAGGGAACTCATGCAGCTTAACAAAAAGAAGATAAACAACCCAATCAAAAAATGGGCAACTGATCTAAATAGACACTTTTCGAAAGAAGACAGAAGGAAGGCCAAGAGACATATGAAAACCTGCTCTAAATCACTAATCATTAGAGAGATGCAAATCAAAACAACAATGTGGTACCATCTCACACCTGTCAGAATGGCCATTATCAACAAGTCAACAAATGACAAGTGCTGGAGAGGATGTGGAGAAAAAGGAACCCTTGTGCACTGCTGGTGGGAATGCAGACTGGTGCAGCCACTGTGGAGAACAGTATGGAGTTTCCTTAAAAAACTAAAAATAGAACTCCCATTTGACCCAGTGATCCCACTTCTAGGAATATATCCCAAGAAACTGGAAACATCAATCAGAAAGGATATATGCACCCCTATGTTCATAGCAGCACAATTCACCATAGCTAAGATTTGGAAACAACCTAAGTGCCCATCAGCAGATGAGTGGATTGAAAAACTGTGGTACATCTACACAATGGAATACTACGCTGCGGTAAAAAAGAAGGAGCTCTTACCATTTGCAACAATATGGATGGAGATGGAGAACATTATGCTTAGTGGAATAAGCCAGGCAGAGAAAGATAAATATCACATGATCTCACTCATTTGTGGAATATAATGAACAACATAAACTGATGGGGAGAAAATAGATCCAGAAACAGAGAAACATCAATCAGAACGTCAAACCTCAGGGAAGAAATTGTGAGGTAACCAGAAACCCAAGAATGCCTGAGTACGCCTTTCTAGCCACGCTAGCAATCATCAGATGTACGGTAATTTTACCTGGGACAAGAGGGTAAGTATTTTGATCTTATGCTCCTGACCCTTCATGGGTAAGACCCCTTACGTGGGCTGATCCCCTGACTAATGTAGTTACCAATAATACCAAACACCCTGGACATCTAGGAGGCCCATGGGTGGGGCAAGAAAGTATAAATACACAGGGGTCTCCACCCAGCTTCCCTTTTGTATGACACGAAATCAAAACAATGCCCCTTTGTGTGTACAATTAAAGAGAGGTTTCTGGCTTGTGTGGACACCAAAGAAAGGGTGTCACTACTATCACTACGTGCCCCTGGTAGAGGTGCAGAAAATGTAACTAAGACCTTGTCTACATAAAAAGAAATGGACAGCCAGTTTGAAAGGGAATTCCCATGGACTAGAACAAAGAATATCCTTACATGATATTATTCTACACTATCATTAAAATTTATTCCCAGATTTGGATCACCCCCAGTACTTATAATAGTTCCTCGCACCCTTGGGGATAAAAAAAAAAAAAAAGTCATCTGTTTGGTGCTTGGAGACAAACTTAACACATCTCTTGATACTTTAGAATTACTACAGCATAATATACAATTATCCCAAGCAAACGTACAAACTAATTCTTTGAATGTTTGGCAGCAATTTTAAAAAAAGGACATGTAAGGATTTAACCCTTTTCATTGTGTAGAGGGCCTCCTGGGAGGGCACCTGAGCATTCTGTATTGGTCCCTCTTACCCTTTAGGCCAAGAGAGACCCTCTTCTCACAATTCAATTGCTCACAGCTGTTGCATGAGCTCTCTGTTCATGTCAAGGTTGAAGTCTCGTGATGACTGGTGCCATGGATCTGTCTCTCACCCAGTGGGGCGAACTGAGCCCTCCCTGGAGAAGAAACCCGGGTTCCACAAGATATGTGATCAGTGCTGGGGCCTCGCCAGCAGGCGAGGGGATCCCAAGGCAGGTGCTGGGCATGGAGGTCACGGGGGCATAGGCTACCAAGGAGACAAAACTGAACCTCACGTCACCCTGCTTGGCCCCGGAGGATGGCTGGTTAGCCAGAGACAGGTAAGATTCCTCAAGGAAGGAACAACCTAAGACAGGCACAGTCGCAGAGGGGCCATCAGGAGAGAATTTGGGGATCAACAGAGGTGGGGCACAGACCCTCACCCCCCCAACATTGCAGGGGCCTGAATCCTAGCCCCTTATGAGGGAGGTCTCCTGCCCCCATGGCTGCTTCATGCTTCCCATGCCCAGCTCAGATCAGGACCCAAGTGACCGACAGAGACTTGGCCGACAGCAGGTGCCCTCTCACTCCAACAAGAATTGTTTGAGTTGTCTTGTACCCATGGTGTGGGGAAGTGGGTTTATGATATCTAAATCCAGCCTCCCACCAGGAATGCTCAGGACCTACTCAAGAAGGCAAATAATCCTTTCCACTAATATTTACAGGGTAAAATAAGATTGTTGTTAGAATATTAAATTTGACAGTAAAATAGTAGTCAAGTTTTCAGGCTAATTTAAATTGGCTAGTTGAAACAGGCGAATGTGCTAGAAAAATTAATTGTACTGGACAAAAAGGTGTTCCTAAAGTGTTAACTAAAATTTTTATTGGTACTTCATCTCACGATAAAATTGTGCACCATATAATGAACCTAAAGCAGTCATATTATAGTGCAAAAAATTAAAATTTAAAAGCCATCAAGACTACATTATAAAATTTTCAAAAGCCTCCTAACATTTAAATCAAAAAAGGAGGGGATAGTAGAGGAATATCATGTAAGGAAAAATATCCTGTAAGTAAATTACATCTAGAAAATTAATACTTTAGAAAATTAATTGTAAGGCTAAAAGCAAGACACCCATGAAAAACACACAAGGTAACAAAACAAGCCAGAGGAAAATCATTTGGGAAAAAATTGAAAAAGGATCCCCAGTCAAATTTATAGAAAATATTCCTTTATTAACGTTTGGTCAAGAATATGTTTGTAGCCGAAACCGGTTTGGCTCAGTGGATGGAGCGTCAGCCTGTGGACTGAAAGGTCCCAGGTTCGATTCTGGTCAAGGGCATGTACCTTGGTTGCGGGCACATCCCCAGTGGGGGGTATGCAGGAGGCAGCTGATCGATGTTTCTCTCTCATTGATGTTTCTAACTCTCTATCCCTCTCCCTTTCTCTCTGTAAAAAATCAATAAAATATATTTAAAAAAAAAAAAGAATATGTTTGTATATTTTCAGAAAACAACTCCGAGACCATGTGGATTCCAGCAAGAGAGGAATCGACAGGACTACTCTAGCCATGAAGACAGAAGAGAAGCAGTCCAGAGACGGAAGACGCTGATGTGGCCTTCCCATACTAGCAGTTAGCAGCTGTGCATCAATGCAGATTGCCCAGGACCAAACCAGACAGAGTCGCACCTGCATTACCACCATTTGTCCACCATCCAGAACTGAAATGTCAATGCTGACATGTACACATAAGGAACTGTTGGACATTGAAATTGGGTCTCAAAAGAACTGTTGGCCCAGAAAGAAACTCACTACACACTGATTCATTTGCCAGTCACCATAACTATTATTGCTCGTCTCACATTCGGTTCTTATAAGTGTATTTCTAATAGCACATGATCTCACTCATCTAGGGGAAATAATGAACAACATAGACTGATGAACAAGAACAGACCCAGAAACATGGAGGCATGGATCAGACTGTCGGGCCTCGGGGAGAGGGTAGGGAAGGATGGGGGTAAAGGGGGAGATCAACCAAAGGACTTGTGTGAAGTCATATGAGCCTAACCGGCAGTTAAGGAAAACAGGGGGGTGGGGGCTTGTGGGGGGAGGGGTGTGGGTTGGGAATGGGGGGACAAGGACAAATATGTGATACCTTAATCAATAAAGAAATTTAAAAAAATAATTTAAAAAAAAGCAAAATAGAGACAAACTCATAGATAGAAAGTAGGGTGACAATGAGCCCCCAAAAAGGAGAAGAAACAATGCTCATGAACAGGAACAACATCATGGGGGTTGCTGAGGGGGTGGGCCGGGGGGGTAGAGGGGAATAAATGTGAGGGACAGAGGAGACCTGAGGTGGTGACACACATGCAGTGTACAGGTGGTGCATTGTAGAGTTGTGCACCTGGAGCCTGTATAATTTCATTAACCAGTTTCACCTCAATAAATTCATTAACAAGGAAAAAAGCAATGAAGACAATACCTGGAAGGCAAGGTGACTACTTTACCCGACAGTCATGAAGAGAGCTGGCTGGAAGTAACGTCACGCTAAGGTCTGAAGGCGGGTAGCCAGCCATGCGTGGCCCACACGCAGGACTTTAGGCTGTGTGGTTGGAGAGCAGTGACCTAGAGACAGTGTGAGAGGAGGCAGCGAGGCTCTCATCATGCACGCTGAAGGGCTTTGCGTCTGCTGACGGAAATCACTGAAAACATTAAGCAGGGGGCGGGGGGGGGGTGATACGATATCATTTGCATTTATAAAGGTCATACTGGTCACGGTGTAAGGCGTTAAGAGGGACAAAGAACCTAGGAAAGTGCAGCCAGTGAAAAGCTGCCGCGGGGTCCATGTGACAGGCGGGTTTTGTCACGTTGTGGCCATAGCGTCAGGTGAAGGTGAGGGTCTGAGAGTATTTGGGAAGATAAACGTCAGGAATTTTGATGGGCTGACTGTGGGAAGGGAGGATGGGCATAAAGGGGAAATCGAGAGAGCGGTAAGAGTTAGCTGCTTGAACTGTGTGAGCAGTGGTGCCCGCGAGTGGGAGGAAGAAGACGCTGGGAGACGCTGGGAAACTTGCAAATGCAAGAATTCCTTTTGGCTAGTGTTGGGTTTGCCATTGCTTTTTGGGAATCCAGCTCGGGCTGTCAAATATGTAGGTGACATGTGCAGGTCCAAGGTCAAGGGAACGCTGGAGAAACCATTGTGGAGTATTCTGGTTTCTCTGACTCAGAAAGCATGAAACCAGATGTGATTCCATGAGGAGAGAAGACAGCGGGGCGAGACCTGGGCTGAGGACTACAGTCCAAAGCTCTCCAACACTCGGAGCCTAAAGAGCAGTGAGGAGTCCTGGTCACTGAGCACATCCTCAAGCCTCAAGCCCCCGCCGGACAGTCCTCATGAGATGCTGGGCTAGAACCTGAAGGCGACCTTTCCTGGCCAGCCAGCCTCCTCTAGGCAACGCTGGAGGACGCCCCTGGAAGGAGCAGGGCCACCCTCCCTGTTCCCTGCACTGGCTCTTCCCCTCAGTGTTGCCTCGCTGCAGCCTCATGGTCCCAGAGAGCACCGAGTCCCCGCTGCCCAGGGCTGTCCTCTGGGACGGGTGGGCAGCACGCACGCCCAGAGGCTGGCTGTGTAACCCAGTGCGCCCAGCTGGTTCCCATCCTGCAGGCCTATTTCTGGTCCCTTTGAGCATTATCAGCACTCTAACACCTGTTTGACCAGATCTCTGTTAAATCCTCTCAGCTAAATCTCCTGCGGTGGTTTCTGTTTCCCATGAATGGTAAAGGGAGCCAAAAATGTGCCCTGAAATAGTAAGGAAACAGTAGAACCAAGTGAAGTCAAAATACGAAAATGGCTCAGGAAAATAATCCTATCTAATAATAGAGTAATATGCAAATTAACCATGACTCCACAACAAAATGGTGGCCCCCATAGCCAAAAGGTGGCAGCGCCCAGTCCCCTCAGCCCCGCTGCTGGAGTGTCTGGCCTGTCCGATCAGCAAACAGAGCCCGGAGAGCAGGGCATGGTGGCTTCCTTAGCGTGGCAGCGGGGAAGCCCCAGGCCCTGCAAACAGAGCCCGGACAGCTGGGCATGGCGGCTTCCTTAGCACTGCGGTAGCGTGAACACCCCTAGGCCCAGCAGACAGAGCCCAGACAGCAGGGCTTGGGGGCTTCCTTAGAGCAGAGGCTGCGGGAACACCCCCAGGCCCAGCAGACAGAACCCAAAAAGCAGGGCTTGGGGGCTTCCTTAGTGCGGCAGCGGGGAAGTCCCCAGACATGGCAGACAGAGCCCAGACAGCAGGACTTGGGGGCTGCCTTAGCAAGGTGGTGGTGGTAACACCCCCAGGCTCGCAGACAGAGCCTGGACAACAAGGCATGGGGGCTTCCTTAGTGTGTCTGTGTTGGCGAAGCCCCCAGGCCTGGCAGACAGAGCACACTGCAGGGCATTGGGGCTTCCTTTGCATGGCGCATGGCAGCAGCAGGCAGAGAGCAGACAGCAGGGCATGGGGGCTTCCTTAGTGTGTCAGTGTCGGCGAAGCCCCCAGGCCTGGCAGGCAGAGCACACTGCAGGGCATTGGGGCTTCCTTTGCATGGTGCATGGCAGCAGCAGGCAGAGAGCAGACAGCAGGGCATGGGGGCTTCATCTCCATGGCTGCAGGGAAACCTCCAGGCCCTGCAGAGAGCAGAGAACCATGGGGAGTGGGTCTAAGCCATCAGTAGGACATCCCCTGAGAGCTCCTGGATTGTAGAGGGTGCAGGTTGGGCTGAGGGACCCCTGTGCACGAATTTCATGCACCAGGCCTCTAGTTGGAAAATAAGTGGCTAAGAGGTCAGATAAAATGGAAAGGATGATGTTCTCATGGGCCTGGCTGCATGTGGGCTGCTGCAGGTCTCACATGCAGGTGAGCGGGCGGGTCAGGCACACCATCCCACTGCCCAGGTTAGAGCTGGGATAACAGTTTTGCCTCAGATTTGCAGATGCTGTTTTCAGGTTTGTTTGTTTTTAAATCATTGTCAATTAGAAATTGTTTAATGAAGTTAAGCAATTATTAACTTTAACAACCAGAAAGATAGCAATCTATATATATAAAACCCTAATATGAATTTAGAACAAACAGCGGAACAACCGAACAACCAAACAACTGGTCACTATGACATGCGCTGACCACCAGGGGATGTGCATGGAACATGGTGGGCATCAGCTGTGGCAGGATGGTGGAGCAGGTGAGTGGGGATACCAGACCATGGTGGTCGCTGTCATCAGGCTGAGCCTCTGGTGATTACTGAGAATTCTTTGCTCTCGCATGCTGTGGTCCCGCCTGGCACTTGCACCCACTGCCAGTGCCCCGCACCAGTCCCAATCGTTTGGTGCCATCAGCAGGTGTGAGCGGTGCCTGCTGGCCCTGATCACCCCTCAGGGCTTCTGCACCTCCCCCTGTGCCCACCGCAGCCTCCTGGCCCACAGCTCCTTTCAAGGTGCACAAATTCATGCACTGGGCCCCTAGTCTATATTATAAAAGGCTGTGGCCCTAACGTTGTAACAACCAAAGACCAGCATTAGTGGGCGGGGCTGTGAGCACGCTGATGTGGCAGGTGGGTGGGCTGGGTGCATGCAGGTGGGTGGGGCTGTGAGCACAGCAAGGCCGTGCAGGTGGGCGGGGCCACACAATTTTGAGCACTGGGCTTCTAGTTATTACATAACGATACTTTTAACAGCATCTCCAGGGTCCATTCATGCATCTGATGTCAGAACAATTTTGAATCATACAGTAAAGTTTTCACTGTTACTTAGACTAGACAGTCGTTTTGGTTTGTTTGCCTATTTTGTTTTGTTTGACTTTCTTAGGAGTTTTTAATACCTAAAAATATACTAGACCGGTTCATTCATTATTATCACCACATTTAATATAGTTAAGTAATGTATTCCTTGTAAGATATAAAATATAACACTGAAACACCTATGAACTCACCATCTGATTTAAGATATAAACTATTTCAATGTTCTGCATGAAAATCTGAAATTATGTCCTTTCTCCCACATAAAGGTAACCACATTTCTGAATTTTTATTTATCACTGCTTCCTTTCCTATACAGCTTTAACATATATACATTTATCCTAATATCCCCTTTGCTCTTATTCACTGTGTGTTTTTAATTTATAAAATTTGTGTTATTCAAAATAAGATCTTCTGAACCTTGTTTTTTGTAGAGGAGAATTGTCTCTGTGATAATGTATTTCTCTCTCTGGTACCATTATAGACTCGCAGTCTATCTTCGTATGAACATGTCACTAGTTCCCCACTGTGCGCAGTTTGGGGGTATCCCAAACAGTCCAGCCAAGCAGCAGCCCTGCTCAGGCCCCCTCTGCCCAAGCACGAGAGCCTGCCTGCGCTGTGGGGGATGGACAGCGACATGGGAAGGTCTGCCCAGCCCTCTGGTGAATGCCAAGCTGTTTCCAAAGTGGTTTTACCACATGAGCCTCCCTCCAACAGTTTCTAAGAACTGGCATTGCTCCACATTCTTACCAGCTCTTTGTGTTATTTGAGTCAGTTTTGCTGTTCTGGGAGATACACATGATCTTACATTCACATATGTCACCTGGATAGCAATGAGTTTGGGTGTCTCCTCACATGTTGATTGCTATTTGTGTTTCCTTTTCTGTACTATGTGCCCCTTGTTCATTGTTTTACTCTGTGTACTTCTCTTTCTGATTCTTATTGAGTTTGAGGAGCTCTTTGTCCATTTTGGATCCAATAGCTTGTTAGTTGTATCAATGGAAAATCCTTCTCCCAGGTTATAACTAGTCTTTCCTGCTTCTCTCAGGTCTGACGGGAAGTCTCATAATTTTATTGTAGTCAAGTCAATCAAGTTTACAGTTTGTGTTTTTTGTGTCTTAATTAAGATAATCTTTTCTACCTTAAAGTCATAAAAACATTTTGTTACATTTTCACTTGAAATTTTTAAAGTATTATCTGATTACAGTATTTAATGCGCCTAGAATTTATTTTTGTGAACTGTATAAGATGTTAATATAATTTCATTTTTTATGTATGTAATTATCTATCCCAACACCATTGTCTAGTTTTCTTTTATAAAAGTCTGCAATGCTGGCTCCATCCTAGTTCAAGTGTTTCTGTTTCTGACCTCAGTTGTCTATCGTTGTAGTTGTCTATTCCTTGACTAATAATCCTCACAGCTGGATAACAAGTCATGAACCCCACGAGGGCGTGTGTTTTTCCTTACGAGGCCATTTTCCATCAACTCCTTTTCCCCTTGAAGTGCGTTTTGTTCTACTTGACATTGTTCCCTCAATAAATTTAGTAATCAGCTGGTTAGGTTCCAAGAAAAGCTCTGTTGGGATTATTATTTAAATTAAAAAAGATCTATAGGTTCTTGTTTTTGGTGGTTTTGTTTGTTTGTTTTGTTTGTTTTGTTTTTGGGGGGGTACTGACATTTTAAAATGATTGAATCTCCTGAACAAAGACTTTTTCTAAAAAGACATGCAAATGGCCAACAGACATGAAAAGATGCTCAACTTCACAAGCTATAAGAAAAATGCAAACCAAAATGAAACATCACCTCACACCTGTTAGAATGCCTGTAATCAAAACGACAAGTAATAACAAGTGTTGGAGAGATTGTGGAGAAAAAAGAACCCTTATTCAGTGCTGGTGGGAATGTAAACTGGTACAGTCAATAAAAAAATTAAAAAAATAAAAAAAACCAACAACACACTACAGAGTTTCCTCCAAAAATTAAGACTAAAGTTACCATCTGACCTAGCAAACCCTCTTTGGGTACCTACCCGAAAAATTTAAAAACATGTATTTATAAAGATATATGCACCCCTATGTTCATTGTGGTGTTATTCACAGTGGCCAAAACATGAAAACAGCTGAAGTGTCCTGTGATAGAGAACTGGATAAAGAAGATGCGTTGCATATACTACTTAGCCATAAAAAAAAAATGAAATACTGCTATTTACAACAACATGGATGGATCTTGAGAGTATCATAGTAAGAGAAATAAATCAGTGAAAAACGTCAAGAGCAATATGATTCCACTCATAAGTGGGATATAAAACTGAGAGCAGCAAGTGAGCAAACAAAACTCCCAGACAGACAACAGTATGGTGGCACCACAGAGAGGAAATGGGGAGAGGTAGGAAAGGGCATCGATCTATGGTGAGGGAGGAAGATTTGGCTTGAGTGGTGCGTACACAGTGCAATATATGGTATTTACAGAATTATATACTTGAAACCAGTATAATTTATTAACGAGAATCACCACAATAAATTCAATAAAAATAAAAAAGAAGGTAATAAAATATTGAGTCTCTCTTTCAATCAACTCAGTATATCTCTCCATCAATTTAAAAATTATTTAAAACTAGAAGCCCGGTGCACGAAATTCGTGCACAGAGGGGGGGTGTCCCTCAGCCCAGCCTGTACCGTCTCCAATCTGGGACTCCTGGAGGGATGTCCGACTGCCCGTTTAGGCCCGATCCTGGTGGGATCGGGCCTAAACGGGCAGTTGGACATCCCTCTCACAATCCAGGACAACTGGCTCCCAACTGCTTGACTGACTGCCTTCCTGATTGCCCCTAACCGCTTCTGCCTACCAGCCTGATCACCCCATAACCACTCCTCTGCCAGCCTGGTTGATGCTTAACTGCTCCCCTGCCAGCCTCTTTGCCCCCAACTTCCCTCCTCTGCCAGCCTGGTCATCCCTAACTTCCCTCTCCTGCAGGCCTGGTCCCTCACAACTGCCCTCCCTTGCAGGCCGGGTGCCTCCAAACTGCCCACTACTGCTGACCATCTTGTGGTGGCCATCTTGTGTCCACATGGGGGCAGGATCTTTGACCACATGGGGGCAGCTATATTGTGTGTTGCAGTGATGATCAATCTGTATATTACTCTTTTATTAGATAGGATAGAGGCCTGGTACACGGGTGGGGGCCAGCTGGTTTGCCCTGAAGGGTGTCCCAGATCAGGTGGGGGTTCCCATGGGGAGTGGGGCAGCCTGAGTGAGGGGCCTGTGTTGGTTTGCAGGCCGGCCACAACCCCTGGCAACCCAAGCAGAGGCCCTGGTATCTGGAATTTATTTTCCTTCTACAATTGAAACTTTGTAGCCTGGAGCAGAGCCAAGCCTGCTGCTCCCTCCGGGGCGGCAGCCATTTCTGTGGCAGTTAATTCACCTTCTACAATTGAAACTTTGTAGCCTTAAGCGGGTGAGCCCGGCCAGGGTGTGCAGAAAGCTTTGCTTCCCCTGTTGCCACCAGCAACCCTGGCCTGCTCTCTCAAACTCCATTCTGCCACCATTTGTTTGAATTTGTTTACCTTCTATAATTGAAACTTTGTAGCTTGAGTGGAGGCTTAGGCCTGCAATGGCTATGGAAGGCTTGGCTTCCTCTGTTACCTAGGAAACCTTGCTCTCTGTGGCTGTAGCCATCTTGGATGGGGTTAATTTGCATACTCGCCCTGATTGGCTGGTGGGCGTGGCTTGGCTGGTGGGTGTGGCTTATGTAGCGGAGTGATGGTTAATTTGCATATTACCATTTTATTATAGAGGACTAGAAGCCCGGTGCACGAAATTCGTGCACAGAGGGGGGTTGTCCCTCAGCGCAACCTGTACCCTGTCCAATCTGGGACTCCTGGAGCGACTGCCCGTTTAGGCCCGATCCTGGTGGGATCGGGCCTAAACGGGCAGTCGGACATCCCTCTCACAATCCAGGACAACTGGCTCCCAACTGCTTGCCTGACTGCCTTCCTGATTGCCCCTAACCGCTTCTGCCTGCCAGCCTGATCACCCCCTAACCACTCCTCTGCCAGCCTAGTTGATGCTTAACTGCTCCCCTGCCGCCTGTTTGCCCCCAACTTCCCTCCTCTGCCAGCCTGGTCACCCCTAACTGCCCTCTCCTGCAGGGTTGATCACCTCCAACTGCCCTCCCTTGCAGGCCTGGTTCCTCACAACTGCCCTCTCTTGCAGGCCGGGTGCCTCCCAACTGCCCTCCCCTGCTGGCTATCTTGTAGTGGCCATCCTGTGTCCACATGGGGGCAGGATCTTTGACCACATGGGGGCAGCTATATTGTGTGTTGCAGTGATGATCAATCTGCATATTACTCTTTTATTAGATAGGATAGAGGCCTGGTACAGGGGTGGGGGCCAGCTGGTTTGCCCTGAAGGGTGTCCCTGATCAGGGTGGGGTTCCCTGGGAGTGTGGGGCGGCCTGAGTGAGGGGCCTGTGGTGGTTTGCAGGCGGGCCACACCCCCTGGCAACCCAAGCGGCGGCCCTGGTATCTGGAATTTATTTTCCTTCTACAATTGAAACTTTGTAGCCTGGAGCGGAGCCAAGCCTGCTGCTCCCTCTGGGGTGGCAACCATTTCTGTGGCAGTTAATTCACCTTCTATAATTGAAACTTTGTAGCCTTAAGCAGAGGCCTGAGCCCAGCCAGGGTGTGCAGAAAGCTTTGCTTCCCCTGTTGCCACCGGCAACCCTGGCCTGCTCTCTCAAGCTCCATTCTACCGCCATTTGTTTGAATTTGTTTACCTTCTATAATTGAAACTTTGTAGCTTGAGTGGAGGCTTAGGCCTGCAACAGCTATCGGAAAGCTTGGCTTCCTCTGTTACCTAGGAAACCTTGCTCTCTGTGGCTGTAGCCATCTTGGATGGGGTTAATTTGCATACTCGCCCTGATTGACTGGTAGGCGTGGCTTGGCTGGTGGGCGTGGCTTATGTAGCGGAGTGATGGTTAATTTGCATATTACCATTTTATTAGAGAGGATAATAAAATTTATGATTTTTTAATAGTAGTCTTGTGTAGTTTTTATTAAATATATTCTTTTGTCCATTACATTTTTTGTAGTTCTTGCTAAATGTAGCATTAAAAATAATAAAATTTTTACTTCTTTGTTTCTGGCATATAGAAATACAATTAATTTTTGAACATAGAATTTATGTGTTGTAAAATTTCAAATCACTCTTATCTATCTACTAGAGGCCCAGTGCATGAAATTCATGCACAGGGGTCCCTCAGCCCAACCTGCACCCTCTACAATCCAGGAGCTTTCAGGGGATGTCCTACTGATGGCTTACGCCCACTCCCCATGGTTCTCTGCTCTCTGCGGGGCCTGGAGGTTTCCCTGCAGCCATGGAGATGAAGCCCCCATGCCCTGCTGTCCGCTCTCTGCCTGCTGCTGCCATGTGCCATGCAAAGGAAGCCCCAATGCCCTGCAGTGTGCTCTGTCTGCCAGGCCTGGGTGCTTTGCCGACACAGACACACTAAGGAAGCCCCCATGCCCTGCTGTCCAGGCTCTGTCTGCCATGTCTGGGGACTTTGCCACCACTACCATGCTAAGGAAGCCCCCAAGCCCTGCTGTCTGGGCTCTGTTTGCTGGTCGGACAGGCCAGACACTCCAGCAGCAGGGCTGAGGGGACTGGGCACTGCCATCTTGTGGCTATGGGGGCCACCATTTTTGTCATGGAGTGATGGTTAATTTGCATATTACTCTATTATTAGATAGGATATAAAAGCCTAAGTGACCATCACAACCGAACAGACGACCAAACAGGTTGCGTGGGGAGAACAGGCCGGCAGGGGAATTAGTGAGGGGAGACCAAATGACCAAGCAGCAGGCTGCATGGGGCAACCAGGCTGGCAGGGGGGGCAGTTAGGGGCAATTAGGCAGGCAGGCAGGTGAGCAGTTAGGAGCCAGCAGTCCAGGATTGTGAGAGGGATGTCCCAGATAAGAGAGGGTGCAGGCTGGGCTGAGGGGACCCTCCCCCTGTGCATGAATTTTGTGCACCGGGCCTCTAGCCCTATATAATAAAAGGCTAATATGCAAATCGACCGAATGGTGGAACGACCAGTAGCTATGATGCACACTGGCCACCAGGGGGCAGATGCTCAATGCAGAAGCTATCTCCTGGTGATCAGTGCACCAGAAGCCAGGCTCAGCAGCAGCGCTAAGAATGTAAGACCGATGGCCCCCAAGGGCTCCCAGACTGTGAGAAGGTGCAGGCCAGGCTGAGGGACCCTCCTCGCCCAAGTGCACGAATTTCATGCACTGGGCCTCTAGTTATCTAATCTAATAATAGACAAATATGCAAATTGACCACACCTCCGACACACCCACAAGCCACGCCCACAAACCACGCCCACCATCCAATCAGAGAGAGTATGCAAATTAACCCAAACCAAGATGGCTACAGCCACAGAGAGCAAGGTTTCCTAGGTAACAGAGGAGGCCAAGCTTTCTGCCTGCCATTTCCAGGCCTAAGCCTCCACTCAAGCTACAAAGTTTCAATTATAGAAGGTAAACAAATTCAAACAAATGGCGGCAGAATGGAGCTTGAGAGAGCAGGCCAGGGTTGCCGCCGGCAACAGGGGAAGCAAAGCTTTCCACACACCCTGGCCGGGCTCACCTGCTTAAGGCAACATAGTTTCAATTATAATCCCAACACAATGGCTGCGGCCTCGGAGGGAGCCCCAGGCTTGGCTTGGCTCCGCTCCAGGCTACAAAGTTTCAGTTGTAGAAGGAAAATAAATTCCAGATACCAGGGCCTCCGCTTGGGTTACCAGGGGGCGTGGCCAGCCTGCAAAACACCACAGGCCCCTTGCTCAGGCCGCCCCACACCCCAAGGGAAACCCCACCTGATCCGGGACGCCCTTCAGGGCAAACCAGCTGGCCCCCACCCCTGTACCAGGCCTCTATCCTATCTAATAAAAGAATAATATGCAGATTGATCATCACTGCAACACACAATATAGCTGCCCCCATGTGGTCAAAGATCCTGCCCCCATGTGGACACAAGATGGCCACCACAAGATGGCCAGGAGGAGAGGGCAGTTGGGAGGCACCCAGCCTGCAAGGGAGGGCAGTTTTGAGGGATCAGCCCTGCAAGGGAGGGCAGTTGAGAGGAACCAGGCCTGCAAGAAAGGGCAGTTGGAGGTGATCAACCCTCCAGGAGAGGGCAGTTAGGAGTGACCAGGCCGGCAGAGGAGGGAAGTTGGGGGCAAACAGGCTGGCAGGGGAGCTGTTAGGCATCAATCAGGCTGGCAGCGGAGTGGTTAGGGGGTGATCAGGCTGGCAGGCAGAAGCGGTTAGGGCCAATCAGGCAAGCAGTTGGGAGCCAGCAGTCCTGGATTGTGAGAGGGATGTCCGACTGCCCGTTTAGGCCCGATCCCAGTGGGATCGGGCCTAAACGGGCAGTCGGACATCCCTCAAGGGGTCTCATATTGGAGAGGGTACAGGCTGGGCTGAGGGAGAACCCCCCTCCGTGCACGAATTTCGTGCACTGGGCCTCTAGTTATTTATAAATACTTGCCTGTGCAATGTTCAAGGCTAGCCATATTTATATTCATATCATCCTATATAATAAAGGGCTAATATGCAAATTGTCCCCTTGGGAGTTCAACCAACCAGGAGTTCAGCCAACTGGGAGTTTGACCACTCGCTATGATGTGTGATGACCACCAGGGGGTGGCATGAAACAAAGGAAGATCCCAGCAGGCTGCCAGCAGCTAGGGGAAGGAAGGCCCCGATCAGCCCTGATCACCTGCCAGGCCTAGGGACCCTACCCATGCATGAATTTTGTGCACCAGGCCTCTAGTATATAAATAACAGATTTTTACTACCTTTATATTTTTTATTTTTTTCTTATCTGATTGTTCTTGCTAGAACCTTCAGTACAAGATTAAACCTACTTCTATTGCTTCTGAGAAATGGTTCTTGACTTAAACTACTGAATACATTATATGCAATAAATTGTTCATAGATACGCTTTGTCAGATTCAGGAAGTTTCTATTACTAGTATTTTCTAGTTTGGGGGGAATTTGTATTACTGAATGCACACTGACACTGTGGATGTCTGTATGTATTGATGTAGTTTTATCCTTTATTTCTTTAATGTGATGAAATATAGTAATAATGTTCTAATGTTAAATCACCCAAGTTTTCCATGGATACTTCATATCAAACCTAATACATCATATTTTTATATACTATAGATTCATTTAACAAATATTTTAAGATTTTTCCATCTCTGTTTATGAGTGAGATTGGCCTATGACTTTCTTTCCTGTGTTGTCCTCATGGGGTTTTATTATTATTACTAGAGGCCCAGTACACAAAATTCATGCTCAGGGGGGTGGGATGTCCCTCAGCCCAGCCTGCACCCTCTGCAATCTGGGACCCCTCAAGGGATGACCGACTGCCCGTTTAGGCCCGATCCCACTGGGCAGTCAAACATCCCTCTCACAATCCAGGACTGCTGGCTCCCAACAGCTCACCTGACTGCCTTATTGATTTCCCCTAACTGCTTCTGCCTGCCAGCCTGATCACCCCCTAATCACTCCTCTGCCAGCCTGATTGGCCCTAACTGTCCTCCCCTGCAGGCCTAGTCAC
The DNA here is from genome assembly GCF_027574615.1 of Eptesicus fuscus. Lineage (NCBI taxonomy): Eukaryota > Metazoa > Chordata > Mammalia > Chiroptera > Vespertilionidae > Eptesicus > Eptesicus fuscus. The sequence continues at coordinate 724,416 of NC_072489.1, read as the reverse complement.
CCATAACTGCCCTCCCCTACAGGCCTGGTCCCCACCAACTGCTCTCCCCTGCAGGCCCGGTCGCCCCCAACTTCCCTCCTCTGCCAGCCTGGTCACCTCTAACTGCCCTCCCCTGCAGGCTTGATTGCCCCCAACTGCCCTCCCTTGCAGGCCTGGTCCCTCCCAACTGCCCTCCCCTGCTGGCCATCTTGTGGTGGCCATCTTGTGTCCACATGGGACATCCATCTTGTGTGTTGGTGTGATGGTCAATCTGCATATTACTCTTTTATTATTTAGGATAGAGGCCTGGTGCATGGGTGGAGGCCAGCTGGTTTGCCCTGAAGGGTGTCCCGGATCAGGGTGGGGGTTTGGGGCATGGGGAAGCCTGGGCAAGGGGTCTGTGGTGGTTTTCAGGCCAGCCACACACCCTAGCAACCCAAGTGGAGGCCCTGGTATCTGGGATTTATTTATCTTCTACAATTGAAACTTTGCAGCCTGGAGTGGAGCCAAGCCTTCTGCTTGCTCCGAGGAGGCAGCCATTTCTGTTGGGATTTATTTATCTTCTATAATTGAAACTTTGTAGCCTTAAGTGGAGGCCAATGCAGGCCAGGGTGTGCAGAAAGCTTGGCTTCCTCCATTGCTGGGGAAACCCAAGCCTCCCTCCTGCTCTCTCCATGGCTGTAACCATCTTGGTTGGGTTAATTTGCATACTAGCTCCTGATTGGCTGGTGGGCGTGGCTTGTGGGTGTAGCAGAGGTATGGTTAATTTGCATATTACTCTTTTATTAGATAGGATAATTAAAGATTGTATTATCTAGTAGAATATACATACTATTAGAATTATCCATTACTTGAGTGTTTGTTCAAATGTAAAATTGCTTTGGTCTTTTTTCTTATTCTCATTATTTTTCTATCTTCTGAATAGGGCAATTTTTTTAGTGATTAGCTTAATTTTGTTGGTTTTCATTTTTTCTTGGTCCAATTTTGATAAATTATACTTTCTTGTAATCTTGTTTTGATTTTCAAATTTATAGAGAAGCCCATTTATGTATTTTATTTTTATCTACATTTAGGCATGCTCTCTTTAATTTTTAATAATGCTATTTTTGCTCTTTTTTATCTTTCTGAATATTTTTCAAGTGATCTTTTTAAAGAACCAATTTTGCATTTGCATTATATTTCCTCTTCTCTGTTCTTTTTATTCTTAGTCTGTCACTCACTTTAAAATTTCTTAAGTTGTATTCTTAGTTACAGATTTTTAGGTTTTCTTTTCTCCAAAGATGAGCTGGAATTACCACTTTTCTTCATCCCATAAACGTCAATATTTAGTAGTTTTAGTTTTTATTCTAAGCATTTCCTAATATTCATTATGATTTATCTTTGTTTTGAAGTATATTTCTAATTTCTGAACATGTGGAGTTTTTTAGTAAAATTGTTTTTGTTCTTGAAACACAATATAATTGTATTGTTCATAGGAATATGGTGTGCATATTTGTTGAGACATTATCAATATCTTAGTATGTGGACAGTTCAGGCATCACACATGTGTTTGAAAAGAAATGTGTGTTTTCCAGTTACTGAGTACACAGTTCTATATTTCTCCATTAGATCAAGCTTGTTAACTGGGTTGTTTGAATCTTCAATATTCCAATTATTTTGTTCATTTTTGTCTGTTTGTCCTGTACCACCAGTTACAGAATCCAGGGACTCGTTTATAGAGCAGTATTCTCAAGCTGGCGTGCCTCAGCATCACCCACGATGTTTTAAAAATGCAGGTGCCTGCCAACGCCCACATTCTGACTCAGTATTTCTGAGACGAGTCCTAGGAAACTGCATTTTTCAAAGAAAACACGTAATAAAAGTAGTGGATCAACCAACACTAAAAGGCAAAAGTAGGAAGATTACATGTAATTACAGCAGTAAGTTAAGGGATACAGACAAACCCACACACATACACACAAAAGAAATTAAAAAATAATAACAAAATGTGGAGGGAATGAATAAAAATGGTAGAGATTTTAGAATGTGTTCAAACTTAAATGACCATCAATTAAAATAGATGGCTATAAGCATAGCTTGGCATATATGAAATAAATGCTAACTACAAATAAAAAATCTACCAGAGATATACAAGAAATAAAGATAAATGAATGCAAACATAACACTACAGAAAGTCACTAATAAGAACTACAAATACAATCAGAAGACAATAATGAAAATGACAATAACTGCATAATTATCGATAATTACTTTAAACATAAATGGATTAAAAGCCTCAATTGAAAGACAAGCAGTTAAAGAAGATGTGGTACAAATAGACAATGGAATACTACTCGGCCATTAAAGAGAACGAAATCTTACTATTTGCGACAACATGGATGGACCTGGAGAACACGATGATAAGTGAAATAAGTCAGAGAAAGACAGTAGAATATGATTTTACTTACATGTGGGATCTAGAAAACAAAATAAACAACCTTTTGATACAGAGAACAAACTGATGGCTGCCAGATGGGCCAGGGTTGGCGGAGTGGATGAAAAAGGTGAAGGGATTAAGTACAGATTGGCAGTTACAAAATAGTCACAGGGATGTAAGGTACAGCACAAGGAATACAGTCAGTAATCTATAATAATAAAAGCATAATATGCTAATTAGACTGGACGTCCTTCCGGACATCCTTCCGGATGACCTTCCGGATGAATCGGGGCTACAAGAGGAGCCCGGGTCCCAGGTGCCAGAGGGAAGGCAGTACCGGCAGCCGGGGTAAGAAAGGCCTACTCTTGCACGAATTTTGTGCACCGGGCCTCTAGTAGTGTAATAACTATGTATGGTGCCAGGTGTATTGGGCCATCACTTCATAAGTTCTATACATGTCTAACCTGTAAACGATGTACACCTGAAACTAATGTAATATTGAATGTCAAGGGTAATTAACCTTTTGCACTAGGATGTCGAGTGTGACTCGACACGGTTAGCATTAGAATAAAGAAATCGAGAAAAAAGCAAGTGAGTGCAAAGGGTTAAACATTTTAAATTATAAATAAATAAAATAAGAGGCCTCTTGTAATTATGATGAACAATCAAGATCAACTAGGATATTGTTGTTGTTGAATTTTACTATGTTATATTCCTACTGATGTCTTGAAAATAAATTTGCCCAGCCCTGTCTTGGATCTATACAACTAGAGACCCAGTGCACAAATTTGTGCACCAGTGGGGTCCCTCGGCCTGGCCTGTGGGATCATGCCAAAACCAGCTCTCTGACATCCCCCAAGGGGTCCCAGATTGCGAGAGGGCACAAGCCAGGCCAAGAAACCCCACCAGTGTACGATTGGGGCTGGGGAGGAATGCAGGAAATTGGCCAGCAGGGGCAGAACCGCAGGAGGGCTCCAGGGCATGTCTTGCCCATCTCACTCAGTCCTGATCGGCCAGACCCTAGCAGCAAGCTAACCTACCAGTCAGAGCATCTGCCCCCTGGTGGTCAGTGCATGTCATAGCAAGTGGTTGAATGGCCTCAGCATATCATTAGCATAGTACACTTTGATTGGTTGAATGGATGACCAGATGACCAGACACTTAGCATATTAGACTTTTATTATAGAGGATGAGTAAGAAAGCACTAAAAATTCCAAGGCAGGTGTGAATAACTGATTCATGGGCTCACGAGATTTCCTGAAAAGATAAAGAAAAGGGAAATTTAATCTGAAAATAACCACTGTAGACAAAACCTAGTCCTGCTTCCTCTGGAGATTCTCCCCAGCTGCGATGGGTTTTCAATCTTGCTAGATATCTACAGGGAAGCAAGTCATTGGTTGGCGAGGGGACACCAGCAAGCATTCCCTGGCAAATCCTCAGGAGCATGCTGTAGTGCCCGCAGGGACCAGGGCATGGACATCACTTGAGATCTTGTTGGATGAAGAGCTTCAGGCCCCAGACTTCAGAACCAGTATCTACTTTTATCATGATCTGCGGGTAAGTCATCTGTCAGGTCTGAGACACACGTTAGAGATGCAGAGGGAGCTGCCTTCTGACAAGCTTACAGTACTGACTACCCGTGCCAGGCAGCGGGCAGCTCACCGCAAAGGGAGGGAGGGGAGGAGCCTGCACCCCACAGGATCACCCCGCAGGCTCACCCTGTCCAGGCTCACCCAGCAGGCTCCCCATGTCTGCTCCTGCTCCTGCTCCTGCTCCAGGGGAGCTGAGGCCTCTGTGAAATTCCAAGAACACATTGCCCCCCAAACTTAGCACAAGAAAGGCACAGACACTGCAATGTCATGCCATGCCATGTCCACACAGACAGACACCAGTCGGGAGAGCGCAGGAAATGAGACCTCCTCACCTTCCTTGGGGTTTCCTCTGAGCGCTGCCACTCCTGTCTGTGCGGCTGGGATTCCTGGGCTCCACGCATTCTCATGGGGTGCCTTCCTCTTTGCCACCCACTGGTCTGTGACATAGGCAGCCTCGCTGCGGAAGGAAGCCATGGAGAACTTATTTTCTGTTTGTTTTTTAAGATTTAGCAACTTGTCCTGGCCAGTGTTGCTCAGTGGTTGAGCATTGTCCCATGTACCAGGAGGTCACAGATTCCATTCCCAGTCAGGGCCCAGGCCCAGGTTGTGGGCTCCATCTCTCACACATCAATGATCTTCTCCTTTCCTCACTCTAAAACGTCTTTTAAAATAAGACTTAGCAGTTCCACACAGGCAGCGCTCCCAGAAGCCGTCTGGCCTGGCTGGTTTTGATCTGCCCGGCTGGGCTGAGCCCCACTGCGGTCCTGGGCAGCCCGGCCTCCGGGGTCACCACAGCCTTTGGCCAGAGCTCCCCAGTGGCTCCTGGTGGAGGTGAGGCTCACCTGTCCCAGGTGCTTCAGGAAGGTCTCTGATCACAAGGTTCCCTGGGTGTTTCAATATTTAAAATAGCTGGTACAGCTGTGGCTCATGGGGCGCTGTCCCTCCTGCATCCCCTTTGCTCCTGCTGGCCGGCTGCCACCTGCTTCTCTGTCCCGGCCGCTGTGGGCTCCCCACCTCCAGGCCCCGTGATGTTTCTTATCTTTACCATCTAAACGCGGCACCAGGTGAAGTCCCAGAGCTGATCATTGCTGGTCCATTTTCCAAGCAGACAGTGTAACATGTTTATGTGTAGATACAGATATTTTATATTTACACATTGTTGGATTATAGTTTAAATATTAGTTTCAATCCATATTTTGTTTTTCTTCTTCAGAGATTCCAATACATAAGAGGTATTTTTGATCTTCATTGCTTATCTTTTGAATTTATCTTTCTGATTCTTCTAACCTCTTTCTTAATTGTATTAACTTTTTTTCCCTGTTGTATTATATCAGTTCATTATCCTTTGGCACTTTTAATTTAATCTTCACTGGCCAAAGAGGAAATAAAAATTAAAAATTTGTATTTTGAACTGAATGATAATGAAAACACAGCATATCAAAAGTTGTGAAATGCATCTAAGGCAGTGTTAAAGGGGAAGTTCATATCATTAAACACTGAGAGTTAAAAATTAAGTTTGCAATCCAATGACCACATGTTCTATCTTAACCAACTAGAAAAAGACTCTAAAGACAAAGTAAGCAAAAGAGTAAAAATTAGATTGAAATCAATGAAATAGGTAAAAGGGAAAAATAGAAAAAAATCAGAAACTACATCAAGAATGTATGCAGAACTCTAAACAATAACAGAAATCAATAAAAAATTCAAAATGGGCAAAATATTTGAGTGGCTCTTTCACAACAAAAAATGGTAGATAAGCGCATACACATTGGTCTAGAATCTTTAGCTCAACATCAATACTCACTAGGCCAGTGGTCGGCAAACTCATTAGTCAACAGAGCCAAATATCAACGGTACAACGATTGAAATTTCTTTTGAGAGTCAAATTTTTTAAATTTAAACTTCTTCTAATGCCTCTTCTTCAAAATAGACTCGTCCAGGCTGTGGTATTTTGTGGAAGAGCCACACTCAAGGGGCCAAACAGGTGCATGTGGCTCGTGAGCCACAGTTTGCCAACCACGGAACTAGGGAATCATAAATTAAAACCACAATAGGATCCCACCATGTGCCTATCAGAAGCTCAAAACTTAAAAGGGTGACCATCCCCACCGTTGTCAAGGATGTGGAGCAAGTGGAACTTCAGCTAACTGCCGGGGAGAATAGAAAATGGTGCAAACACTTTGTAAAGCTGATTGAGTTTCATAAAAGGGTTAGCATGCATCTAGCACAGGGTGCATCTGCCACATTGGCCACAGGGTGTATCTGCCACATCTGCCACAGGGTGCATCTGCCACATCTGCCACAGCGTGCATCTGCCACATCTGACACAGGGTGCATCTGCCACATCTGCCACAGGGTGCATCTTCCACATCTGCCATATATGCCACATCTGCCACAGGGTGCATCTGCCACATCTGCCACATCTGCCACATCTGCCACATCTGCCACATCTGCCACATCTGCCACAGGGTGCATCTGCCCTGTTTATGTGTGCACAGCCACCCCTCAGCATTACTCAAGGGAATTAAAGCACATGCCCCTACAGACCTATACACTAATGTGAATAATAATTTTGTTTATAGTAGCCAACAACTTGGAAACAAACATCCATCAACTGAATAAAGAAACTGTTGTAAGTCCATATGATGAAATACTTCTACAAAATGGAAATGGAGGGGGATTACAAATACACAGAACATGAATGCATCTCATAAGAACTATGGTAAGTGAAAGAAGCCAGATTTAAAAAAAAATGCATTCTGCATGATTCCATTCATATTAAATACCAGAAAATGCAAACTCTTTTACAATAACAGGAATGAGATCAGTAGTGTTGGGGATGGGGAGCTTGAGAACTGGAGGTAGAATCACAAATAGGCACAAGGTGGCCAGGGAGATGGCATGTTCTTCATCCTGCCTGTGAAGTGGTTTCCTGGGTATATACATCTTTGCAACTTATCAAATTGCACACTATATATATATATACACATATATTTGTGTGTGTGTGTGTGTGTGTGTGTGTGTGTGTGTGTGTGTCTCATTGTAAATCAAGTTACCCTAACAAAGCATGGAGAAGTTTGTAATACCACTCTCCCTGAGGCTGTGAATATAAATAAAAGAGGGGACTTAAGTGGGAACATAACTCTATGTGCTGGGACAAGTAATTTGTACCTACAGTGATTTAGCACAAGCATCTAAAAAAATAAAACATGACCAGAAAATACAATGATAAATATCTGAAATTTGGATTGATTGAATCAGTACTTTATTAACTCCTAGTCCTTTAGTGTGTTATTCCACCTCTGGAAATAGTTTTTTAATTTGTGGGTAGATAACAGACAGACATATAGCCATACACCTATATGGATTCCTAACTTTTTTGACAAAGGAAACAGACCTTAACTGAAGCATGGTTGTGCCCCTGACAGAAGTGGGCACAGTTGGCTCTTGAGTCCTCCATTTTCACGGACACTTGCCAGTCAGGAAAGGCCCAGCCAGAAGTACAAGGAAGCCAGTCCCTGATGTTGCCCCTTACTTTTGAAGAGGGAAGAACTTACATTACTACGCTGAACAAATAGACACTGAGAAACACCCCATTTGAGGGAAACATTATAAACTAGAGGCCTGGTGCACGAAATTCATGCCCGGGGGTTGGGGGGGTGTCCCTCAGCCCAGCCTGCACCCTCTCCAATCTGGGACATCCCTCTCACAATCCAAGACTGCTGGCTCCCAACTGCTCACCTGCCTGCCTTCCTGATTGCCCCTAACCGCTTCTGCCTGCCAGCCTGATCACCCCCTATCCACTCCCATGCCAGCCTGTTTGATGTCTAACTGCTCCCCTGCCAGCCTGTTTGCCCCCAACTTCCCTCCTCTGCCGGCCTGGTCACCCCTAACTGCCCTCTCCTACAGGGTTGATTGCCTCCAACTGCCCTCCCTTGCAGGCCTGGTGCCTCCCAACTGCCCTTTCCTGCTGGCCATCTTGTGGTGGCCATCTTGTGTCCACATGGGGGCAGGATCTTTGACCACATGGGGGCAACTATCTTCATCTTGTGTGTTGGTGTGATGGTCAATCTGCATATTACTCTTTTATTAGATAGGATAGAGGTCTGGTGCATGCGTGGGGGCCAGCTGGTTTGCCCTGAAGGGTGTCCTGGATCAGGGTAGGGTTACCTTGGGGCATGGAGAGGCCTGGGCAAGGGGCCTGTGATGTTTTGCAGGCCAGCCACGCCGCTGGCGACCCAAGCGGAGGCCCTGGTATCTGGAATTTATTTACCTTCTACAATTGAAACTTTGTATCTTGGAGCAGAGCCAAGCCTCCTGCTCACTCTGAGGCTGGCAGCCATTTCTGTTTGGATTTGTTTACCTTCTATAATTGACACTTTGTATCCTTGAGTGGAGGCCTGGGCCTGCCAGAGTGTGTGGGAAGCTTGGCTTCCTCTGTTGCCGGGGAAACCCAAACCTCCCTTCTGGTAGCCATCTTGGTTGGGGTTAATTTGCATACTCTCCCTGATTGGATGGTGGGTGTGGCTTGGCTGGTGGGCGTGGCTTATATAGTGGAGTGATGGTTAATTTGTATATTATTCTTTTATTAGAGAGGATATGACACACTCCCAGTTCCTGAGTAAAATTAATCAAAGCCTACAATTGCAAGGCCACATCCTCATTAACAGACTGAAAGGACCCAGTGCAGCCAGCCAGCTCTCTCCCCTACAGCCACACCCCCAGAGCAGCTAGCCAGCTCTCTCCCCTGCAGCCACACCCCCAGAGCAGCCAGCCAGCTCTCTCCCCTGCAGCCACACCCCCAGAGCAGCCAGCCAGCTCTCTCCCCTGCAGCCACACCCCCAGAGCAGCCAGCCAGCTCTCTCCCCTGCAGCCCCAGCCCCCAGAGCAGCCAGCCAGCTCTCTCCCCTGCAGCCCCAGCCCCCAGAGCAGCCAGCCAGCTCTCTCCCCTGCAGCCCCAGCCCCCAGAGCAGCCAGCCAGCTCTCTCCCCTGCGGCCCCAGGATGGGAAAAGCATGCTGTTGGCTGTCTGGAGAAAGCGTCAGCTCATAGTGGCTTCAAGTCAATCCATGCAGTGTGTTTTCAAAGGTGCAATGTATTCCCTGAAAAATAAACACACACAATAATAACAATGCTTTGTTAATATTAAAATTATTAAAATTAATAATTGTTAATATTAAAATTAATATTTAGTCATGTAAGTCATCTTAGAGACCAAAAGAAAAGAGGCAATTTTTTAATAATTAAATTAATTATTGTTAATATTAAAATTAATATTTAGTCATGTAAGTCATCTTAGAGACCAAAAGAAAAGAGGCAATTTTTTTTTAATTTCTTCATTGATTAAGGTGTCACATATTTGTCCTCATCCCCCCATTCCCATCCCACAACCCTCCCCACACATGACCCCACCCCTCTGTTGTCCTTAACCGCTGGTTAGGCTCGTATGCATGCACACAAGTCCTTTGGTTGATCTCTCCCCCCTACCCCCACCTTCCCCTACCCTCCCTCTGAGGCCCAACAGTCCGATCGATGCCTCCTTGTTTCTGGGTCTGTTCTTGTTCATCAGTCTATGTTGTTCATCATTTCCCCTAGATGAGTGAGATCATGTGTTACCAGAAATATACTTATAAGAACCGAATGTGAGACAAGCAATAATAGTTATGCTGACAGGCAAATGAATCAGTCTGTAGTGAGTTTCTTTTTGGACCAACAGTTCTTTTGAGACCCAATTTCAATGTCCACCAGTTCCTTATGTGTATATGTCAGCACTGACTTTTCAGTTCTGGATGGTGGACAAATGGTGGTAATGCAGATCCGACTCCCTCTGGTTTGGTCTCGCCCGGACCCAGGGGCACGGCCTCACCCGGACTCAGGGGCACGCGGCCTCACCCGGACCCGGGACCCAGCCTCACCCGGACCCAGTGGCGCACAGCCTCACCCAGACCCGGGATCCAGCCTCACCCGGACCCAGGGACGAGTGGCCTCACCCTGTCCCAGGGGCTCGCGGCCTCACCCGGACCCAGGGGTGCGCGGCCTCACCCGGACCCAGGGGCACGTGGCCTCACCCGGACCCAGGGGCGCGTGGCCTCACCCGGACCCAGGGGCACACGGCCTCACCCAGACCCGGGGGCACACGGCCTCACCCAGACCCAGGGGCGTGCGGCCTCACCCGGGCCCAGGACCCAGCCTCACCCAGACCCAGGGGCGCGTGGCCTCACCCGAACCCAGGGGCGCAGCCTCACCGGGACCCGGGACCCAGCCTCACCCGGACCCAGGGGCGCGTGGCCTCACCCGGACCCAGGGGCACACGGCCTCACCTGGACCCGGGGGCATGCGGCCTCACCCAGGCCCGGGACCCAGCCTCACCCGGACCCAGGGGCGTGGCCTCACCTGGACCCGGGACCCAGCCTCACCCAGACCCAGGGGCGCGTGGCCTCACCCGGACCCAGGGGCATGTGGCCTCGCCCGGACCCAGGGGCAAGGCATTTTTTAATTGTTGTTTTATAGAAGCTGCCATTAACCAATTGGACATTGAATTTGTTCCTTTTGACATTTTCTTTTCTTTAATATTTTTTTAATTTTTCAATTACAGTTGACATACAATATTATATTAGTATATTAGTTTCAGGTGTACAATCCAAGGATTAGATATTTATATAACTTACAGTTATGCCCCTGATGGATATAGTACCCATCTGACACCATACACAGTTATTACAATCTCATTGACTATATTCTCTATGCTGTACTTACCTCCCCATGACTATTTTGTAACTACCTATTTGTACTTCTAAATCCCTTCACCTTTTCCACCCATCTCCTAACCCCCTCCCATTTGGTAACTGTAAAAATGTTCTCTGTATCTGTGAGTCTGTTTCTGTTCTGTTTATTCATTAATTTTGTGTTTAGATTCCACATATAAGTGAAATCATACAATGTTTGTCCTTCTCTATCTGACTTGTTTCACTCAAACAAACACTTTCTAGGTTTATCCATGTTGTGGCACATGCCAAGATTTCATTCTTTTTTAGGGCTGTGTCACATACCATTATATATATGCACCCTTCTTTATCCATTCATCTATTGCTGGGCACTTAGGTTGTTTCAATATCTTAGCTATTGTAATAATGCTGCAATGAAAGCATGAATGTATATTTATTTTTTATTTACTGGTTTGGGTTTCTTGGAATAAATATCCCAAAATGGAATTGCTGGGTCCTTCTTTGTCTCTTGCTATATAGTCTTTGTTTTAAAGTCTACTTTGATTAGTATAAGTATTGCTTTGTTAGCTTTTTATTTGTTTCCATTTTTATGAAATATCTTTTTCTATCCCTTTACTTTCAGTGTTTGTGTGTCTTTTGATCTGAAGTAAATCTTTAGTAGAAAGTATATGTAAGGGCCTTGTTTTGTCATTCTTTCAGCCATCCTATGTTTTGTGGAGCATTTAATCTATTTGCACTAAAAGTAATTGTTGATAGATATGTACCGTATTTTCTGGCGTATAAGACGACTTTTTAACCCAGGAAAATCTTCTCAAAAGTCGGGGGTCATCTTATACACCAGGTGTCGTCTTATAGGGCGGGTGCTGAAACTTCCGAGCCGGACTGGAGAATCTGCGGTGCGGTCGCTGCATACGGTGGGGGGAGCTCAAAAACGGCCGCACTCCATTCATTTCAATGGAGCCGGAGGGAGACCACAAGTGTCTCCAGTCGGCTCCTTTTTGTGCCGCATACAGTCTCCATCCGGCTCCATTGAAATGAATGGAGTGCGGCCGGGTGCTCGCCGCATACGGCGGGGATGTGGCCGCGGCCGTTTTTGAGCTCCCCCCCCCCAACCATATGCGGCGACCGTATGAAAGCAGCAAGGGCGGCGCTGTACAAGGACGGTAGAAGAAAATCCACTCACCAGGATTCGTGGAAAGAAGTGACTTAACGTGGTCCCGATGACAAGGTGAGGGGGCGCCTCACCGGGAAGGTGTAAGTGAAGGGCGGAGCAAGCTGCAGGCATCCGGGACGCCCGGGGTATGGAAAAAAGAGATAGAGCTGTGCCCAGAAAAACATGCCTCTTTCACCTGTCTGGCCCGCCCTTGTATCCTATTACCGTACCTCCTTCTCTGCCTCTCAGATCTTGCTCCTGAGGACTGCAGTGAAGCGGCATTGCTAACTCGCCAGGGACTTGCCTGGCACTTGCTCTCTCTCTATTGTTGTTATCTTCCTCCTATCATCATCAGTTCCAGTTTGGTCGACAGCTTAGAAAACAAACAGCATGGCAGCTCCCATGGGTTTATTGTCTTATCCTTCCTTTCAGCTTTAGAGGAATTAGGAAAAGTTTAATCCACTTGCACTGTTTTATGTTTACATGTTTGATGACAAACAGCCTTATGTTTATAAGTGACAGTTTTCCTGCTAAGTACCTGCATGTCATAAGCATTTGAATTAAAATTACCATATTGAAATCAAATCTGATGTTTTTTTTAATTTTTATGTGGTGCGCATTGGAAGAGGGGTAGTCTTATATGGTGAGTATATCCCAAACTCTATATTTTAACTGGAAAAGTTGGGGGTCGTCTTATACGCCCAGTCATCTTATATGCCGGAAAATATGGTATTTATTGCCATTTGATTATTCATATATTTTATCTTTTTTATTTTATTTATTTTTTTTAAAGATGACCCTTTAGCATTTTAGGTAATACTGGTTTGACGGTAATGTACTCATTTAGCTTTTTGTTGTCTGGGAAGTTGTTTATGTGTCTTTCTATTCTAAATGACAGCTTTCCTGGGTAGTATAGTTTTGGTTATAGGTCCTTGCTATTCATCACTTTGCAGGCCAGAAGGAATTGGCATGAAATATTCAGTTTCTGTTGAGAAATCAGCTGACAGCCTTATAGGAGCTCCCTTGTAGGTAACTAACTGCTTTTAAGATTCTCTTTGTCTTTAACCTTTGGCATTTTAATGATGATGTGTCTTGATGTGGGTCTCTTTGGGTTCATCTTGTTTGAGATGTTGTGTGCTTCCTGAACTTGTGTGTCTCTTTACTTCATCAGGTTAGGAAAAATTTCTGTCCTTATTTTTTTTAACAGTTTTTCCATTCCTTGCTCTCCCTCTTCTCTGGCACTTCCATGATAAGAACATTGGTACACTTGAAGTTGTCCCAGGGGTTTCTTACACTACCCACATTTCTTTTGGATTTTTTTTTTCTGCTTAAATTAGTGTTTTCTGCTTCCTTACCTTCTGCTTCATCTGTTCTACTCTTGATTCCCTATAATTTACTCTTCATTTTTGACTGGTTCCTCTTTGTATTTTCTATCTCCATTTTTATGTTTCCTATCTCTTTGTTGAAGTTCTCACTAACTTCACCTACTCTTCCTCTAAGTTCATTGGCCATCTTTATAATGAGTGTTTTGAACTCTGGTAAATTGCTTTGTCTCCATTTTATTTCTTTTTCTGGAATTTTGTTCTGTTGTTTCATTTGTGACATGTTTCTTTGTCTCCTCAATTTGGCTGCCTCCCTGTGTTTGTTTCAATGTATAAGGTAGAGCTGCTATGTCTCCTGGTCTTGATAGAGTGGCCTTGTATAGTAGGTGTCCTGTAGGGCCCAGTGGCTCAGCCTCTCAGGTCACTTGAACTGGGCGCTCTGGCTGCGACCACTGTGTGGTCTGTTTACACCTTCTTGCTGTTGGTGTGTCAATGAGAAGGATTTAACCCCAGACCCATCAGTTGCATGGACTGACCACAACCACAGTGGAGGATCTTCCCTGCTGCATAGGAGCCCATCCCATGGAGCAGGACTCTTGTCAGTGGGGCTTTGGTGCCAGATAAGTCTGTCACCTGAGTCTGTCACTCATTGAGGTGTTTGGGTTGTGCTCTGAGCTTGTCTTAATCTGTCCATTGCCTGTTCTAACTCTGGAGCCTCCTGGGAGGTGCAGGTCAAGTTCAGCCACTGCCTGTGCCCTGCCTGGGGCCACCCGGCATGAGCCACAAAGCAATTTGTAGATGGTTGCTAAGTTGTTGGAGTTGAAAGTTCTCTGGCAAGGCCAAATTGCAAACCAAGGCCAACTGCTGCTAGTGTCAGGCCTGGGACCACTTAGCAAGATGTACAGTGAATTCCAAAGCCAGATGCACCTTGTTGGGTTTGTGAACATTTGAGCATTTAGGAAAATCTGCAGCATGAACAAAAACAGTCCATTTGTATGGAAAAGCCATTGGAAAAGGCCTTAATTTGACCAAAAGTTGGGTGGGGCAGGTTTCAGGGAATCACCAGGGCAAGGCTAACTGTATCAGCCAGGTTGATGGAGACTCAGATATGGAGCCCACCTGCCAGTGCCATGGGGAGGGCTCTGCAGAGAAACAGTGACCTGCACCAGTGTTTCTATTTGGGAGAGAGCTGCCCCTCCAGCTCCTGCCCTGATGCCTTTATGTCACTGGTGCCTTTGAACTCCTGCCCCAGCGCTGGAGCTCAGTGAGTGAGTCTGAGTAAGTTCATGCCCAGGAAGTCCTGGGTCTACAGCAGCCGCCCAATCGCACTCAGCTACAATCCCCACTGAGTCTCACAGCCAGAAGACATGGGGACTTCTCTTTCTGGCACTGGAACCCTGGGCCTGGAGTGGGACAGGGACCCTTTGCTCCTCAGGGGGTCCTTGCCAACTGAGAAATTTCTTCTGATTTTCAACTGCCACATGTGGGTGTGGGACCATCCTGTTCCAAGTCCCTGCCCTTCCTCCCAGTCTTGATGTGGCTTCTTCTTTATATCCTGAGGTTATAGGACTTTTGTTCAGCTAGATTTCAGGCAGTTCTCAATGATAGCTATTTATAGATTAGTTGTAATTTTGATGTGGTTGTGGGAGGAGATGAGTACCATCATTACCTATGCTACCATCTTGACCAAAGCAAAAGAGGCTTTTTTATATGTATTTATTTGTTTTAGCTGTCATGCCAATTTTTAAATTGTTAACACTATTAACACTATTACAGATGTTCCCACTTTCATTTTTAAAGCTGTATTTCATGTAAGGAAAAAAGTTACAAGCTATTCTAATATATAAAAACCCAGGGTCCGTAACATCCAAAATGACCGAAGGCTCGACCAATTGGAAGTCAGTGCTGGGTTGCCGAGGCGACCCAGCACTGACTGCCACAGCTGCAGGCGCCCTGACCCAGCACTGACTGCTGAGGGGGCTGCAGATCAGGCCCAGAGAGAGGCCTGGGGAGAGAGAAGCAGGGTCTGATCCATAGCCTCTGTGGCAGTTGTTGATCAGCACTTGCCTCTTTCGCTCCGGGCCTGGCCAGCAGCTGCACCTCTCTTTCTCTCAGGCCTCTGCTGGGGCTGCTGATCAGCCTCGCCTCTCTGATCAGGCCTGTTGATAGGCCCAGAGATGCTGACTGGCATAGAAACCAACCAATCAGAACCAAATCTGGGTGAAGTGTGAGGAGCCAATGGCTGCCTAGGAGGCGGAGCTTTTGATGCTGACTGGCATAGAAACCAACCAATCAGAACCAAATCAGGGTGAACTGCGAAGGCAGAACCTAAGGTGGGGGCTGAGGAGGGGTTTTAAGGGCAACAGCTGTTTGGTGTAAGGTGTAAGAAAGCGGTTCAATTTTTTCATGACCAGTTTGGTAGTATAGTGCATATGGCTGGCTATCAGTCCAGATATAGGGATTATGTGTTTTTGTCTTCCAAGAGCATCTCCTCCTGCTGAAAAAGCCCCCCCCCCCCCGATTTAAGCAATCCTATCCTATATAATCTATCTATACTAATAAAAGGGTAATATGCTAATTAGACCAGGTCGACTGGCCATCTTCCAGACATCTGACTTCCTTCTGGACAAAGCCATGGTGGTGGGGGACAAAGCAGAGGCCATTAGGGGCGATCATGCCGGCAGGGGAGGGCAGTTGGGGGCGAGATCAGGCCAGCAGGGGAGGGTAGTTGGGGGCGATCAGGCAGGCAGAGGCAGTTAGGGGCCATCAGGTCAGCAGGGGAGAGCAGTTAGGGGCAAGATCAGGCTGGCACAAGAGGGCTGTTGTGGGTGAGATCAGGCCAGCAGGGGAAGGCCATTGGGGGTAACCAGTTTGGCAGGGGAGGACAGTTGGGTGTGAAATCAGGACAGCAGGGGAGGGCAGTTAGGGGTGATCAGGCAGGCAGGCAGAGGCAGTTAGGGGCGATCAGGCAGGCAAGCAGAGAGGTTAGAGGTGATCAGGCAAGCAGGCGGAGGGGTTACAGGCAATCAGGCAGGCAGGCAGGTAAGCAGTTAGGAGCCAGCGGTCCCAGATTGTGGTCAGACATCCCCCAAGGGGTCCCCAATTGGAGAGGGTACAGGCTGGGCTGAGGGAAACCGCCCCCCACCCCGTGCATAAATTTTGTGCACCTGGCCACTAGTCCTATATAATAAAAGGATAATATGCAAATTGACCAAACAGGGGGACGACCAATGGCTCTGATGTGCACTGATTACTAGGGGGCAGACGCTCAATGCAGGAACTGCCCCCTGGTGGTCAGTGCACTCCCACCAGAGAGTGCTGCTCAGCCAGAAGCCGGGTTCATGTGCAGCAGCGGTGATGGGAGCCTCTTCTGCAGAAGTGCTAAGGGCCCCTCAGGGGATGTCCACCTGCCGGCTTAGGCTCGCTCCCCGCTCACTCACTCACACCCCGAGGCTGTTTATCATGTTGGCATCAATCGATTCCCTGAAAGCGAGCCTAAGCCAGCAGGTGGACATCCCCCGAGGACTTCTGGACTGCGAGAGGGCACAGGCCAGGCTGAGGGACCCCTCCCGCAGTGCACAATTGTCATGCACCAGGCCTCTAGTTTATTGATAAGATTCATGATTAACACAGAATTAATGACAAAGGTGCTCACAGAGAATAATCTTTTGGTAAAATTTCTATAGTAAATAAACCCCATATAGATCTGCCTCTTTACTATGAGATGAAATCACTGAATTAAAAAGGATAAACTGGTTCTTGTTATATATGTGTAGTATTTATAATTAACAAATATTTGTGTTAGTTTAGAGAAATAGTTGTTTGAGTAAATTAGTATTTTAAGAGATACAATATGAATTGAAAAGGTGTCTCAAAATTAGTATTGTGGAATTGAAAAATACAAGTCCTTCTCTCCCTAAAAAAATATATAAAGAAATAAAATAATAAAACCCCTTCCTGCCATCAAGAAAAATATGAAATAGTTTCCCTTTTAAGCAGGGAACCAACTTCTCTACTTCTCTAGTAGGGAAATTGTAAAGAGACTAAAGTACTTTGTTTGTTCAGGCCCCATGTTAAAAATTGTTTTGTTGGGTTTTTTGCTGATAAGGAAACCTAAGAACTCCGAATATTCATGATCCAGGAACCTAAACAAAAAACTGTCTGTGAAATAATCAGGTAGAGACAAATATGGAAGACTAAAATGTGATTCTGTTCAATCATAAGTAACAAATTCCCTAAGTTGTGTTTTCCTGTCATTCAATATAAAGAGATGAGTGTTTTCTTTTCATCTTTATTAATTGACTATTACAGTCTTTATCATCCACCCTCAAGAGAATTGCCAAGTATCACAGAAACATCTTCACAGGAAAGTGCAGCGTGAGTTCAGGCCTGTTGCTTTTCTATCTCCCTTTTCATTTATATTGCAAAGCCATCAGCAATGTTCTTTTCCCTCTTTCTTTGCTCCTAAAGGGTATAAAGTAGAGAAGATTCTGCTTCAGAGGAAAGCTACCAGAATCAATCATACTCCTTTTACCAAAGAGTTAAAAAGCAATCAAAGGCATTCCTGATAGCATCAAAATCTCAATGTACTAGAAAGTGTTGTTTATGTCGGAACTCACCACTGGGTGCCCCTAGGTATGCTGGATTATGCAAGAATTTGCACTTAAACAGCAATCATTTTTTTAGTCTTAAAAAGTTGGGGTTAATATTATTTCCTCATCTTGATTCTTTATTGAAGACAATGTGGACTTGATCACTTCAAGCCCCGAGAGCATGCTTTCCAGTCTCCACATGGAGAGATGGGTGAGACACATCGTTCTGTCTTCAAGGAGGAAGATGCACACACACAGGTTTTCAAGGTGAAAGTTGTGATCAGAGCAGTTCTCGGCATAGACAATGCAACAAAGACAGTTGCTGAAGCTTTGGGGGCTCACTCCACCTGCAGGTCATAGCAATGTGGCCAGTTGTCTCCCGCACCCTGGCCCGGCAGTCAGGGCTGACATGGCTTCTGTGTGGTGTACAGAATAATGCACCAGAAACCCAGACCAGAGTGTAATGCAGGCCACCTGATTGTGGGCAGTCTGATTCTCACCAAATATTTCAGTGGTGGTTTTTTTCTCAGAAGGGGAAAAATGATGACATTTTTTATTACATCTAAATTCTGTACATTCCAGGACTGAATAAAAGCAACAAGTAGATTAAGAATCCATTGACCATTCTCTTTCAAATTAAAACTCCAGATCTTCCAGTACTTAAAAGTGATGTACTGATTTAGAAAGCATGGAGTTGCTGGATTTATTAATTCAACAAACTTATTGAGTTTCCTGTTTACCAGACCCTTTGCAATGGGCTTGTGGTACAACAGTAAACAAAAAATTTAAAAAACCTTACCCTGTGGACATTACATTCTAGGAGGGAGAAGGGAGGATGGAGGGAAGATAACAAACATCTATATACTAGTATATATAAAAGCCTAAGCAACTGAACGACTGGACAACCAGTCGACCGGTCGACCGGTCAACTGGTCAACCGGTCAACCGGTCAACCAGTCGCTATGACACACACTGACCACCAGGGGACAGATTCTCAACGCACAGGATTGGGCTCCTTCCTTTCTGGATCAGGCCTGCAGGGACCAGGCCAAAACCGGTTATCCAACATTCCCTGAGAGTTCCCAGATTGCGAGAGGGCACAGGCCAGGCTGAGGGGCCCCACTGGTGCACAAATCCGTACACCGGGCCTCTAGTAGTAAGTGGAAAAAATCGTATGTTGATAGGTGATCATTTCTAGGGTTAAAAAAACAAAAGTGAAGCAAGTTTACTAAGGGCCAGGAATTCCTGCCCAAGGAGGATGCTGGGGAGAGTGGACCCAGGCCACGTTTATAATAGGGTCATTGGAGCCGGGCTATGAAGGACGCTGGAGCAAAGACTAGAAGGAAAGGAAGGCATAAATGCAGGAGGAACAGCCAGGCCCCTGGGGCAGTGGGTGCTGGGAGGCCAAAGGGCTGGAGTGGAGCCACTGGACAGGCCTCAGGGATGAGAGGGGACAGGCACTGCGGCTGGACCCTGGGCACCCGCCCTCATAAGGATGCTGGCTTTCACTGTGAATAAAATAAAATCCTTGCAGTGTTTTTAAATGTCACGATCTGGCTTAACTACCCATGAATGGCTGTGGCTACTACTCTGACCATCGGTCATGTGCGATGGGCAGGCACCACGCCGGGAGGACATCACTGGTGTCGTCAGGATGCTGACCAGATGTTGCCGGCTCGCCCAGGGTGGAGAGGGGAGGCCCTGGTGCTGCCAAGGGGAGAGCAACCACGTGTCCTGACCACATGGGCCCCGTGCGCCGAACCCCGAGGGCTCACGTTTATTCCTGAGGAGACCAGACTGGCCCCAGCTGCGGAGAGTCTAAGGAGCAGGCGGGAGGAGTCTGGCTGACGTGGTGAATTTGCTGAGTGTCCTGCTGACCTCGTGGAGCTGCGGTTTACACAAGCCTCGGCTGGAAGGACAGGGCAGTTGGTCAGATGCAGATGCCGCTTTACCAAGGAGGCTTGGCAAAGGTCAGTGTTGCTGGAGAGATGGCAGGCGCTGAGCCAGAGGCTCCCAGTCCCTGGAGGTCAGGCAGGAGGCAGACCAGCCCGGCGGGGAGCAGTCCCATGAAGAGGGCATACCCGAGTCACCGCTGGCCCGGGGCCCAGGGAACTGTGTGGAGCAGAGGGGGTGGGCTCACGCGCACAATGACACCCTTCCCCTCCCGTGGCCAGGACTCAGCAGCCCACTGGCGGGCACTGGCCCTTGTGCAGAATCGGGTCCTGGCTCACCGGCCTAACCAGCTGCAAGGCCGTGTTTGTGTGGATAACCCTATGGCTCTTGGTGGCCATCTGCACAGCCCCAGGCTGCTGGCTTGAGTCCCGCTCCCGAGGGCATGTGCAGGCCATGGGGTGTCCCACATGGAAGCCACTGCAGTGCGACCCTCAGCAGGCACTGCTCCCCCAGCTGCCCTGCTCCCACCACTGCGCCCTCGCACCCAGGACTGGTGGCACTGACAGCGCCTGGGCTGGACGCTCGCGCCCCCTCCCGGCCGGTGCAGGGTGGAGGCTGTGCGGGAGAAAGCGCCTGCCTTTCTGGCTGCGGTGAAGTGAGTGAGTGTGCTTCTCTTGGGCCTGTGGTCAGCGAGGTTCCCACAGAGGGACCGGCTCCACCAGGCGGGTGGCACAGGCTCACTGACAACAGGGGACGTGGTCACCTGGAAACGACAGGAGAGCATTCCATTCCAGGGAGGACAGCTTTCCCGCACGCGGCAGCCACACCAGGCCCGCTCCTGGGCTGTGAGCCTGATGTACTGTAGCCCCCAAACTCCCTTCACCTCCGTGGAGAGGGCACGGGGCACGTGGAGAGGGCAGAGGGCAAAGCTTCAGTCTGGTCGTGTAAGAGGGGCCTTTCCGGTCTCTGACCGAGAGGCATTGTTGCCAAGGCAGAAGGCCCTGCCTTCCCCCCCCCCACCCCCTCAGCAAGTGCAGGCATAAAAACAGGTCTATGAACGTCGTTGGTTAGAGGGGCCGGATTCTGATTTGGTAAAAGGCACACGATTCCTGGATTCTAGCAAAGGCAACGAGGGAGCGGCCAGAGGAAAGAAAAACATCACTGAGTTACTGCCAACCAATTGGGTCACATAAACCTGAAACGGAGAGTGACAGTGCGCTGACGCTGGTGGACGCTGGTGAGGATTGCGTTAAAGATACTAAGTGCTTCACAGCATCCAATTCCCCAAATACCACGGACACAGGGAAACAGTGTGTTCAAGTTCACCTGCCGGCACCAAATGGGAAAGCGACTGGCAAGATTGCGAACTGTTGTTTCACATGACGTGGTGGGGCCCCAGCAGCAGGTGCGGAGACAGCTCGTCCCCTTGCCGAGCTAGCAGCCTCAGGCAGGGCTGGGCCGCCGAGGGGTCGTGCAGGGTCCCCGCCAAGACCCTGCTGGTCGTGTTGGAATTCACCTTCTGCTGACGGAGATCTCATGGCGCGGAGCACCACTTCCTCTGTGACCCTGTCGTCAGCGAGCTCACAGGGAAGGGGCACCGTTGTTTGTTCGAGCTTCTGACTGGGTGCTGTAAGGGGGTCTCTTCACAGCCCATGGCCGCCAAATGCAAGCCCCCCCAGAGCAGCGCGCGCTTTCCTGCAGGGACCCTTGGAGGGCGCCGGGGCGGCCTGGGCTCGCCGGCCGTGGACAGGGGGGTGCGGATGCTGCCCGCCGCGCAGAGGCAGGACACATGGGCTGGCGCTCCATGTCCTCCGTCTCTCCGTGCGCCTGGGAAGCCCAGCACCCTGTGCCCTGTGGGGACGCCTCCCCTCCGTCCAGGGAAGGGGCCTGCTCATCTCCTAAAGGCAGTGGCAGGCTTTGCACTCAGAGAATCTCAATCGGAGCCGCTCTCTGGTGATACAGGTGGTAAAGCTGGCAGCCGCCAGGTGAGTGGCTTCCAGCCGGGGGTGGGCCAGCCCACGGCCAGCCTCACACCCTAACCTTGGCCACACTTCCTGCCTCAGTGCATTGATGTGGGGGATCCCTCTGCCGACCACCGCCTCTCTGCAGGGCGTGATAGTAGAGGGGAGCGCTGTGGGACAGGTGCCGGACTTGCGCTTGCTGCTTCCTGTGTTTATTGCACTAATTACCATCCAGAAAGGTTTCATAAGATCATCTCTATGTGGAGCCCATAATAAACGCACTTGGGGGATACGTGTAATTACCCCAGTCCCATCGGGAGGCCAAGCGAGAGCTGTCTGTCCACAGCGGCACCAGCAGCGGCGAGGTCCCTCCGAAGCCAGCAGACCCCGAGACAGTGCGCCCTGCCTGTGGCTGCAGGCCCCGCGCAGCGCTGCATCCTGCGCCAGGCTCAGCGGGCGGCCTGCACTGTGCTCCTTCCTGCTGGCCTCCTGGGGACATTTAACAGGAGAGGAGGGAGGAGGCCTGCCTCCGAGGCCGAGGGGCACCGCTCTCATTCTCACAGTGAGAAGCGGATTCCAGGGTCATCTGGCCGCCTGGCCGCTGAGAGGGAGTGCTGGAGGCCAGGCCCACGCTCCAGCCCAGCGGGGGGGGGACAGTGTCGTTTCTTATTATTAATCACGCCCATGGTGAGAGGTACATGTTTACCTGCACATGGCAGCTCACAAGGGTATGTGTGGGTAGAAAGACACAAGCACAGACACACCTTCCATTGAAAACAAGGAGCAATGGCCAGGCTTGGGGCCCGCTCTGCACTGACGGCTGATCTGCGTTCTCATCAGAACCACCGTGGCCTCAGATGGCAGTCAGTCTAAGCACCCTGTGCCCTGTGGGGACGCCTGGCGGAAGGACTCTGGCTCCTTCCTCCTCGCCTCCGACATTGGAGGAGAGTGAAGTCCGTCCAATGGAGGGTCTCCTCTGACCTACACCATTAAAAGGAAAGCGCCTGCCGGTGAGCGTGTGGCTCACAACACCAGAAGCTCTGAGTTCCCAGCCTGAAAGGGTGATGTGAAGGCCCGTAGGACCTCCCCCGGCTGTGAATAGGGCTGGGGCCCGAGGACCTCCTACAGCCTGGGTGAGCCTCACTGCACGTGGCGCTAATGTGTCTGCTCAGCACTGAGGGCCTCATTTCCCCGTTTAATGTAGAAGGAGAGGAAAAATCTTCCCTGTTGAAGCTACACACGGGAATTCTTTTAGAATCAGCGGCTGACCTGAACCACGGCATTTCTTCCGTGGGCGTATTTCCAACGTGTGGCAGTAGGTGCTGTGGGAGAGTGGCTCCTGTCCCCGGTTCTGGACCTAATTGACAGCTTTTCCCGGGCATGGAGGCACTTCAGATCCAGGTTTCCTAGCAACCTGCCACTGCCCATGCTGCTTACTGAAGGCGTCCTTCATGGAGCCACATCTTCAACATTTGGCTTAGTTACCGGAAATCTCAGCACCCACAGGTCAACACCCCCAGCTTCCCAAGCAGGTGAGGGTCCCTGCTCTGGGCTAAGCTTCCACTTCAGGGCTCGAGAGTTCTTTGCTCACGGATACGCTTTTCCCTCCACGCTGGCTCCGCGGCACCTGACAGTACGTTCTAGGGCTGAGTCTTAAACTGTCCTGGTTCTCCCTCGTCTCTCCCAAGACCTAACATCGCACTCTTCTCCTCTCCGGAGGTAATGCTTGTGATGCTTAGTCCTGACACTGAGCCTGGTGGTATGAACAAACTTCAAGTCTACAGGTGCCAGCTCTGGTGAGGAGTGAAGGGGAGGTGGCCTCACAGGCAGTGGCCCAGGCAGACGGGGCTTCGGGCTGAGAGCTGAGGGCTGAGAGGTGAGAGCTGAGGGCTGAGGGCTGTGGGCTGAGGGCCGGGGGCCGGGGGCCGGGGGCTGGGGCCTGGGGCCTGGGGGCTGGGGGCCGAGGGCCGAGGGCTGAGAGGTGAGGGCTGAGAGCTGAGGGCTGAGAGCTGAGAGCTGAGAGCTGAGAGGTGAGGGCTGAGGGCTGAGAGCTGAGGGCTGAGAGCTGAGAGCTGAGAGCTGAGGGCTGAGGGCTGGGGGCTGAGGGCTGAGGGCTGAGGGCTGAGGGCTGAGGGCTGAGGGCTGAGGGCTGAGGGCTGAGGGCTGAGGGCTGAGGGCTGAGGGCTGGGGGCTGAGGGCTGGGGGCTGAGGGCTGAGGGCTGAGGGCTGAGGGCTGAGGGGTGAGGGCTGAGGGCTGAGGGCTGAGGGCTGGGGGCTGAGGGCTGAGGGCTGGGGGCTGAGGGCTGAGGGCTGAGGGCTGAGGGCTGGGGGCTGAGGGCTGAGGGCTGAGGGCTGAGGGCTGAGGGCTGAGGGCTGAGAGGTGAGGGCTGAGGGCTGAGGGCTGAGGGCTGAGGGCTGAGGGCTGAGAGCTGAGGGCTGAGAGCTGCCCACTGTCCACCCACCATCCAGTCTGAGGGCTGGGTCACCCAGAACAGTGCCCTTTCTAGTTCAAACAAAGGCTGGGTGCGCACCCCCGGCAATCGGTGTGACACTGGGCATTCGGTGTTTCATCTAATCCTCAGAGGCAGGGGCGGGCTTCCTCATCTGAAATCACAGTGAACAAAACCACGGTTAAGGGCCCTGCTCAGGGCCACACAGACTGTGAATGTAAAGCCAGGATTTCCAAGTAAGGCCTCAGCTAGGGAGCCCGCTCCCCACCGCCCTCCACAGGGAGCGAATCGCAGACGGCCCCGAGGCAGGGTCTGCAGGCCAGGAGGCGGGTCTGCTCCGCACACCCCACCGCACACCCCACCGGGGGAGGGGAGGGCCTGTGCAGCGAGGCCCTTCGGCCGACTCCCCCCTCCGGACGGCTGTGGGCAGCGCTCCAAGGACACTCAGGGCTGGATCGGAGCCACCAGTTCTCACCCGTTAACCGGATCAGCCGCCCGTTTCCCTGGGCACAAACCAGGTCTCCCGGATCGGACGGTGGGTGGACAGCCCTCCCCTCACGCTCACCTGCCCCCGTGGGGAGGGGCGTCCTGTGGGGGTGTTTACTGGGGCAGCCAAGCGTGGGTTTGGGACTCACTGGTTTTCATTTCCCTCCGCAGACAGACCCACTGGGTCCCAGGGCCTCTTCTTCAGGATAAAGGAAGAGGTTACCGTGAGGTCCCCCCCTGGTGGGCGGAGCCGAGACACCCCAAGTCATGGAGCCACCAATCAGCGTGTGCGAGCGCCGGGCCACCCTCCAGTTCCTTCCTTTAAAAGGACTCTCCTCTCCGAGGGGCACCTGTCACTGTCTCCTCCTCCTCCTTCCGTCTGCGGGAGGCAGTGCGGACGGACGGGCCGCCTCCTCCCCTCCCGCTGCCCCGGTTTCTCCACCTCCTCCGTTCCTGCGGAATAAACCTCCCTCTGTCTCGGTGGCCTCCCACTCCGTTTCCTGCACCTCACACCTCACAGTGAACAGAGAGATGAAGGCAGTGACCAGGGAGCTGGGAAGCCTCGTCCGCAGCTAATCGGTGCTCAGAAACGAAGGCGCTGCCCGCTCGGCCCGCCAGAGGCCTCGGAGGGCCGCGGTCACAGCTGGTCCCCCGTGTCACTCCCACAGAACGGGCAGTGGTGAGGTTAAAGGCAGAGGGCTGCAGCCTCAGCCACCAGTGTCCAGTGCTTTGAAATATGACCGCTCAACTACACAGAAGGAGGAGGAGGAGGAAATAAAGAGAAGGAAAAAGAAAACAAGCCTGGAGATTTCCCCTCCCCACCTGGGAAAGCAGGCCCCCTAGCCATTCTTTCAAGAATCCCGCCTGCTGTCCTCTCTCCCCAACGGCCAGCGGGGAGCAGACTGGAATGTGTTCTTTCCCTGGGAAGTCCTGGCCCTCCACCTGCAGCCCAGCAGGCGGCCTGGAATGAGGATCGAAATCACTCATTTATTCATTCTCTCAACAAATATTTATTTGTTTCTCACTATGTCCAAGCACTGGGGGAAAAGCAACAAACAAAATATTCCCATAGACCTACACACTAGAGGGAGATACAGAAGGCAGAAATATTTCAGTCAGATAGGCATGGTGGAAAATAAGTTGAGATGATGAGAAAGGAGCTTTGATTTTACGATATACCGGGGTCCGTGAAGGCCTGCTGAATGTGGTGGCATTTGACCAGAGACTTGAAGTGAGGGAGCCAGGATTGCCAAGGGAGAAGCAATAAGGCCAAAGAGAAGGCACTCTGACACCATCAGGCTGGGCCCTGAGGTGGAGGAGGGAGCTGAGGGGAGTGACCAAGGGTTGCCGATGGGGATCCCGAGGAAGCAGAGTGAGGGTGTGATGATTGTGTGGGAGTGTATTTAGGGAGCACGCCGGGGATCCACAGGTGTCAAAGGAAGGAGGTGTTGCAGAAGACCAAAGAAAAACTAAGCGACACTTTCAAAGAAGAGCAGGGACACTGTTTAATACGCCGGCAGACTCAGGGAACAGCCTTCCAAATCTGAGTGAAGGAACACGCATGGGGCTTTCCTTATATCTCCCTCCCTGGGGTCATTGTCCCACAAGCATGGATCATGCTTCTGGTCCTTTTTGAAGGTCTTGTAAGAAGGCCCCCAGGTGTTGGGGGTCTCCAGGCCATATCTGATGGTCTGGCCTGGTGCCAGCATTAATAACCCTCCCTCCAGGGCAGTGCACTGTTCACAGTTACAGGTTCTGCAAGACCAGTATCTGGGAAGGAGGTAGTGACTTAATTATAGGTTATCAGGAATGTACACTGAGCTTGCTGGCATGGATTCAGATCACTAGCCTCCAAATATCAGGGTTAAATTATAATTAGCCCTATTTAGCCTTCTCAGAGGCAGAACAGGATAGAACACAGGAGCAGCCAGACATGATGGGGTCTTGACAGAGGACCCAGGAGCCCGCAGGGAGCCCACAGGGAGTCCCCAGGAGCCCTCGGGCTGGAATAGCCTTTCCGAGTTCCTGCCAATGGCCTGCAGGCTGGCCCAGGAGGCCTGGGAGAAACCTTCCTCCATCAGCCAGCAATGTCCACAGGGCCCTGGAGGCTGCAGAACACAATCTTAGGTCCAGGAGAGGTGACACATCAGATCATCCACTCCACAGAGGAGTGCTGAGAGAGGACAGAAATATACCATTGATGGGACATGGGCTTATCATGAGCAGGCACTGGAGATTTGAGGAGACATGTTTCTAAAGAATCATTTTCACTCTAGGGATGAGAGTAGACTGGCGGGGGGGAAGTGGGGGGTGACACAGGTGCAATGTTAAAAAATAATGACATCACTGGTACAGAGCATCAGTGAAACAAAAGTTACAAAAGAGAAAGAAGACGATTTTTCGATAAGGGAGCAGCTGG
Source organism: Eptesicus fuscus (assembly GCF_027574615.1). Classification (NCBI taxonomy): domain Eukaryota; kingdom Metazoa; phylum Chordata; class Mammalia; order Chiroptera; family Vespertilionidae; genus Eptesicus; species Eptesicus fuscus. Next base: position 697,429 of record NC_072489.1, on the reverse strand, counting down.
TTGTTGGTGAGCCTGAGCCATGGCAGAAGAGGGTAGAAATGAAGCCCACACAGATCTAGATACAGGACACAAGAACGGGACTCAGCCACTCCCATCTGGAACACGCGGTTTAGCATGTTTGGGCAAAAAGGTAACGAGGGTGGAGGCTCTCTGAGTGTTCTCAGGAGAGCTTGGAGGGAGGGTCACGCTACTGTTCAAGGTGACCTTTGTCAGACAAATGAATGAGCGTCCTGAATCACTGTAATGGTTCTGAGCTGGGTTCAGCGGGACCATTGGCAAAGTTACTGTGAGGACCACAGTGGCCCAGGGGCACTGACACAGGCCAGGTCTTGGGTCTTTGTATGACTCCTGTTTCCCAGGTGATGGTAATACACGAAAGGTAGGAAACTACTGATTTGGGCAATTGCTTTACACTGTAACAGTATTTGGATGATCTCTCCAACCTGGGGGAAAATCAAATGGCATATTTTCCTTTGGCTCCCATTCAAAATGAGTGCCCATTAATGTCCAGCTGTTACCAGTGACATTTCTTCCTCTGACAGAAGGCAGATCCCTCACTAACTTGAAAAACTAAGAGCTTCAGAATGGTGACATTCCTTGGTGATAGGAGCAGCTGGGGGAAGTTAGCCACAGTGTGCAGCTGCTTCTCTGGTGCATTAACCCAGGGGCCCAGGGCCGTGGTCGGCAAACTGCGGCCCTCAAGCCACATGCGGCTCTTTGGTCCCTTGAGTGTGGCTCTTCCACAAAATACCACGGCCTGGGAAAGTCTATTTTGAAGAAGTGATGTTAGAAGAAGTCTAAGTTTAAAAAATTTGGCTCTTAATAGAAATTTCAATCGTTGTACTGTTGATATTTAGCTCTGTTGACTAATGAGTTTGCCAACCACTGGCCCAGGGCATCTACTCAGAGAAGCAGATGGGCAGAATATGGTCCAAACCTTTCCACACTTTCTTCAAGAAAAATATATTAAAATAAAATGCACCAAGATTAAAAATAGCAGTGGAGTAAGTGGATGCTGCACAGACATACTCCCAGGAACAAACTGGAATTATAACTAAAATACATAAAAACATCCTGAATAATCAACTGAAGACTCACTGGAGAGAACCCTGATAACCATGGATGGAAAGTGGAGACCACGTAGAGAGAGACTGGTAGGAGGAGAGGAGGCGTAAAAGGGCTGGCCAGGCTCCCACAGACAGCAGCTGAAGTCCCAGAGATAACTCAGCTGTGGGGGTTGCCACTGAGGACTCTAGGGTCTAATCCCCAAGCTGGGCCCCCCAGAAGAGAGCACCAGAACTGAGAAGGGTACCCACATAACATCTGGCTGTGAAAAGCAGAAGGGTTGCTGTCTGCAAGGGAGAGATGGCTGGAAATGCAGGCACCCTCTTAAAGGGCCAACACATAAAATTCCATGTGCATCCACTCACCTTGTGCTCCAGCAGAAGGAGGGCAGAATGAACTTGAGCTGTGTGAGCAGAAGCCACAGTCGGGGGCTCTGGGATTAGAGCTCAGAAGGCAGACACCTCCGTTTCCTGTGCTGTGTCATCCCTTCACACTGTGCAGGTTACTAAACAGGGGACTTTGCCTGAGGGGAAGACAGTTGACCCACCCTATTGGAAAACACCTTGCCCCCTCGGTATGGAGTTTCTGAGGCCCCTTAAGAGACTGAGAATAACAATTAATCTCCAGGCAGAAGCAATTGTACCACCCAATTGGGAAAAATTCTTGCCATACCTGTGGGTGATTGCCTGAGGGCTCTTCAAGACAAATCCAGTCACTCTGCAAGCAGAGGCAGTCTCTGAGGCTTTAAGTCTTTACCTGATCTAGTTAGTCAGAAACAGCATTTGACACTGTCCTGCACTAGTGATTAAGAGGTGTAGCAGACCTAATACATAGTCACACACCTAAAGTGGCACCCAAAATAGGACAACAAAGAAATAACCCCAAAATGAAAGACAAGAGAATTCTCCAGAAGAAAAGATAAATGAAGTGGAGATAAGAAATTTATCTGAAATAGAGTTCAGAATAATGATGGAAAAGATGCTCAACAGCAGGAGAAAAGATATAGTAACTATGAAAACAGAAATAAAGAATGACATAGCACAAATAAAGAACACATTGGAAGGAATACACAGCAGATTATGGGAAGCTGAGGATCGGATCAGTGAATTAGAAGACAGGGTTAAAAAAAATCACTCAATCAGAGAACCAAAAAGAAAAAACAATTAAAAAAACAGGAGGACTGCTTAAGGGAGCTGTGGGACAACATGGAACATAACAATATTCACATGGTAGGTGTGCCAGATGTGGCAGAAAGGGAGAAAGGGATAGAGAATGCGTATGAAGAAATAATGGCAGAAAATTTCCCTAACCTGGTAAAAGAAAAAGTCACACAGGTTCAGGAGGCACAGAGAGTCCCAAGCAAGAAAAACGCAAATAGGCCCATGCCCAGACACATCATAATTAAAATGCCAAAAAATAAAGACACAGAGAGAATCTGAAACGCAGCAAGAGAAAAGAAAATTGTTACCTACAAAGGCACTTCCATAAGGCTGACACCTGATTACTCATCAGAAACTCTACAGGCCAGAGGGAATGGCATGAAGTACTCAAGTAATGGAAAGCAAGGATCTGAAACCAAGACTACTATATCCAGCAAGGCTATCATTCAAAATAGATGCTGAAATAAAGAGCTTCCCAGACCAAAAAAAAAAAAAAAGAAAGAAAGCAAGAAAGCAAGGAAGGAAGGAAGGAAGGAAGGAAGGAAGGAAGGAAGGAAGGAAGGAAGGAAGAAAGAAAGAAAAGAAAGAAGAAAGAAAGAAAGAAAGAAAGAAAGAAAGAAAGAAAGAAAGTCTAAAGGAGAGAAAGCTAGGCATAAAGAATTAAAATGGCAATAAATAAGTACCTATCAGTAATAACCTTAAATGTAAATGGAATAAATGCTCCAATCAAAAGGCATAGGGTAGCTGAATGGATACAAAAACATGACCCAACTATATACAACAGACCCACTACAGAACAAAAGACACAAAGGATGAATGTGAAGGGATGGAAAAAATTTTTCCATGCAAATGGAAAAGAGAAAAAAAGCTGGAGTAGCAATACTCATTTCTGACAAAATAGACTTTAAAATGTAGGCCATCACAAGAGACAACAAAGGTCACTCCATAATACTAAAGGGATTGATCCAACAAGAAAATATGATAAACATATTTGCACCCAATATAGGAACACCTAAATAAAAAATAAAATAAAAACTTCTAGAGGACTTTAACAAAGAGATCAACAATAATACAGTTATAGTAGGGGACCTTAACACCCCACTGACTTCACTGGATAGATCTTCCAGACAAAAAATCAGTAAGAAACAATGATTCTAAAGGACACACTGGATCAGATAGATTTAATTGACATTTACAGAATATTTTACCCCAAAGCTGAAAATTATACATTCTTCTCAAGTGCACATGGATCCTTCACAAAGATATACCACATGTTAGGACAAAAAAACAAGTCTCTACAAGTTCAAGAAGATTGAAATCATATCAAGCATCTTCACAATGGAATGAAATTAGAAATCAACTATGGTAAAAACACATGGAGGCTAAATAGCATGTCATTGAACAATGAATGGGTTGTCAATGAGATCAAGAAAGACATAAAAAAAACTTACTGGATGGAGAAGATCCAGAGACATGGAGGTATGGAACAGAGTGCAGAATCTCAAAAGGAAGGTGGGGTAGGGTGGGTGGGAGGTAATCAACCAAAGACCTTGTATGTATATATGCATGGCCCATGGACACAGACAGTGGGTTGCAGAAGGCCTGGGGCAGGGGCTGGAGGAGGTCAATGGGAGAGAAAAGGGGGCAAATGTAATACTTTCAATAATAAAGAATTATTAAAAAAAATAAAAACTTCCTGGAAACAAATGAAAATGAGCACACACCAAGCCAAAATCTCTGGGACACAGCAAAAGCAGTCCTGAGAGGGAAGTTCATTGCACTATAGGCCTAACCTCAAAAAACAAGAAAAATTAATAATAAATTATTTAACCCTACAACGTAAAGAACTAGAAAGAGAACAACAAGAAAAGCCCAAAGTAAGTACAAGAAAGAAAATAAAGATTAGAGCAGAAATAAATGACATAGAGGCTTAAAATACAAAAATAAAAATAAAAAAAAATCAATGTAACCAAGAGCTGGTGATTTGAAATGATAAACAGGATTAATGAACCTTTAGCCAGACTCATCAAGAAATAAAGAGAGAAGATCCGAATAAATAAAATCAGAACTGAAAATGGGGAAGTAACCACTGACACCACAGAAATACAAAGGATTGTAAGAAAATACTCTGAACAACTATACAACAACAAGCTGGACAATGTGGATGAAATAGACAAATTCCTAGAAAAATACAATCTCCCAAAACTGAATCAGGAGGAATCAGAAAACCTGACTAGGCCAAGAACAACTGATGAAATAGAAGCAGCAATCAAAAAAAGTCCCAACAAACAAAAGCCTAGATCCAGATGGTTTCACAGAGAAATTTAACCAAACATTCAACAAAGAACTGACACCTATCTTCCTCAAACTATTCTAAAAATCCAAGAGGAAGGAACACTTCCAAGCTCTTTTTATTAGGCCAGCATTATCCTAATTCCAAAAAACAGATTAAGACACTACAAAGAAAGAGACTTACAGGCCAATATGCTAACACCCTCAACAAAATATTAGCAAATTGGATCCAACAATATATTATAAAGATCATACACCATAATCAAGTTGGATTTATTCCAGGGATGCAAAGCTGGTACATTATCTGCAAATCAATAAACTTGATACATCACATAAACCAGACGTCCTCAAACTACAGCCCACAGGCCACATGCGGGTATTTTTGCCATTTTGTTTTTTTACTTCAAAATAAGATATGTGCAGTGTGCATAGGAATTTGTTCATAGTTTTTTTAAAACTATAGTCCGGCCCTCCAACGGTCTGAGGGACAGTGAACTGGCCCCCTGTTTAAAAAGTTTGAGGACCCCTGCCAAATTGAAAGACAAAAATCAAATAATCATAGCAATAGATGCAGAAAAAGCATTTGATAAAATCCAACATCCATTTTTGATAAAAACTCTCAGCAAAGTAGGAATAAAGGAAGCTTATCTCAACATGATAAAGGCTATATATGACAAACCTACAACCAACATCATACTCAATGGACAAAAACTAAAACCATTTCCCCTAGGGATATCTGCTTTCACCACTCTTATTCAACATAGCACTGGAAGTCCTAGCCACAGTGATCAGACAATAATCCTATCTAATAAAACAGTAATATGCAAATCATCACTCTGCTACGCTCACAAGCCATGCCCACCAGCCACGCCCACCAGCCAATCAGAAAGCAAATATGCAAATACACCTAACCAAGATGGCTGCAGCCTCGGAGAGCAGCGGTTGTTGGAACTGGGATATTGGAGCCGAAGATCAGAGGGGAAGATCGGAGCCAGCGGGGGGTCCCCCACAGGTGATCAGAGCCAGCTGGGGTCCCCTGCAGGTGATCAGAGCCAGCTGGGGGTCCCTGCCCAGGACCCGAGCCTCAGCCAGAGGCTTGCGGTATTGGCTGGGGGCGGAGCTGGGCCATTGGAACCAGCTGGGGTCCCCTGCAGTGATTGGAGCCAGCTGGGGGTCCCTGACCAGGGCCCAAGCCTCAAACAGAAGCTTGGGGACTTGGCCTTGGATAGAGTGGGCGATAGAGCCTGCTGGGGGTCCCTGCCCAGGGCCCGAGCCTCAAACAGAGGCTTGCGGCCTTGGCTGGGGATGGAGCCAGCTGGGGGTCCCTGCCCAGGGCCCGAGCCTTAAACAGAGGCTTGAGGCCTTGGCCAGGGGCGGAGCCTGGCGATCTAGCCAGCTGGGGGTCCCCTGCCAAGGGCTAAAGGCTTTAGGCCTTGGCAGGGGCGGAGCCGGAGATCACAGGAGATAGGTGTGAACTGCAGAGGAAATACCTTTTCTGACCGCTCATTGGCTAAGCTCCCTGTATGCCACTGGTAATATTCTTAGTAACTTGGGTATAAGAATCCAAAAAGGTGATCTAGGGCTTTTCCACCACACTCCTGGAGAAAAAAAAACGAAGGTCCGCTGCTGGAGGGCTAAGAAATGTCATATCCTGCCCTAGCCGGTTTGACTCAGTGGATAATGCCTAGGTTTGCCAACTGCAGAGTCCAGGTTAGATTCTGATCAAGGGCATGTACCTAAGTTGCAGGCTCCTCCCTGGCTGGGGCCCAGGTCAGGGCTCATGAAGGAGGCAAGCAATCTAAGTATTCCTCTCACTTTGATGTTTCTCTCTGTCTTTCCCTTTCTCTTCCACATTCTCTAAAAGTCAATGGAAACATATCCTCAGGTGAGGATAAAAAAAAAAAAAGAAAAAGAAATGTCATATCCTATGAAAGACACATCTTGAAAATGCCTAAAGAAAGTTGTCATTTTTTCTTGGTGAAGGGACTGGAGTCCGTGTTGATGAAAACACCTTGGTGGCTGCGGTGACTTGCAGTGGCTCCAGCAGCGGGGTGATGGGGCTGGTGCCTTCCCCTGATCAGCCTGGTTGTCTCTCACAAAGGGAGGCCAGACTGCGGCTTAGGCCCACTCCTTATGGGGAGCGGGCCTAAGCCGTCAGTAGGACATCCCCTGAGGGCTCCCAGTATGTGAGAGGGGGCAGGCTGGGCTGAGGAGACCCTCCCCCCAGTGCACAAATTTTGTGCACCGGGCCCCTAGTAAGAAATAAAAGGCATCCAAATTGGAAGGAGGAAGTAAAACTCTCTTATTCTCAGATGACATGATATTGTACATAGAAAACCCTAAAGACTCTACCAAAAAACTGCTAGAGTTAATAAGTAAATTTGGCAATGCAGCAGGATACAAAATCAACACCCAAAAATCTATGGCTTCTTTATACAACAATAATGAACTCTCAAAAAAAAAAAAAGAGAAAGAAACTAAACTAATAATCCCATTTACCATTGCAACAAAAAAAAATTAAGTTACCTAGTAATAAACTTAACCAAGGAGATAAAAGACCTGTACTTGGAAAACTACAGGACATTGAAAAAAGAGATAGAAGATATAAACAAGTGAAAGAATATACCGTGTTCATGGATTGGTAGAATCAATATCGGTAAAATGTCTATACTACCCAAGGCAGTCTACAGATTCAATGCAAACCTTATTAAAATACCAACAGCCTATTTCACAGACCTAGAACAAACTCTCCAAAAATTCATCTGGAACCAAAAAAGGCCCAGATAGCTGCAGCAATCTTGAGAAAGAAGAACATAGTTGGAGGGATCACAATGCCAGATTTCAAGTTATACTACAAAGCCACCATAATCAAAACAGCCTGGTACTGGCACAAGAATAGGCATATAGATCAATGGAACAGAACAGACACCCCAGAAATCAACCCAAGCCATTGTGTTCAATTAATATTTGACAAAGGAGGCAAGAGCATACAATGAAGTAAAAATAGTTTCTTCAATAAATGGTGTTGGGGAATGTGTACAAATACATGCAAAACAATGAAACTAGACTATCAACTTACACCATACATAAGAATAAACTCAAAATGAATAAAAGACTTAAATGTAAGTCAGGAAATCATAAAAATCCTAGAAGAAACCATAGGCAGCAAAATCTCAGACATCTCTTGTAGCAATGTTTATAGATACATCTCCTAGGGTAAAGGAAACTAAGGAGAAAATAAACAAATGGGACTACATCAAATTAAAAAGCTCCTGCACAGCAAAAGAAACCATCAACAAAACAATAAGAGAGCCCACTGTGTGGGAGAACATATTTGGCAATGATAAATCTGTTAAAGGGTTAATATCCAAAATATATAAGGAACTCATACTTCTTAAGAAAAGGAAGAAAAACAGTCAAATTAAAAACTGGGCAAAGGACCTAAATAATGGTAGACAATTCTCTAAAGTGGACATACAAATGGCCAGGAGACATACGAAAAAATGCTCAAAGTCACTGATCATCAGAGAGATGCAAATTAAAATGATAATGAGGTACCATCTCACACCTGTCAGAATGGCTACCATCAACAAATCAGCAAATGACAAGTGCTGGCGAGGATGTGGAGAAAAGGGAACCCTCGTGCACTGCTGGTGGGAATGCAGACTGGTGCAGCCACTGTGGAGAACAGTATGGAGTTTCCTCAAGAAATTAAATATGGAACTGCCATTTGACCCAGTGATCCCACTTCTAGGAATATATCATCCTAAGAAACCTGAAACACCAATCAGAAAGAATGTACACACCATTATGTTTATAGAAACTCAATTCACAGTAGCTAAGATCTGGAAACAGCTCGAGTGCCCATCAGTAGATGAGTGAATAAAAAAGCAGCAATACATTTACACCATGTAATACTATGCAGCAGTAAAGAAGAAGGATCTCTTACCCTCTGAGACAGCATGGAGGGACCTGGGGAGTATCATGCTAAGTGAAATAAGCCAGTCAGAGAAAGACAAGTACCACATGGTCTCACTCACATGTGGAATTTAATTAACAAAATGAATTGATGAACAGAATGGATCCAGAGACATGGAAGCATGGAACTGAGTGGTGAATCTTGGAGGGAAGGTCGAGGAGGTTGGTGGGTAGAAATTAACCCAAGACTTTGTCTGCATGTGCATAGCCCATGGACACAGACAATAGTGTGGTGAAGGTCTGTGGTGAGGGGTGGGTGTGGGCTGGAGGTGTTCAATGGGGAGCAAAGGGTAATATACGCAATACTTTCAACAATAAAGATTTATTTGTAAAATATGAAAAATTAAAAAATAAAATAAAATGGGTCAGAGGTGTTCTTCAATCATGAAACTCTTGTTGGGACATGAAGTGAGAATTCCTCGTATTCTTTGAGAGAAAAACAATTAAACAACCAGGGTATGAAAGCAGAGGGGCATGGAGCAGGCCCCACAGATTGTTATATGTTACAGACACAGACTCTTCTCCATGTGACACCTACAGACACAGACTCTCCTACATGTTACAGCTGCAGACACAGACTCTCCTACATGTTACACCTGCAGACACAGACTCTTCTCCGTGTTACAGCTACAGAAACAGACCTCAGAGAACCTGCCAGGTAACCACCGTGACAGCCACCAACCCCCTCTTTTTGTATGAAAAGGAAACACTCTTACCTGGTAATATCATGTGTCTCGTAAGGTACTTTCCTGAGAGGTTTCCAGAAATAGAACGCAATGTTTTAAAATCAGCAAGGGGTGGGGGAGCCACAGAAACTAATGACAGGTGTCACTTCATTTCAGAAACCTTGAAGGGAGCAGTGTGGCCCAATGTCTATGCTAAACCATCAACAGTGAAGCTTAAAGAGACAGCTTCCACATTAAACCTCAGGAATATGCCAAACAATTGTCCATCTGACCAGAGAAAAAGGCATTATCCGGAAGACTATGGGCTGAGTTAAAGCATCATTGCTTCAGAGACTATTTTGATAAGCCTGTAAAGAATCTGTCTAATAAAAAAATAAATTCAAGATCAACATATATAGAGGACAATGTTATTGCTAATAAATGTGCTATATATTTTAGTAAATATCATACACTAATTTTAAAACAAATCCGTCAAATAAAATATTGAACAATTTAAGTTCCTGATTACAATAAACAAAGAATTGGGAAAGAGTAGTTATGAAAATAAGCCAAAAAGCAAGTACTTCTCACACACCACAGGCAGACTCAGATAACTGCACTGCACAACGCCTGGCTGATGGCATAAGCATGTCCTTTTTGCCTTCAAATAGTCACTTTCATGGTTAGAAACAGGAATATTCCTATTTCAACCTTTGCTAAGAACGAAGAAAGCATGGTCCGCACAACAAAAAGACTAAAAACATGAAAAACAGGACAACGGCCGGAAGATGTGTGCACCCTGTTCATCTGGGTGATGACGCGGCCTCATAGAGAAGGAAGCTGCTTGGGGGTTGGGGGGAACCCCACAGAGGGAGGCCTGTCAGCCAATGGGAACCACAGGAGGGGCCCGGAGCAGCAGTGGGGCAGGACTCGGTCCTTCCAGTGTGAGGGCCCCTGCAGCCCCCACCGAGATGCCGGGCCACAGACCACAGACCCCAACCCAGGGCCTGAGTCCTGAGTGAGCATACGGACCTGGGCTGTGCACACATGCAGAATGGTTTAAGCAAACCTTCCTTTGTGCATCTGCTCAGCCTGTAGCACGTATCTCCACAGCAGCCACATGTGGCCGCATAGGAACTGGGTCCTAAAGCAGCCAAGGCCACGATGGAGCCATGCTATTGTTTCACGCCGTGCTGCTAACAGCGAGGAGGAAGGGCGTGAAGAGCACAGTAACTGTAAAGTTAGAGGATAATTAAAATAATTTTTAAAATAGCAAGACTTATGGGATCTTGACACAACAGACCAGTAATTTGTAAAGTTAGAGCAATAAATAATTTGGATGATTCTGCTACAATACAAAAGCAAAAATAATTATGCTAAGCATTCCACTTGGAAATTTTAAGGAAAAAATAGGGGGAAAACACAGGTAATAATGTAAACAAAGTAGACATAAATGAATAGAACAAGAGTAAAATTAATATAACTAATAACCAGTTCTCTGGAGATACTAATAATAAAAAAAAAAAGCAAATGCATGCTGGAACTAATTGAGACAAAGAGAAAAGGCTTAAATGAGCAAACTCTGAAAGGAGGCGGGAGTGCAACCCTCAGTGAATACCTGTGCGCTGCAGAGCTCCGGCCTGAAAACACTCCGCGGAAAGAGTAACTCCACACAGACCCCGCGGTACAAAAAACGGCACAATGAACAGCGGCCTCCAGGGGCTGGAAATGGATAGCTGCATTTTAAAAAAAATTTTTAAAAAAATATATTTTATTGATTTTTTACAGAGAGGAAGGGAGAGGGATAGAGTTAGAAACATCGATCAGCTGCCTCCTGCTCACCCCCCACTGGGGATGTGCCCACAACCAAGGTACATGCCCTTGACCGGAATTGAACCTGGGACCTTTCAGTCCGCAGGCCAATGCTCTATCCACCGAGCCAAACCGGTTAGGGCGGATAGCTGCATTTTAAAGTGAAGGAATTCCTCTGAGACCTGCCATTCCCTCAGTTTTTCACTCTGCAGAGCATGTTCTGTGCTGGGATGCCAGCTGGTTCCAGGGGAGAGGTGCTGGAGGGAGGGAGGTCACCATTTCCCACCTACACCCCTACTATTAACCAGCTTGTGCCCACTGTGGGCCAGAGACACCCACCACGCCCAGAGGCTGGCCCTGGAGAGGAGGGTGCCCTGAGCTGGGCTGGCCCTGGAGCTGGGCTGGCCCTGGAGCTGGGATGGCCCTGAGCTGGGCTGGCCCTGGAGCTGGGATGGCCCTGAGATGGGCTGGCCCTGGAGCTGGGATGGCCCTGAGATGGGCTGGCCCTGGAGCTTGGATGGCCCTGAGATGGGCTGGCCCTGGAGCTGGGATGGCCCTGAGATGGGCTGGCCTTGGAGCTGGGGGTGCCCTGGAGCTGGGATGGCTCTGAGCTGGGCTGGCCCTGGAGCTGGGATGGCCCTGAGCTGGGCTGGCCCTGGAGCTGGGATGGCCCTGAGATGGGCTGGCCCTGGAGCTGGGATGGCCCTGAGATGGGCTGGCCTTGGAGCTGGGGGTGCCCTGGAGCTGGGATGGCCCTGAGATGGGCTGGCCCTGGAGCTGGGCTGGCCCTGGAGCTGGGCTGGCCCTGGAGCTGGGATGGCCCTGAGCTGGGCTGGCCCTGGAGCTGGGATGGCCCTGAGATGGGCTGGCCCTGGAGCTGGGATGGCCCTGAGATGGGCTGGCCTTGGAGCTGGGGGTGCCCTGGAGCTGGGATGGCCCTGAGATGGGCTGGCCCTGGAGCTGGGCTGGCCCTGGAGCTGGGCTGGCCCTGGAGCTGGGATGGCCCTGAGCTGGGCTGGCCCTGGAGCTGGGATGGCCCTGAGATGGGCTGGCCCTGGAGCTGGGATGGCCCTGAGCTGGGCTGGCCCTGGAGCTGGGGGTGCCCTGGAGCTGGGGGTGCCCAGCAGAGAGGCCAGCGAGTGGTCAGGAGGCCTGGGCACAGACAGCATTTCTCTCCGTTGTAGCACATCTTAGAGCAATAAAGACTGAAGGCCAAGCTCGCTTCTCAGTTGGGGTTGAATAGAAGACAGTGGGGAGTTTTTCAGGAACTTTAGAAAATTCACATGCTCTTTGGAAAAACAGGGACAACAGGAGAATGGTTCCATTAGGAAGGAGCTGCTGCGTGAGCCCACAGCCCTGCCTCGCCTCTCCTCCCTCCTGAGCAGGCGCTTGTCCTGTCCGGTCCCCAGATGGCTCACATCTAAGTCACATGAAGCTAAGTCGCACGTCTGCCCGGCACCAGGGTCCTGGACATGCAGGGGCCGCAATGATGGTGGTGGTGGTTCTAAGAGTCTTTGCTTAGAGGCTGGATTTATAAAACGGGTGACTGCTGCCCTGGGGAGGGAGCACAGAAGGTGCAGAGCATCTGTGAGCGGCGGGTCAGTGGCTGCGCTGAGAAGGGCGCTCTCCTCTCCATGGAGGAGCCTGGGTGCCAGGATTCAGTTAGAAATGTGCACGCATCACAGGGCCGATCCAAGGCCTCCGTGAGGCCAGCGCACGCCCACAGCTGCCTGAGTGCACACTCACACTCACACTCACAGCCCACAGCTGCCTGAGTGCACACTCACACTCACAGCCCACAGCTGCCTGAGTGCACACTCACACTCACAGCCCACAGCTGCCTGAGTGCACACTCACACTCACACTCACAGCCCACAGCTGCCTGAGTGCACACTCACACTCACAGCCCACAGCTGCCTGAGTGCACACTCACACTCACACTCACAGCTGCCTGAGTGCACACTCACACTCACACTCACACTCACAGCTGCCTGAGTGCACACTCACACTCACAGCCCACAGCTGCCTGAGTGCACACTCACACTCACAGCCCACAGCTGCCTGAGTGCACACTCACAACCGCTGTCCCTCTCCCGAGAGCGTGTCCGTCACAGACACTGAGTTCCAACGGGTCATTTCCGCTTGTGTCCTGGCCTCGGCCAAAGGACTTGGTGGCAGCAGTCACAGGGAGGCTGCTCTCCCTCAAACCTCCCACGGGGGCCAAGGACACCCCGGCTTTTCTGTAACGAGCAGGAGGCGGAGTCTGAGGAGCAGCCCCCACCCTCTCCGTCTGAAGACTCCGACCTGGAAGAACAGAACGGGGCAGGATGCAGCCGCCAGACCCTTCCCCTCAGCGGGGGCACTGGCTCCCGGCACAGACCCCAGGCTGCGGAGGAGGCGGACGGGGCACAAAGGGCATCAGAGCCAGACCGCATCCGCTGGGCTTCCTCCCGCAGTCTGCCCTCTGCTTGGCTGAGGCTCGGGGTCACATTCTTGCACAACTGGCTAATTCGAAGGACGGGGAGGGGTTGACATTTAGGAAACCGGAGCTTAGAGCGCTGCCTTCTGGGGAAAGGGCTGTCTCTCAGAAAGGCTGCTCTTAAGCTGAGGAACTTCCTTCCTGGACAGAAAAGATCACAGGCTGATTTCCGTAATTCTCACACTGTCCATCCCACTCATGAAGGTGTCTCTGGCTTCCTGTGACTCAGGATACCCGACCCCGAACGGCTCCATTGGGCCTGGAGCTGAGCAGCGCCGCCGCTCCACGCTGCGATGGTGGAGGAGACACCGCCCCGTGGCGCCCGGGCCGGCCTTCTGCTCCACGGGCCAGACGTCCTCGTCCCCGGTGGGCTGTTCCAGAGAGGCGGACAGAGACGATGGCAGTGGAGTGACAGGGTCTCTGGAACATACCTTACGATATTTCACACACAGAAAGAGCAGGTGTGGTCAAATCTCGGTGGCGGGATATAGGGGTTCATTTTTTTTTATTTAAAAGCCTACTTCTGCCCGCCCTGTGTGTACACACGTGATAACCCCTGGAGAGAGCAGCCTCTTGTTTAGAAGAAGAGATCTGGACGCACATGCCAAACCCCGAGTGACATGCGTGTGAAAATCTGAACATGTTGAAAACTAAGGTGTTTTAGGTGAATTTCATCTCAGGCAGCTAATATGTGGGGAAGAGGCCAATGAGCTAAACGACTCTTCCCACAGCTCCCTGCACAGCACGGCGGGGACACGCCCGAGCAGGCCTGGCTCCCTCAGGTAAGGAGGAGGCCCTGCACCGGCTCCTGCCCAGGGAGCCAGCGGGAGGGGCGGGGGAGAGCCACCTCTTGTCCTCTCACCCTGTTCATTTGGGAGACTGAGAGGAGGGAGAGCGCCCTCGGGCTCTAATAAGCCAGGTACAGTGCAGGTGACTTTCCCGATGTCTGCGGCAGGTCCTCGTGGTAAACATCTCACAGCCTGTGCCTCCCCAGCTGGACGCGCGCAGCACCTGACTGTGACTTCTCGCTCAGTGAGTCCTCCTGCTGCCATGCTGTGACCTGCCCCTGGGTAAAGTCTGTGTCTCATGTTCTTTTACTGAACATGATGATTACCAAATCACGATGCTCAGTAAGTACTTCCCAGGCAAATAGACACCCTGGCTCATGGAATCGCCAGGTCAGCCTCTGCCGATTTCATAGACGAGAGAGGGCCATGGAGATGGAGTCATTTCTTCAGCAGTTTACAAGTAGGAAGTGGTAAATATGGCATCAAAATCACTTAAAATTTATTGACTTAAAATTTTTGCAGACCTTCACTAATAAAGATTGTAAAATAAGATTGCAACAATTCTACAGAAGAGAATTCAAAAAGGGAAAATTAAATAACTGCACAGGAGAAACTTGCAAACAACATCTTATGCAAAGTTAACATGGCAATGACAATCCCCTGACACGATATCCTGGGGGTGATGTGGCCAGAAGACCACATTCCCCCAAATCCACACTTCAACTCCCCATGAGAAAACCTCAGACAAACCTAAATTGATGGGTGTTCCACCGTCAATACCTGGCAATGACTTTTCAAAAGTGTCAAGTCATAAAAGCCAGAGACGAGAGAATGTCACCTTCTGGGGAAAGGGGAAGTGAGAGCTGAGTATAGTGTGGTCCCTGGGCTGGCTCAGGGGCCGAGCAAGAACCGCAGCGGGAGACGAGGGAGGGAGTAAGCCTGCAGCTAGCAGCTCTGCCAGGGCTGGCGTCTGCGTTGAATAGTTGGACTCGTTCACGGGAGATTTTTGCACTTGAGAAGTTGAGAGAATAGTATTGTTTCAGTTGCGTATTGCCGCTGTAGCAATGACAACCAACTTACAATTGAAACAGGAAAACAGCACTCCAGGCCAAGAGTCTGAGATAAAATCAAGATCCCTTGCCTTCCAGACCTCTAGGGCGGAGCCTGCTTCTCTGCCTTTTAAAACGGTTGTGGTGAAATGTGTCTCACAGAGGGCTTACCATGTCAGCCGTTCACATATGGACAGTTCAGTGACATTAAACATGTTCCCATTATTGTGCAGCTGCCATCACCTTCCTTCTCCAGGACTTTATAACCCTCCGGAACTCAATGCAAACTGTGCCATTAAACAACATGTTTGCTCACCTGTCCCAGCTCCCAGAGGCTCCCACAGCCCTGGTCCACGCCACTCCCCCCTGCAATACCTACAAAGCCAGCAGAGCAACATGCCCAGGCCTTGGCTCTCCACTCCCCCTTTCCTAATAAGGAGTTGGGACTTAATTGGGCCGCCAGGCAGGGCGGAAACACCTCACCATCTCAATGTCCCTTGTCTAATTCCAAAGTGGAATGCAGGGCCTTTGCCGTGTTCAGTGACAGTTATAGGTTCAGGGAATTAGGACAAGGACATACTGGGGGAGGGGACAGAGAGCACAGCACATTACTCTCCCTCCACAGTTATACAGGGATCCTCTGTATTTGAGAGTTTCCTGTAAATCTAAAATTATTTCAAAATAAAATTTAAAAATTTAAATACACAACAGCTATATGATAACCTATGATAGACAGAGTGCATTAAAATCACAGATTTATAGATTTTTTAATAGGAATTTAAGATATTCCTGTTATTGAAAAAATTTTGGAGAATTTGAAACTAGAGTTTCTGAAAGTGACCTCGGAGATCTCTCTGGAAAGCTCTTGGACCACGAGCCGCCCACAGCCCGCAGCCTAGTCCTGGGCTCTGTCAAACACCGACCTAAAGCTGGGTCCGCGCAGCTGGAAAGAGAATTCTCTCCCGCTCTGCCTTACACAGCAGAGCTTCTGGAGGCAGAGAGGCCTTGGGCCAACGTCAGAGAAGCGCTCTCTGGAGAAAAGAGGTGAAGTGCTGCGGGCACCTCCAAAGGGGGGTGCAGAGTCCAGAAAGGGAAGCCAGGCAGAGGAACCGTCCCCGGACTCCCTCAGACACCAAGAAAGGGGCAGGAAAGGAAAGGCAGCGGAGCGGCCGCGGGGACGTGCAGGAAGCAGGCCTCTGCCCATCTTCGCACAGCCAGCTGCTCGGGGAGAGAACTTGACCGCACGCTGCCCGTCGGTCCCTGGACTTCCCCAGGAGGAGGGGAGAGGGTGTGTGAACAGAGAACTGTGCCCGTGCCCAGCAGCACACTTTCCAGGAAGATCTGATACCACAACTACACAGCGGAGGCGGAGACAACTGAAAAAGGCTCAGCGCTTTTTAAAAAATAACCAGGTAGGAGACAATAGGAACGAGGTGACGTGGGGGAACGTTAACCCCATAGTACTCAGCCAGTGAGGAACCAACGGGGCGGGGCTCCCGCACTCAGAGTGTGGCCGCCCACAGACTCCGCTCTTGCAAGACCGCATTAAAGGTCTCGGTCTCACCCTACCGTGTGTCTCTGAGTCCGGACAGATGACCGTTTCTCACAGGAATAAAGTTCCGTTCCCCAGCAAAGACCTGTTCTTATTTTGAGAGCCACGGGGTGTCTCCACCTGTCAGCCTGCTCTTCTTCCACCAGCTCAGCAGCAGCAACGTGGCGGGTCTACGCAGGGCTTCTCCCTCTGCACCAAGCCACACCGGCCCTTCCACGCCAAGAAGACACTTGCTAGAAAAACAGACCCATCTTTACTCATAAGCAGGCAACAAGTTATGGAGGTGAGGAAGACAAGGGGAGTGTTAGTTTGGAGGAAGTAATGGAGATTTGGGGAAGTGGGTGAAGAACATGCAGAATTCTATTTTAGATGTGCTAATGTAGTATGCGAAACATCACACATCAACTCTAGAGAAAGAAATGCCATTATTTAAATGCTTCTCTCAAAATCCAAACCTCTTAGACTGAGTTGAAAACAAAATACAGGTGTATGCTGCTTTTATTAAACACAAAGCCAAATGACACTGAAAAATTAAAGGATTACTCAAGGTTACTAGTATATGGTTGCTTAGCAGTTAAAATAACCCAGAGGTAGCCATCTGTGTACCAACGTGGAATTCAAGGCAACATACATGCAGGCAAGCGAGGTTACTCTATACAGAGAGAAAGCACAGCCTCCAATGAAGACCTTCCCATCAGGCGCCTTTGGAAAGGAATGAATTGCACGGCATCTAGTGTAGGGAAGCCACGAGGAATGCAGCAGAAAACTGGCAGGCACTGTCACAGGGAAGGCTTTGGTGCCACCAAATGTCGGAGATGACCGGAGGGAAGGAGGGAAAGGCAGGAAACAAACCCACAAACCAGCACAGCAGGTGCCAGAGGCACGGTGGCTGCATGTGGCCTGCACTTTGAGTCATAATCTTAACCCAGCTTCCCGACCCTGTTCTCTCCCTCCTCCCTCCCTGCTCCCAGTTCTCACTTTTTTAAAAAGAAAGTGAAGAAATTGGAGCAGACTAAGTATATATTTTTTCAAGTTACTTCAAATCTCTTCAGAATGATGGGGACATAATAAACAAATAAGGAAGGAGGAGGATGTCCCGAGGCCGTGGAGGAGGCCAGGATAGCTGCAGGCCCCACGGCACCTTCGCCCTTGCCAGAGGCAGAGCCCCCACCTCTGGGAGATGGTTAGAACCTCTCGGTGACCCCGTTATTTCTATCCCAGAGGCACAGCCTGCCTTGGCCACCGCTGGAGCTTTGGTGTGCAGGAGGGGAATTTTGTTACTATTTTATTTCACTTTTCTTCTCTCCTATTTGTGAGTTTGTACAGATAGCATAGGAATTCTGACAGTTCCTCTCAATCTGTCATCTTCCCAGATAAAACCAATTGGTGTTTTGAAATTAGACAACTGTGAAGTTTGAAGGAACAATCCACAAGACTACCTTCTCATCTGATACCAGTTGCAAGTTTGAGGTGTTCCCAAAATCACCCTTAGATTTGGTAATTTGCTAGGAGGACTCAAAGAACTCACTGTTAGCTATTGTATTCACAATTTATTACAGAAAAACATACAGATAAAGTCAGCTCAGAAACGGAGCACGTAGGACAGAGTCCAGGCGAGGAGCCAACACAGAGCTCAGCTGTGCTCCCCGCAGGAAACCGCTATGCTCCCCGCAGGAAACCTCTGTGCTCCCCGCAGGAAACCGCTGTCTTCCCCACAGGAAACCGCTGTACTCTCCGCAGGAAATGGGCCTGTTACTCTCTGGCGACTAGATGAAGCCTCCAGAGTCTGGCCAGTCAGAGCACCTGCCCGAGCACAGTGCCCGGGTAGTTGCTGGGCTTCCTGTGCAGACACGCCTGATGGATCAGCCCCCGTGGCTTCTCTCAGCCTCCATCCCTGAGAGGCTGACTAACTCTGCAGGACCCAGAGCCCCGCCCTAGACCACACTTCCTATTCTCCTAGCAGGGAGGCCCCACACTAAGTCACATCATCTACTGCCTGGCCGAGGCCTCCAGCTAAACAAAGACCCTTCTGTCAGGAAGGCCTTGAAGAGGACTATGGCAGGTTAGACCCCTGCCCAGGCACTGGGCCTCCAATGCAGGAGAGATATATGAGTGGAAAGAGATGAGGCCAGCTGATCATAAAGCAAATATTAACAGCACTAGCCAGGACTCCCTACCCTCTGTCTGTGCCAGGAACTACCTACCCCTTTAATGGGTACCAACCGCCTGGGAGAACAGGTGCTGCCCCCCCCTGGGGGAGAGAGGGGTCCTGAGGCCCTGTGATCGGTGCCCAGGGGTGCTTAGACTTGACTCTCCCCTCTGCTCATCAAGTTGTAAATATATAGGATGCAGATTGAAGATACTTTGTACAGCAACGTGACTAAGAGGAGAGATGAGCCTCAAATCTCCACTGTGGGTAACTGTGGGCAGCTGCCACTCAAATGACATCCCTGAGGCAGAGTGTAACCTGCTGGTCCTGACCATCCCTCCAGCACTGAGGACACGCCCAGCACAGGGCAAATGTGCACTAATACTTGTTGGACGAATGAACACATCTCAATCTTCCCTGGTATTAAAATATATAGTAGAAAACTCGCACATAGAGGTGCTGGAGGATTGAGCACATGACCCCTGGCAGCTGCAGTGCTCAGCAAACAGCACACCAGCCAGCAGCACTGTGAGCGTATCCAGCGCAGCAGGGACATGCATCTGCCTGAGTGGGTTCCTCCTTAGGCCTCAGCGTCTGCACCTGAAAGTATGCTAGGGGCTGAGCAAAATACCCAGGATTGCAGAGCCAACAAATAAAAGCAAAAATCACAGCAAACTGTGCTTCAAGCAGCTCCTATATACTATTTTCTATTTCATTCACTCACACTAACATCTGAATGCCTCCTCCATTTTGTTTTGATTTATCTTGTTCTTTGAATGTTTGAGATGTGTGATTAGTTTATTTTAGTTTTTCTTTTTTGAAAATGATGGTGTTTGAGGCTATAAAATTTCCTCAAGCATAGCCTTAGCTCTCTGCCATAGGTTTTTGCCATGATATGCCTTTATTATTGCTGTCTCATTGTTTTGCAGGTAAGGTTTTATTTCCCATCAAATCTAGTAATTGACTGTTAATTAGTTTTAACTAAAATTTCATATTCCTTGATGATGACACATTTGAAAATATCCATTTAACTGGACCCCTGTTAGAAAAAGTCTTATAAAATGCTTACACATGCAACATGCAGAAAGCAGCCATGTAACCAGATTGGCCAATCATGTGTGTTGGTCCCTCCTCAGGCCCTGCTTCGCCAGAAAGGACCCCAGCCTCGGCAGCCCCTCCAGGCGGGCCTTGAATGAGTGTGAGCCCCGCCGGGGCTGGGGCTCAGCTCACTGAGGGGCATGGAGCATGTGCAGAGAACACAGCTTGTCCCTGGCTGTGAGACTGAGAGAGACAATGACACCTAAGAAGAATTTTATACCTTATGACTTTGCCACAAATTCACTTTTAAAATACAAAACAATTCATATATTTTCAGTTGCTTATCTTTTGAACAATGTTAGGAGAAGTTCCACTGTTCCGCCTCCTCCATGAGCAATGCACTTCGAGGCCCACTGTAAATCATGCTGCTCACTTCTCCCCCATCAGCCTTGGCCACTCTGGCCTTGGTGGGCACTGACTGAATAAAATGGAAGGTCAGATTTGCATGTACAAAGCCGGTGCCCACTCAGGAAGCAAGCCCTGGCAAACTAGTCACATTCATCTTGGCAAAGCTTCTTAACTTTCAAAGTAAGAGGACTCAGGGATAGAACCACAAACTCAGTCGTTTCTCTCACACTGAGACTACCTGTCATCTCACTGACACCCACATGTCCTCACCATGTGAACTTGGGCAAGCCATTTAACCTCTCCAGATCGCAGTCCCCTCCTCCTCTATGAAATACGTGTAGTTCCAACCCCACTGAATTGCTCTGACGATTAAATGTGAGAATGTGAGTCCCGACACCCCACATAGTCTCCTGCACATAGTCAGCAATAAATGTGCGCTCCACTAGTGTTGTCATTGTTTGCTGGTTGTTACATTCAGACAAGGTTCCCACATTCTCTATATGCATTCTCAGCTACTGAGGAAGCGCTCTTGTAAATAATAAATAAACATAATTTAATAGAAGAATGGGAAGCCTTAAATAGTGTGCCTGGGGAATAGGAAAAAGAAATAAATGTATATGCAGAATTATAATACAACCAGGGCCCAGTGCACGTATTTGTGCACCTTGAAAGGAACTGTGGTCCACGAGGCTGCGGTGGGCACAGGGGTGGGTCTTGGGTGATCCTCCACACCCCTGCCTGGCCCCTCCTGCCGAGGCCCCCAGTCCCATGTCTGACAGCCGTCCTCCTCCCACCGCTGCGCTGCCACCCGCTGACAGTGCCGAGCAATCGGGGTCGGCATCAGGAGCGGGTGCAAGCAGGGTTGTCAGCAGGTGTGAGCAGCAGCTGCTGCCCTGATTGCCCCTCAGGAGCAGGAGGAGATGGAGAAGCCCTCAGGAGCAATCGAGGCTGGCAGCTGCATCTTGCACCTGACAGCACCGAGTGGTTGGGGTGGGTCCGAGCACTGGCATCGGGTGCTAGTGGTGGCTCCAGTGCCAGCAGCGGGTGTGAGTGGGGCCGGTGCCGGCAGCAGGTGCGAGTGCCGGTCAGGACCACAGCACATGGGAGCAAAGAATTTTCAGTAACCACCAGAGGCTCACCCAGATGACAACAACCATCACCCCGCCTTGGTCTGGTGCCCCGCACCTCCTCCACCATCCCGCCATGGCCGACGCCCACCATGTTCTGCACGCATGCCCCCTGGTTGCTACTTTGGCTCATTATATAAGCTTTCTATCAATGTGATTAGCTCAGTATGGAACTGGGAGCGATTTGTGTCCTTTAAACTGGTGTCACGTGCGAGGCCAGGGATTAACGCAGGTGACATCTGTGCTGGGGCGGCCAGGGCTCCGAGGAGGCAGGAGCGCTCGCACAGCTCCACAGGCTGCTCCCATCTCGGTGACCAGAGCGTCTGGGCCAGTGATGGGCAACCTTTTTAAGCTTTGTATGTTCAACTTCGCCAAAAAACTGAGCATAACTCAGGTAGTGTGTCACTTTGAGGAAAAAACATTATTTCGCGATATTTATAGTTTAAATAACATAAATGTATAATTGTTATATATAATTGTATTTAATAAACCAAAAACTAAATATTTAGTGCTGACACGCGTGTCAGAGGTTCACCATCACTGATCTGGGCCCTCGCTGTATTTTAGCTTCAGCATGCACCTGGAAACCATTTCTCTGATTTGCCAGCACAAAGCCAGATTCTACATAATTAGCAAAGCTCTATGGTGATTGTGGCTCTTTACTGTAGAATGCACAATGTAGGAGAATGGGTTCAGGAAACAGCATGACTATACTAATGTGCACATGCATGCACACACATACACGCATGCACACACACGCTGACAAACGAGCGTGCACACACACACCTGTTATCACAGGAGGGTGTGGTTTGCATACTGGGTCTACTAATTACACTTCTAGCACTGTGGTGTCCTCAGGAAATATTTTAAATAAAAAATATTCATTTGCAGATATGTTTATTGTACTCTTATTTATAACAATGAATATTGAGGAACAATAGGGAAATTGTAAACTATCCTACCTAATAATAGAAAAATATGCAAATTGACCATACCTTTGACACACCCACAAGCCACGCCCACAAGCCACGCCCACCATTCAATCAGTGCGAGTATGAAAATTAACCCAACCAAGATGGCTACAGCCACAGAGAGCAAGGTTTCCCAGGTAACAGAGGAAGCCAAGCTTTCCACCTGCCCTTGCCAGGCCTAAGCCTCCACTCAAGCTACAAAGTTTCAATTATAGAAGGTAAACAAATTCAAACAGAAATGGCGGCAGAATGGAGCTTGAGAGAGCAGGCCAGGGTTGTCCCCAGCAACAGGGGAAGCAAAGCTTTCCCCACACCCTGGCCAGGCTCACCCACTTAAGGCTACAAAGTTTCAATTATAGAAGGTGAATTAACCCCAACAGAAATGGCTGCCGGCCGCAGAGGGAGCCCCAGGCTTGGCTCCGCTCCAGGCTACAAAGTTTCAATTGTAGAAGGAGAATAAATTCCAGATACCAGGGCCCCCACTTGGGTTGCCAGGGGGCATGGCCAGCCTGCAAACCACCACAGGCCCCTCACTCAGGCCGCCCCATGCCCCAAGGGAACCCCACCCTGATCAGGGACACCCTTCAGGGCAAACCAGCTGGCCCCCACCCCTGTACCAGGCCTCTATCCTATCTAATAAAAGAGTAATATGCAGATTGATCATCACTGAAACACACAATATAGCTGCCCCCATGTGGTTAAAGATCCTGCCCCCATATGGACACAATATGGCCACCACAAGATGGCCAGCAGGAGAGGGCAGTTGGGAGGCACCCAGCCTGCAAGGGAAGGCAGTTGAGAAGGACCAGGCCTGCAAGGGAGGGCAGTTGAGAAGGACCAGGCCTGCAAGGGAGGGGAGTTGGAGGTGATCAACCCTGCAGGAGAGGGTAGTTAGGGGTGACCAGGCTGGCAGAGGAGGGAAGTTGGGGGCAAACAGGCTGGCAGCGGAGTGGTTAGGGGGTGATCAGGCTGGCAGGCAGAAGCAATTAGGGGCAATCAGGAAGGCAGGCAGGCAAGCAGTTGGGAGTCAGCAGTCCTGGATTGTGAGAGGGATGTCCGACTGCCCGTCCCAGATTGGAGAGGGTACAGGCTGGGCTGAAGGACAACCCCCCTCCTGTGCACAAATTTCGTGCACCGGGCCTCTAGTTTTATATAATTACCATCTGTTGGAATATTGTGTGGCCATTAAAGTTGTTTCTAAAGAATTAGTAATAACATAATGTAAAATAAAATGTAGGTAAAATAATAATAACTATGAAAAAGTAATCCGGCAGAATAAAAAACTGAAATAAAGTTAGCTCAAATATTATTATTTCTTGTCTTTGGATAGTCAGATTATAGGTAGCATTCTTCTCTTCCTTTTAGGTTTATTTTCTAAATTTTATAAAATAAAGACACTTTTATTGAAACAGCCTTTGTTTTCAAAAAAGGAAGGAAGGCAGGAAGGAAGGAAGGAAGGAAGGAAGGAAGGAAGGAAGGAAGGAAGGAAGGAAGGAAGGAATGGAGGAAGGAAGGAAGGAAGGAAGGAAGGAAGGAAGGAAGGAAGGAAGGAAGAAAAGGAGGGAAGGAGGGAGGGAGGGAGGAAAGAAGAGAGGGAAGGAAGGAGAGAGGGAGGAAAGAAGAGAGGGAGGGAGAGAGGAAGGGAGGGAGGAAAGAAAGAAGGGAGGGAGTGAGGGAGGAGGGAGGAAGGAAGGGAGGGAGGGAGGAAAGGAGGGAGGAAGGAAGGGAAGGAGGGAGGAAAGGAGGGAGGAGGGAGGGAGGAGAGCTACAGGGGAAAAGGAGGAAAGAAGAATACATGTACTTGCTCCTCTCTCCTCTTCTGAAGCAGGGACTCACCTGAGGATGCTGGCACACTGTTGGTTGACTTCCTGCCCCCAAGATAGAGTGTCCTTTCTTATCTGACTTACTCAGCCTTCCGTCTCTAGAGAGCTGGGTCCCAGCCCCTGTGTTCAGAACTGGGTCTGGGCACTTAATAAACATGGTGCTAAACAGAGGGAGACCAAACCACTGGCCTTCTTTCCCACCCTTCCTTCCACAGAGACTTGGTTTGTTTCCACTGCACATCCCTGATGTACTCAGGATCAAAAGCTCTTACTCCCAAGTCAAAAGCATCCCTGGGACAGCTCACATTTCTGCAAATTGGTGTCTGTTTGTACCAATGTGGTTGATTATCACTGGTTCACGAACAATTTAGATTAGACTTCAGTGGGTTCTTGTGATCACAATCTATCCCATTGTTCTTATGAAAGATACTGGCTCTGCCAGGAAAATGCATGAGTTATGGGAAACTGCGTAAGAAGACCATTAAGCTATCCAAGTTCCCACTGGACAAAGTAAGACTCAGGGATGGTCAATTTCTTATGTTGGCCGAAGAAACTGTCCAGTCAAAGGAACCTACTGTTTCTTTTCCCACAAATGCCAATAAAGGCACAGGACCCTGAGCAAGAGAGCAGTCTCTGGGGTAATTATTTCATCTTCTGTCCTTCCAGAATCATGTACTTCTAACCCAAGATGCCTTTACAATCCGTCTCCAGCCACAAGAGCTACCAGAAGGCTCGGGAGCCAGAACAGGTTGAAGTGGGATTCATGGGGTCTCTGCCTGCTCTGATTGCAGGTTCAGTCCAAACCATTACAATAAAGGGAATAGAAGGATGAGACTTATCTTTTATATTTTTCTTGATTTCAGAGATGAAGGGAGTGCAAGAGGTAGAAACATTAATGATGAGAGAGAATCATTGATTGGCTGCCTGCTGCACACCCCACACGGGGATCAAGCCTGCAACCTGGGCATGTGCCCTGAGAATCGAACAATGACCTTCTGGTTCATAGATCGACGCTCAGCCACTAAGCCACACTGACAGGCAAGTCTTATCTTTATTGATGGCCAAGATGATAAAATAGATGTAGCACTTATCTCCTCAGTAGAGGAGGTTGAGGTGGTCACATGTGAGCTTTCCTGAACCAATTAATTATGTTTCTCTGTCTACTATGCCTGCCCTTCCCACCAAGAGCCATTCCAATTATGATCAAAGAGCTGCAGAGGAAGAAAAGAAGGTACAATTATTGTCCTTGGTTTTTTTATCCCTCACCAATTCCCAAAATGCCAAGACAGCAGCTGCTCAGCACCTGTCCCATGAGCTACCTGTCATATATGATCTGTTTTGGGGAAAAGGCACACACTCTGGACCTGCACATACATGGCCTCTGACATACAATTGGACTCTGACCCTTACAAGTTACTTACGTTCTGTATCAGGTACCACCTTACATCTTTTAATGTGAGTTAAATAAAATTATATCCCCAAAGAACCCAGTAATATCTTCATAGGTAGTTGTTCCTTCCTTCATCATATACCTGTCAACAAGGCCATTCAGATCTCAGCTCAAGTGTCACCTCCTCAGAAGACCCTGCCCTTGTGACACCTCCACACTCAGTCACTCACCAGCACATCACCTTTTGGATTCCATTTCACTTCTCATTCATCTATTTAATTACTTGTTCATTTTCTGCCCTGCCGATTCCTACAAGGTCTGTAGGGGCAGGGAGCTTGTCTGTTCCTGATGACCACTGTATGTATTACCTAGCGCCTAAGCAGATCCTGGAGAAACCAAGAGACACCATAACCATTTATGGAGTAGATAACCTATATGGTATAAGCATGGCTCTGCTGAGAGCGTCTCACAGGGGCACTGGGGGGGGCGTGGGGAGCACTGACTGTGGGACCAGGGCTTCAGGCAGACCATGGCCTTCTGGGCTTGTGATGGTTAATCTTATGTGACAGCTTAAAGAATGGAAAGAAACCGTAAAGGATGGCTTTATCTTGGCTAAAGGATGCTGTCGGAGCAAGGCAAGTTCCTGGAGTACTTACAGCACTAATTGTGAGAACAAGTTCCTCCTCAGCCCCTGCTCACTGTACTAAGTGTTGAAAACACAGATTCTGATCCTGCCCTACTAGACCAACTGTTGGGTCTGAGCCCCTCTGCCTGGGGTTGGACCTCTTGGGATGCTGGGTAATAGACGAAGAAGCCATGAGAAGTTGTAGGTGCATAAGAAAGTCTTTATTGTAGGAGCCAGTGACCATGTAACCATTGCTAACAAGGAGCTACTAGAGAAAACAGTCCTTCAAAGTAAAGTCTCACACAGTAGGTAGCCACACACGGCTAGGTGACAATATGTCTTTCCTACATAGCAGTAGGCTCTGTCCCCACAGCCATTATCTGAGCAGCTGCAATGCCTCTGGACCTACAGCCTCAGTCGTAGCTGAGCCCACTCCCTCCAGCCTTTCCCACATGCTGGCTGGTCAGTAACATGTATGTACTAATTAAACAAAAGAGGCTTCTTGCCAATAGGGACATGACATCATATTTGGGTGATAGAAGGCACGCTTGTGCAGTGTGCCATGAGATTGCTGTGACCTTGCACCTGCGTGGTCCTTGGACACTCTGATTAAGATTCCCATGCTCAGAGCGGCGCTGGCCACCTGGTGTACTGTAGACAGGGCCTTCACACCCTAATTGGCCTTGAGCATCCAGTGACTCTGGTCTGGTTCCCATAGATGCCCACCCAGATAACTGACAACAGATTATTTCTGGTTGGGTCTGTGAGGGTCCTTCCAGAAGACATTCAGACTTGAATTGGTCAACTGAGTAAAAATCGCCCTCACTAACACGGGTAGGCCTCGCCCAACCCGACAAGGCCTGAGCAGAACAAAAGGTGGAAGAGGAACAACCACTCTCCCTGCTTGAGCTAATACACCTACCTTCTTCTGCCCATGGACTTGGAATGAATTACACAAGAGATTTCCCTGGTTCTGCAGCTTGCAGAGAGAGGACCCTGGGGTCTCCTGGTCTCATAATTGCATGAGCCAATTTCTACTTTATGTAAGCATACAGGTGCGGACAAAGAGGGGCCCATGCTAACCTGACAGCTCAGGGGAGGCCTGCGTGGTGGCCTTGCAAAGTCAGAGGCCTAAAGTCACCACAAAGGATGGTCTGAAATTAAAAGTTTAATTAAAAAGCAGTCTAGGGTGGGTAGTCATGTCCTAGGCCAGTATCTTCCCTGACAAAGATCAACTTTGATCTTAACTGAGCCCATTGTCTTTTGGCATCTAGATAACATACCTGCGGAGTCAGGGTAAATTGTGCCTTTTCTTTATCCAGACCCCTCAGGGCATAACCAATGCACCAGGCAGAGACCAGAAATTCCCTCCTTGTTACTGTGTTAATTGCTGACTGCTAACTATCCCGCACCCACCTAAGTATGTGTCTATCATTTCACTTTTTATCTAATCCCAGCTGTCCCGCCCCTCCTTTGCTTTCTCCCACCTCCCTAATCTATCACCAGTGGATTTCATGTAACCCACTTACATCTCCTTCTGTGATGGTAATTATAAACATTGGTGAAAAACCACCATTCTCCAGAACATTATCTCACTATCTCCAGGCAATTGTCGACAGTTTAGCTCAAATAAAACCACAAAAATCCTTTACAGATTTGAATGTTTCTTACATTAACACAGGCATCCCTCAGAAATATTGTAAGCTCAATCCAAACCACTACAATAAAGTGACTACATATCTCAAAGCGAGTCCCATAAATTTTTTGGTTTCCTAGTACATGTAAAGGTCATGTTTATACTATAATGTAGTTTATTAAATGTGCAGCAGCATTATGTCTGGAAAAACACCTTGTACATACATTAATTTAAAGATATTTTATTGTTTAAAATACTAACCATCATTTGAGTTTGTAGGTAAAATGGTGCCACTAGCCTTGCTCGATGCAGGTTTGCCATAAGCCTTCGGTTTGTAAGAAAGCAAACACACAAACCAAAAAATGCCATATCTGCAAAGCATGATGATGTGAAATACAATAAAATGAGTTAGGGGCGTGTGTGGTGTGTGTGTGTGTGTGTGTGTGTGTGTGTGTGTGTGTGCGCGCGCTATTCACTCTGTTTCTCTGGAGAGCCCTAATCCAGGGATTTAAACAGGAGGTCTCAGCAGGTGGCTCAGGTCTCAGGGGAAGAGCTGTCAGCAGGGACTCACTGGCTCGCCCCCCCAATCTCACCAACTCTGTCATAAGGAACTGAGCCAGGGGAGACACTCCCCCAGCATCAGGTGGTGCTGTGGGCCTCCCGCTGGGCGCCTGCAAGGGCTTCTCCCTGCTCCCATGGCCAAGCCCAGAGGCGGCCTGAGGCAGGAGGACACCTTCCTAAGGAAGGCTGGTGCACAGAGCCAATGGCATGTTTTCCGGGCCACAGAGAGGGAGGCAGGAGGCTGTGGCCCACACACCTTCCGTCTCCTGGGAGCCAGCGCCATGTTCAGTTATTAACTTCTGCTTCATGTTTCTTTGTTAAAAAAAAAAAAAAAAAAGAAAAAATCTGCCTCTGCTAAGAATAAAGTTTTTTTTCTTTCAAGAAACTGAAACAGTGACATTTTAAAACTCGGATCTAAATAAATATAAATAAGTAAAATACTCTTTTCCAAATTAGAAAAATTAAAATAACTCTTTATACTGACTAAAGTTAGAAGAAATGGCATGACTATTTGAAGAATATGCTGCTGCAACAATTGTGGAAAGGAATCTGGATGCTGGAAGTGTTTTTGTCCGGCACGCCAATCAGAACTGCGCACGCTGTGTTCTGCACAGCCCTCAAGTCACCTGAACCTGCAGGAGTCCATCGAGACCATTGTCCGGAGATGGCAGCTGAGTCTGATGCAAAGGGTGGCACGGTTGCCTTGTCCGCTGCTGGCCAGGCGGTTTACAAGCGTGAACAAAGTAGCTCCATTTTCAAAAAATCTATACAAAGTAAAAAAATGCCAACATGTAAGATGTCTTATTTACAAAGATGTTCATCACAGCAACATTCAAAAATTGCAAACAACCTAAATGCCCAATAGTAGGGACAGGATTAAATCCAAGCTGTATACACAATTGATATTTATTAATTGCTTATAATAACATGGAGGGAACGCTTCTGTTGTTATCATTAGAACTTTATACTTAGGGATACAAAATTGTGTCTACAGCATGATTACTATGTAAAGCAAAGAAATAACTTAAAAAGTTATTCACAATAAAATGAAAAATGGTAATGTACCAGTTAGTAATGCAGATTTTTTTCAATAGATGGAGTTATACATATGTTGATATATATGCGATTTGCTATGTATGCTATTTTGTTGTATTGACAGCAAGCTTCAAAACTTCATATGTCAAATTTGCTAAAGGTGTTAACATCATAGATATTTTTACAATTAAAAATGTCTAATTTCATGCCTTAAAAAAGAGTATTTGTGGGAATTTTATTTAATTAATTACTTTATTTTGAAGAAACGTGTTACGAAAGCTACCTATACTTCGGGAAGTTTATGGTGAACATGATCCATCTCAAGATACTTGTGAACGCTGGTTTAAATGCTTTAAACGCTTTAAAAATTGTCATGTGAAAAACAAAGAACATCCAGGTCAACCGAAAAAAGTTTGAAGACCAACAATTACAAGCATTATTGGATGAAGATGCATGTCAAACTCAAAAACAACTTGCAGAAAGATTAAACATTGCTCAGCAAACAATTTCTGATCATTTACAAGCAATGGGAAAGATTTTAAAGGAAGGAAAATGGGTGCCACATCAACTGAATGAAAGACAAATGGAAAACTGAGAAGTCATCAGTAAAATGTTGCTTCAACAGCATGAAAGTCTTTTTTGCATCGAATTGTGACTGGCGATGAAAAGTGGATTTATTTTGAGAATCCCAAATGCATAAAATCATGGGTTGATCCAGGTCAACCATCAACATCGACTGCAAGGCCAAATAGCTTCAGAAAGAAGACAATGCTCTGCATGTGGGGGAATCAGGAAGGTGTGGTGTATTATGAGCTTCTAAACCCAGGTGAAACCATTAATACTGATCGCTACCAAAAACAAATAATCAATTTGAACCACACTTTGATTGTGAAACGACCAGAATGGGCCAGAAGACACGGCAAAGTAATTTTGCTTCATGATAACACACCATCACACTCTTCAAAACCAGTTAAAGACATGCTAAAAGATCTTGCCTGGGAAGTACTAACCCACTCGCTGTATTCACCAGACCTTGCTCCTTCAGATGACCACTTGTTCTGATCGATGGCACACGCACTGTCTGAGCAGCACTTCAGAACATACGAAGAAGTGGAAAATTGGGTCTCTGAATGGTTTGCCTCAAAACAAGAAAATTTCTATTTGGATGGTATCCACAAATTACCTGAAAGATGGGGAAATGTGTAACTAGCGATGGACATTACTTTGAATAAAGTACTTTTGATGTTTCTCTTGAAATTATCGTGTTTTCTTTGATTACAAAATCCGCATTATTAATCGGTACACCTAGTATTAGCGCAGTTGTTTTGGGGTGGGTAGCGTTACTAATGTTTATTTTTGCCTCTCTGTTTACCATCTTTTTCCAAATATTTTAATGAGCATGCATTCATTTTATATTGAAATCTTTACCAACAAATTTTTAGAAGCAGAGAAGAGTTAGAAATTAGAAGCATAATTAAAACTCTTCAAAATTCTGTTGCTGAGACATGAAGACATTGAAGCACCTGACGGTGTGTTTCAGTGTTTATGAAAGATAGTTTGTATCTGGGCCAAGGAGGTGATATTACACCACCTGCTCCAGAAACTTCCATAAGCGCAGGAGGCGGGGCAGGCAAAGCTCTAAGGAAGGCAGGAGAAGAACTGTCCCCACGAGGAAAGGAATATGACTAATGCCACACACAAGCCTGCGTGCCAGGCGTCAGACCCCACAGCTCCGAGGACAGGCCCTGAGGGTGCAGCCCTGCCTCCTCCCACTCGCTGTGGGATGGTTATGTTGGAAAGACTCCCAAATCCCCCCCTGCTTGGCATCTATCAGGGAGAGCAATCATGAATTTATCTTAAGTTTCTTTGTCTCATTGGTCTTCTGTTGGTCTCTATTGCTACACGTACTACCCACGACACAAAGTAGATTTTAGTTACTTGGGGCCAAATGGTCTGCTTGATGTTTCCTGGGATCTGCTCCCAGACGAAGGGTGATTCTGAGAAGGCTCCAGGTGGGAAAGGTTTCTTTCTGGTCAAACACTAACCACTGCTCCGTCAGCTCCCCACCCGGTCCTCAGCGGTCATGACAGCCCGCAGAAGGTGCTGTCACAGCGCACCCCCATCTCGGACACAAGGATATCTTATCTAACCGGGGGGTTGTTTTCACATAATTCTATTCTGTTTTCTCAGTCTGGTCTCTTACTTAGTTCAGACTGCTGCTTTCACTAGAGGCCTGCCCTTGCTCTTACTCACGGAGTTCTTATTTTCTGCTGGGTGGGTTGTGTTCTTCTTTAAATGTTTTATTGTATTACTAGAGGCCCGGTGCACGAAATTTGTGCACGGGGGTGGGGAGGGTGTCTCTTAGCCCAGCTTGCACCCTCTCCAATCTGGGACCCCTCAAGGAATGTCCGACTGCCCGTTTAGGCCCGATCCCACCGGACATCCCTCTGACATTCCAGGACTGCTGGCTCCCAACTGCTCGCCTGCTTGCCTTCCTGATTTCCCCTAACCACTTCTGCCTGCCAGCCTGATCACCCCCTAACCACTCCCATGCCAGCCTGATTGATGTCTAACTGCTCCCCTGCCAGCCTGTTTGCCCCCAACTTCCCTCCTCTGCCGCCTGGTCACCCCTAACTGCCCTCCTCTGCAGGGTTGATCGCCTTCAACTGCCCTCCCTTGCAGGCCTGGTCCCTCTCAACTGCCTTCCCTTGCAGGCCTGGTCCCTCCCAACTGCCCTTTCCTGCTGGCCATCTTGTGGTGGCCATCTTGTGTCCACATGGGGGCAGGATCTTAGACCACATAGGGGCAGCTATCTTGATCTTGTGTGTTGGAGTGATGGTCAATCTGCATATTACTCCTTTATTAGATAGGATAGAGGCCTGGTACATGGGTGGGGACCAGCTGGTTTTCCCTGAAGGGTGTCCTGGATCAGGGTGGGGTTCCCTTGGGGTGTGAAGAGGCCTGCGCGAGGAGCCTGTGGTGGTTTGCAGGCCAGCCACGCCCCTGGCGACCCAAGCAGAGGCCCTGGTATCTGGAATTTATTTACCTTCTACAATTGAAACTTTGTAGCCTGGAGCGGAGCCAAGCCTCCTGCTCGATCTGTGGCTGCCGCCATTTCTGTTTGGATTTGTTTACCTTCTATAATTGAAACTCTGTATCCTTGAGTGGAGGCCTGGGCCCACCAGGGTGTGTGGAAAGCTTGGCTTCCTCTGTTGCCGGGGAAACCCAAGCCTCCCTTCTGGTAGCCATCTTGGCTGGGGTTAATTTGCATACTTTCCCTGATTGGCTGGTGGGCGTGGCTTGGCTGGTGGGCATGGCTTATATAGCAGAGTGATGGTTAATTTGCATATTACTCTTTTATTAGAGAGGATTTCTGTCAATTACATTTGACAGCCGATATTATTCCAGGTGTACAGTACCCTGGGTTATTTCTGGCTCTTCTAATATCCCCCCGGTTGCTGAGGTTCAATTTCAAACAACACGCAGCGCCGCACTCTGCAGCATCGCCTGGTTCGGTTCCAGGTCACCTAGGAGGTGGCGACCACCGCGCATTCCCACTACATCCCTGAGGCATTATTTTGGCAAATATTTGTGGGCATGCACAACATAAAGGCAAGTATGAGGCCCTTGTTTTCATTAAATAGGAATAATTAAACACATAGAAAATGAACAAATCATCAAATAAAAAATGTAAGATAAAAAGATTAAAGACGTGAATAAATACTATGAAGAAAATAATAAGTGTGATGAGACAGGGTACAATAAGTTACATCTGAGCTGAAGGATGGGCTGAGCCAGTCATGGCAGCTGCTGGGCTAGTTCGGAGCTTTTTCCGATGAAGCTCGAGTTCCTCACACCCTGTAGGCGCCAGTTTGAACTCTACAGTCAGATTGTTTATACTGACCGTGGCCTGCTCTTGGCTTCTCCCTTCCCCGGTGGGCTCCCTTTGAGCTCACAGCATGCCTCGTAGCTATGAAAGCGATGGCTATCCTGAGTATTATTAAGAGGAACTGACTGAAGAGTGAGGACAACTATTAAGATAGAACATTCTCTTATTCCCTCAGCAATAGTTCTCAAACTTTAGCAAGAATCATGTGAAAGCTATATCATTACTCAACCCCACTCCCAAGGGATTCTGATTCAATATTTCTGGGCGAGAAAGTAAAAAAAAAGTGGGACTAAAAGGCTTCTACACAGCAAAGAAAACCAACAAAATAAAATGGCAACCTAAGAATGGAAGAAAATATTTGCAAACCATATATCTGAAAAAGAACTAATATCCAAAATGTAAAAAGTTCTCATACAACTCAATGCCAAATTAAACCCCAATCTGATTTAAAATTGGCAGAAGATCTAAGTAGACATTTTTCCAAAGAAGACATTCAGATGGCCAACAGGTACCTGAAAGAGGCTCAGCATCATGGTGACTGGGCAGTGCAAGTCACACCCAGAGAGACGTCCCTGCACACCTGTCGGAACAGCCATGAGAGAAAGGACAAGAAGCACCTGACGCTGGTGAGGATGGGGAGGAAGGGACGCTGTTCACTGTGGGTGGGAAGATAAGCCATCACTGAAAATCAGTGTGGCTGCTCCTCAAAAAACAAAAAAGAGTAAAAAACTGCTCTATGATTCGTCAACTCCACTACATACTATGGCAAAGAGATAGCTGCTCTTCCCCCAATGTTGATTGCAGCATTAGTCACAACACCCACAGCATGGAAACAACCTAAGTGTATATCAGTAGATGAATGGATAAAGAAAATGTCACACACACACACACACACACACACACACACACACACACACACACTGGAATGTTGCTCAGCCATAATAAAGGAAACCCTGCCATTAGCAACAGTAGGATGGACCTTGAGGGCACTAGGGAAATAAAACAGACAAGAGGAAGACAAATGCCATGTGCCTCATTGGACGTGGAATCAAAAAACAAATGGGTGGTTGCCAGAGGCAAGGAATGGGGGAGGAGGATGAGGGCAAATGTGAGTAAAGGGACAGACTTCCAGGTATAAATACTAAGACCAAGGTGTGGGGCATGGCATGGTGACCATCTACACCAGGCGTCCTCAAACTACGGCCCGCAGGCCACATGCGGGTGTTTTTGCCGTTTTGTTTTTTTACTTCAAAATAAGATATGAGCAGTGTGCATAGGAATTTGTTCATAGTTTTCTTTAAACTATAGTCCAGCCCTCCAACGGTCTGAGGGACAGTGAACTGGCCCCATTTAAAAAGTTTGAGCGCCGAAACCGGTTTGGCTCAGTGGATAGAGCGTCGGCTTGCGGACTCAAGGATCCCAGGTTCGATTCCGGTCAAGGGCACGTACCTTGGTTGCGGGCACGTCCCCAGTAGGGGGTGTGCAAGAGGCAGCTGGTCGATGTTTCTCTCTCATCGATGTTTCTAACTCTCTATCCCTCTCTCTTCCTCTCTGTAAAAAATCAATAAAATATATTTAAAAAAATAAATAAATAAAAAGTTTGAGGACCCCTGATCTACACTAATAAAAGAGAAAGATTCAAATTGACCATACCTCCACAACGCCCGCCAGCCAATCAGGAGTGAGTATGCAAATTAACCTGCCAAAGATGGAGAGTTAATTTGCATACGCAGGCATCCAGCAGCCTGGGTCCCAGGAACATCCTCAGGATGCAGGCCGCTCTGAGCCTGTAGGCCCGTGTGTAGGACCTGAGCTGCCAGGGTCCCAGAACGCCCCCGGCCACTACTGGCCTATGGGCCTTGGCTTCGAGTGGCCGGGGGCGGGGCAGCAGAGGCTTGAGCATGGTCTGAGCAGAGCCGGGGGGGCAGGGAGGAAGGCCCTGCCCAAGCCACAGCAGAGGCTTGATCGGAGCTGGGGGGCCCTGCCCAAGCTACAGCAGAGGCTTGAGCAGGCCTGGAAACAGGAGGGTGTGCCAGCCTCGGCTTGCCAGCAGTCCTGCCTCTGTGCATGAGCTGCAGAGGAAACACCTTTTCTGACCGCTCATTGGCTAAGCTCCCTGTACGCCGCCACTTGCAGTGTTCTTGGTAACTTGGGTAATAAGAATCCAAAAAGGTAATCTAGGGTTTTTCCACCTCACTCCTGGAGGAAAAAACGAAGGTCTGCTGCTGGAGGGTGAAGAAATGTCATATCCTGCCCTAACCAGTTTGGCTCAGTGGATAGAGCCTCGGCCTGCCCACCGCAGGGTCCGGGTTCGATTCTGATCAAGGGCATGTACTTAGGTTGCAGGCTCCTCCCTGGCCAGGGCCCAGGTCAGGGCTCATTCAGGAGGCAACCAATCAAAGTGTCCCTCTCACTTTTATGTTTCTCTCTGTCTCTCCCTCTCTCTTCCACACTCTCTCAAAATGAATGGAAAAATATCCTCAGGTGAGGATAAAAAAAAAAAGAAAGAAATGTCATATCCTTTGAAAGAGACATCTTGAAAATGCCTAAAGAAAGTTGTTATTTTTTCATGGTGAAGGGACTGGACTCTGTGTTGATGAAAACACCTTGGCGGCTGTGGCGGCCAGCAGTGGCAGCAGCAACAGGGTGATGGGGGCGGCACCTTCCCCTGATCAGCCCGGTTGCCTCCCGAGAGGGAGAACAGACTGTGGTTTAGGCCCACTTCCCATGGGGAGCGGGCCTACACCATCAGTAGGACATCCCCTGAGGGTTCCCAGTCTGTGAGAGGGGGCAGGCTGGGCTGAGGGACCCCCCCCCCACCCACACACACACACACAGTGCATGAATTTTGTGCACCGGGTCCCTAGTAGATAATAATACTTTATTGTATATTTGAAAGTTGTGAAGAGAATAGATCTTGAAAGTCCTCATCACAAGAAAATATGTAACTGTGTGGTGGTCAGTGTTACCTCGAGTTATTATGACTGAAGGGTTCTAAGTGGGCCGGGGTTGTGCACCTATGACATGAGGCCATAATGTATCAAAAGCACCTGGTGCAGGTGGGCTGGGTCCGGCCCCTGAGCCCCCTTGTGTCCGGGGACGCCCCCAGACACGCTCCCTCCTGCTCGGCTGAGCTGCTGCTGGACGCGGGCCCAGCCTTCCCCAATGGGTCCGGGCCGCCCGTGATGGACAGTGGGCCTCTCCTTGCCTCGCCTCCTCCTGCATCAACACCGGCACAGACCCCCGGTAAGTGGCTCAGCCCGCCCCCTCCGTCGGGGCTGTCCTGCCATTTGGGTTTGGAGCCAGGCTCCCGGCTGATGCTGTTCAGCCCGCGGAAATCCAGCGCTGGCCAGACAAGCCCCCGGGAAGTAGGCCCCTCACCCCTCTCCTGATGGGGCGCCTCTCACGGAAGGGGGCTCCCTCCATTTCTGGTGAGCGTTAGGGGAGACGGGGAGCCTTTCTCGGCCTTAACTTCATGGAGGATAGGCCTTAAGCCCCAGCCATCACCAGGGGCCTTCACAGCCGGCCATTCCCCGCATCCACCCCTGCGTCTACCTAACCTCAGACCCAGGGCTCCGCAGGACTGAGGCCCTAGGTGGCTTACTTTCCATCACAACACTGCACAATGGGTCCCAATGCCCGGAACGGCACTTTCCTACCTGGACAGTCCCGCAGGCAGGGCAGGTGTCCTGAGGGCCTGCACAGCCAGCTTTTTCACATGCAGGACTGTCCTCTGTGACAGCTGCTCTCCCACAGACTTTCCTTCCTCGCTCTAAGCCCCCACATCCAGATCCTCCTCCCTCACCACATTTGATCCCACTGACTATTCCCTGCCCTCCAGCCTATGGCTCCCACCTCTCAGCAGCCTGAGAGCCCACATCCTACCCAGCGGGTCCCACCGCCACCACCCTGTCTGGCACCTGCTCTGGGTTTTCAGCTCTCTTCCTCCCCCGACTCTGAACCTTTCAATGGCCACTTCACAATATGTTGTACACCTGTAACTAATATAATGTTATATGTTAATTACATCTCAATTTAAAAGATATTTCTGGATAGGGCTCTGGGATCTGGGTTTTTAACACCTAACTCCAAGTGATTTTGATGTAGGTGATTCTTGTATCATATGTTAAGAAATAGTGCTCTAGAATGAGAAAAATTAATGTTAAGATCTAATATTTGCTAAACGGTTACTATTAAAGTGCTTTGGGAGAGGCAGAAGGGTATAAACAGTACAGAACAGTGGTTATGAGGAATGTTGGGTCAGGCAGTTCCAACTCCAATATCTGCTTTACTTACTGTGGTCTCAACCTCATTATTGTTATTTGTAAAATAGAGGAAATAAATAATTTTTAAATTGTGAAGATTATTGAAGACATTTAGGGCTGGCACATGTTAAGTACTCAAGAAATAGGTGTTTGATGTTGATTGAGATGATGTGGTAATAGTAATGGTGGTGGTGATGGCGATGGTGGTGATGGGCGATGGTGATGGCAGTAATGGTGATGGTGGTGATGGCAATGGTGGTGATGGGTGATGGGGGTGATGGTGATGGTGATGGGGGTGATGGTGGTGGGGTGATGGTGATGGTGCTGATGGTGATGGTGATGGTGATGGTGGTGATGGTGATGTGATGGTGGTGATGATGATGGTGGTGATGGTGATGGTGGTGATGATGATGGGGGTGATGGTGATGGTGATGGTGATGGGGGTGATGGTGATGGTGGTGATGGTGGTGGTGGTGGTGATGGTGGTGATGGTGATGGTGATGGTGACGGTGGTGATCATTAATGATGCTGACAATATATATGGAGCATTTGGAAATCTACATTTGGTTTCAAACAAGTATTATTCTTCCTAAATGCATTGCATTTTTCCCCAATGTCTAGTCTAGGAGAGAAAAAGAAGCTTACATAAAGGAAAGAAGAAAAAAAACAAGGAACAAAGACTTGAGCATTAAGTCTGGAGCCCAAATGACCCCAAATGTAACAGAAAAAGACAAATTAGTAAGAGCTGGATAGTCATGACAAGGGTCACCTGTTGCTTTGTCTGCCAAGCACATAGCCCCTTTTCTTTTGGTGTCAGAGCCTGGAATTTTTGTTGAAAGTCCTCCTCTGCCTCACTCTTACTCTGCATGGTTTGGTGGGGCAAGCTCACACCCAAGTCAAGTATGAGACAGGTCAGAGGCTACTGCTTGCTTCAGAAGGAGGCTTAGGGGAGGAGGTGATCATTAATAAGGACCTTTGGCTTCTTGCTCCTGTTAATCAGTGTAGCCATGTGGGGACAGAGACGAAGAAATTACTTTGGATCCTGGTCCGGTGGCTCAGTTGGTTGGAGCCTTGTCCCATGCACCAAAAGGTTGTGGGTTCGATTCCCTATCAGGGCACATACCTAGGTTTGTGGATTCAATCCTCGGTCAGGGGCATACAGGAGGTAACCAATCAAAGTGTTTCTCTCACTTTGATGTTTCTCTCTGTCTTTCCCTTTCTCTTCCACATTCTCTAAAAGTCAATGGAAACATATCCTCAGGTGAGGATAAAAAGATAAAGAAAGAAATGCATATCCTATGAAAGACACATCTTAAAAATCCCTAAAGAAAGTTGTCATTTTTTCTTGGTGAAGGGACTGGAGTCATGTTGATGAAAACACCTTGGTGGCTGTGGTGACTAGCAGTGGCTGCAGCAGTGGGGTGATGGGGCTGGTGCCTTCCCCTGACCAGCCCAGTTGCCTCCCACAAAGGGAAGCCAGACTGCGGCTTAAGCTCGCTTCCCATGGGGATCAGGCCTAAGCCATCAGTAGGACATCCCCTGAGGTCTCCCAGTATGTGAGAGGGGGCAGGTTGGGCTGAGGGGACCCCCCACCCCCAGTGCACGAATTTTGTGCACTGGGCCCCTAGTAGATAATAAAAAAAGTATTCAACCCTCCAATCCATAGCTCTGTGATCTTCATGTACCTACAGCAAGAGGTCTCTTCCCCTTGAGTGTGCACAGGCATAGACACATTTTCACACTGGGGCACATGCAGGGCGTCGCCTAGGTATTTACACAGAGGCAGCACCAAACAAAAATGCTGTAGCTCTGTGTGCACAGTCCCCGTCGGGCAGCGCTCCTCTGCACTGACCAATGGGAGCCTAGCAGCTCAGCACTTCCTCTCCTGAAGTTTCTATCAGTAAAGGGTGCACCTAGTTTACCAGACACCAGAAACCACATGGAAAGCGGGCAAAGCAGGCATTGGCAGCCTTTCCCGGCTCCTGGCTCCTGGCTGCGCAGCTGACAGCTGGCTCAGGGACCCCAAGGAGCCCTGGATAGTTGCTGCTTGAAGGCCAAGGTTAAACCAGAGACTTCTCCAGTGCTCCGGTTTTCATTGACCAACTTCCTCATGGGGAGATGGCCTCGGAGTGCGGATGCTGAGCTGAGAGAGGGTGCTGGCATGGAGAACAAGAGCAGCGCTTGGCCTTCAGGCACGTTGGCCCGGCAGAGTGGGAGCTCAGTGGGTGTTTGTTGACTGACTGACCCACTGGCTGACCCACAGGGCGACAGCTCCAGCAGTACGTCCACGTCTGTGGGTGAGCACGATTTCTATTCTGCTGCTGCTCAGAAAAAATGTGGCAACTAATTTAGCCGTCAACCTGTCACCTTCCCGAATGCTGGGAAGAGGCCTGGCACAGGAGCCTGGTTAGCTCTCCCGCTTCCACATATCAGAGCTCCTTGAGCAGGACCCACCTGGCGAACTGAACCCACAGTCACATTCCCGGAAGCTGACCGTCCCCTGAGCGCCTTCCCAGGGCAGGCCGGGCCTGCTCCCTCCCAATGCCGGCCCCCATCCTCAGGCAGCTGGCTCCTGTCTGTCACATCATGGCCAGCTCTTCCCACAGGGCCACCCTTGCCATCTCTTAGATGCCATGGATGTGGCCTCTGGCTTCTCTCTGACCCTGCCTTTCCCTTCACTTTGACATCATTTGTAGCATCTGCTCAGAAACCCCTAGTTTAGCCCTGACCTGCAGAACCTCCCTGAAAAAGGCCCAGCCCTGTCCCACCCAGAATCTCAGTCTTCTGGATGTTACCCCCCACACCTACACACACACACACACACACACACACACGCACACGCACACATATACAGACACCAAGAAAGAGGAAGCAAGAGTCTTCCAAATACCCCAGTTGCCAAGGGGAGCATACTCTCCCATACCTGGGCAACTGCAGTCTATTGTAATGCCTCTAATTTAAATATCAGTACAATTTGCCCTTATAAAAACAGCTCCCCCTCCTCCACAGGGAATGCATCTGTAACCATGGTTACAAATCCAGGTACAGCAGCACAGCCACCGTGTCCATGAGGATGGAGAGCACCGAGGACAGAAGACAGGAGAGGTGCTGGGACGTCCACGTGCAGCCTGGGCTCTGTCCAGGCTCCGCCTCCGTCCAATCACCTGCTTGGGGAGGCAGGGCATCCTCACACCTGCTCCACGAGGTGGAGGTCCTTGGACAGCAGTGATACTAGTCTACCTGTTCTTCTCCTGATGTCAAAATGCTTGCTTCATCCGGTTAGTTTAGCTGAAAGAAATGGTCAATTTCAAGAGCAAACCTGTTAGATCCATTGAGTGGCTTGCCTAAACCAGGATATCTGTCTCTGGGCAACAGATCCCTGTGTGTTTGCACCTGCCTTTCCAACTGAGTGAGACGCCACATGTCCTCTCTCTCCCTCAGACACACACACACACACACACACACACACACACACACACACGGGCAGAAGGAAGGGGAAGAAGGAAACAATGCCACAAGCTCCCTTCCTTAGATCACTAAATGCTGCGCCAGGCTTTAAAAATAACTTATTTAATATCTGTGTTATCTACATTCGCACATGCATGTGCCAATACATGCATCTATGTGTAGGTGAACACCTCTGCATTGCTGTGCATACATGTTTTTGTTATAAAGGTTTAACAACTTACAGTCGCTGTCAGGCCTAGGCATGCTCAGAGTTCATGGCTTCAAAGCTTTCCTTTCATTACACCATGTTGCCTCCCAAGTCAAATGTCAAGGACTACCCAGAGCAAGCAATACATAAATAAATCCATTCCAATGAGCTGTAGCGGGTGTAGGAGACATACCACAGCCTGGAAGGACGGACAGGAAGCTGCCTCTATTGCATCCTACCTTGGGCTGGCAGCAGTGCCCAACCCTCCCCAAGATCAACCTGTCCTGGCCCCTCACCAGTTTGCCAAACATCGGTGCCGTCTTTCCGGAGGCACTCAGGGAATCAGCAGCTGTCAGAAGTCCTGGGAGCCTTAAAGAGGTTGAAACACCACGTGAGGACAAGCAAATAAGAGAAGCCAGAAATACGATGTTGGAGCGATTCTGCCCAATGCGGGTACACTCTTGGAGACCAGCCTTCATCTTAACCTGGTTGGATCTCCTGACATCCACTTTGGCACCTACTCTCTTTATCTCGGACACTGTGATACCCATTTATCCTCAGGTTTTGGCTTTCAACTTCGCCTGTGCTACACTGACCACTCTAGCCTTAACAAGTTTTGTTTTTTACCCTATTATGGGCCTACAATTAAAATTATACTCTGCAGACATTGAGACCTTATCACTCTATGTTTGACCACAAACATTTAGATCAACTCAGTCATGTCCAGGGCTCAGCCCCACCACCGCTGGGACCACCCCCCCACTTTCCACAATAAATAGAAAAACAGGAAAATACAAGACTTGAACAACACTAAATACCAACAAGACCTAACTCATCTGTAGAGCTTCCGTCCAACAGCATAATACACAGGCTCAGGGACAGAGTCCGTGTTGGATGACAAAAAGGTCTGGAGTTTAAAAGTACTGAAATCCTGGCGGGACAGGGGGAGTGTTATGCTGAGAGAGATAAGCCAGTCAGAGGAAGATCAGCATCATATGACCTCACTCTCGGGGAGGCATGGCATCCTCACTCCTGTTCCACAAGGTGAAGCCGTCCTTTTTTTGAATGTGAAGCCCTGAGGAGGGCAAAAGTGGGTGGGGTAGAGTGCCAATGGGAGGAAAGAGGGACATCTGTAATATTTTCAACAATAAAGACACATTAAAAAATAATACTAATAAAGTATTGTGGAAAGCAATAAATAAAAGTGCTAAAGTCATACAAATGATGCTCTCCAAACCAAACGGAATAAAATTAGAAATCAATATAGACAGGAATTTGGGAAATTCACAAATATATAGAAATTTTATTAAATACTTCTAAATAACCAATGGGTCAAAAGAGAAATCAAAAGGGAAATTAGAAAATAATTAGACATAAACATAAATGAAAATGAAAACACAACATACCAAAACTAATGAGATCAGCCAACGCAGTGCTCAGCGGAAATTTTATACCTTTCGGTGTTGATATTTAAATATATAATATCAGAGAAAATATCAAATCAGCACATTAAACTTCCATCTTTAAGAAACTAGAGGAAGAGAAAAACCTTTTAAAAAGTTTAGTAAATCTAAAGTAAGTGGAATGAAAGAAAAAGTAAAATTAGAGAAATAAATTAAACAATAAAAAGACATTACAGAAAGACAATGAAACCAAAAGTTAGTTTCTTGAAATGATCAACAAAATTGACAAACTTTTAGCTAGAATGAACAACAAAAACGACATTTGAATTGCTAAAGTAAAAAATGAAAGAGGAGCTATTCCTATCAATGACACAAAAATTATAAGGATTAAAAGGGAGCTCTGTAAAAAATTATGCAACCTAGATTTTAAAAAATCCCTAGAAAGACACAAATTACTGAAATTAATTCAAAGCAAAAGAGAAAAATTTGAATATACATATAACTAATAAAAAGATTGA
Organism: Eptesicus fuscus; assembly: GCF_027574615.1. Classification (NCBI taxonomy): domain Eukaryota; kingdom Metazoa; phylum Chordata; class Mammalia; order Chiroptera; family Vespertilionidae; genus Eptesicus; species Eptesicus fuscus. The sequence goes on along the minus strand of NC_072489.1, from coordinate 654,096 downwards.
ATTAGTAATCCAATTTCCCATGAAGAAAAGCCGAGGACCAGATGGCTTCATTGATAATTTTTTCAAACATTAAAAGGATAATTAAAATCAGTTTTTCACAAACTCTTTGAAAAAATAGATGAGGAGGAAAAATATTCCATTTTATTCTAGGAGACCATTATTACCCTAATGCCAAACCAGATAAATAAATACATCACAAATAAAGAAAACTACAGCTAAATACCCCTTATGATTAGAGATGCAAAAAATATCAACAATGCATTACCAGGATCACATTCTATGAGCAACGGGGATTTATGCCAGGAATGCAAGATTGGTTAACATACAAAAATGAACCAATGTAATAAAATCATATGAACATATTAATAAAACAAGGACAAAAAACACAGATTATCTCTATAGACACCAAAACAGCGTTTGAGGAAACTTAATACCCTTTCATGATGAAAAACACTCAACAAACTATGACTAGAATGACACTCTTCAACGTGATAAAGGGCATCTATAAAAACCCACAGCCAACATCGCACATAAAGGTAAAAGACTGAAAGCTTTGCTCCTAGATGTCAGGATCAAGACAAGTAATTTTGTTCTCATCAGTTCCACTCACCACTGTATTGGAGGTATTAGGCAGGGTAATTAATCAAAAGAAAAAAATTAGGTTTTCCAGTTTGGGAAAAAAGAAAAGAAAATTATCTGTTTCCAGATGGCATAATCTTGCATACAGAAATTTCGAAGGAATTCACACACACACACACACACACACACACACACACACACTTAAAACTAATAAACAAGCTCAGAAAGCTTGCAGATAAAAGATCAGAGTACAAAAATCAATTGTATTTCTTTTTTAAATTTTAATATATTTTATTTAACCCAATATATTCAAAGTAGTATCATTTCAACATGCAAGTAATATACAGTTCCAAAGAGAGCATGTCACGTTCTGTTGTCACACTAAGTGTGACGCCCAGTGCCCAGTGTGCTCTGTGCGGCCCCTCTCCCAGGCACAGGCAGCTCCCACGTGGGACAGAAGCCCATAGAGCGTGAGGGCTATGCTCCTTCCAGCGTTCCCAGCAAAGGCACTGTGTGAGTTCCAGTCTCTTCCCTCTCTCTTTTTAAATGTACCTTTATTATTGCAAGTATGACAGATGTCCCCCCCCAGCTCCACTCCTCCAGCCTGCTGCTGCCCCCTCACCAGGACTTCACACGATTGTCTGTGGCCATGGGTTATGCAAATCTATATATATAAAAGCCTAAGCGACAGTCGCAACCGAAACAACCGAACGGGTGACGGAACAGGCTGCATGGGGCGACCAGGCTGGCAGGGAGGGCAGTTGGGCAGTTGGAGTGACCAGGCCAGCGGGGGGGGGGGGTGCAATGAGGGGTGACCAGGCTGGCAGGCTGGCAGGGGGGCTGTGAGAGGCAACCAGGCTGGTGAGGGGGCTGACCAGGCCATTGGGGGGGGCAGTTGGGGGCAACCAGGCTGGCAGGGGGGGGCAGTTGGGGGTGACCAGGCCAGCAGGGGGGAAAGTTAGGGGCAATCAGGCAGGCAGGCAGGTGAGCAGTTAGGAGCTAGTGGTCCCAGATTGTGAGAGGGAATCCTGGATTGGAGAGGGTGCAGGCTATGCTGAGGGTATCCCTCTCCCCCGCATGAATTTCATGCACCGGGCCTTTAGTATGCATATAACTTCTTTGGTTAACCTCTCCCCCTCCCCGTCCCTCTGAGAATCGTCAGTCTGTTGCATGCTTCCATGCCTCTGGATCTATTTTGTCTGTTTATTTTGTTCATTAGATTTCACATATGAGTGAGACCATGTGATACTTGTCTTTCTCTGACTGGCTTATTTCACTTAGCATGATACTCCCCAGGTCCCTCTATGCTGTCTCAAAGGTAAGAGATCCTTCTTCTTTACTGCTGCATAGTATTCCACTGTGTAGATGTGCCACAGCTTTTTATCCACTCATCTACTGATGGGCACTCAGGATGTATCCAGATCTCAGCTATTGTAAATTGTGCTGCTATGAACATAGGGGTACATACATTCTTTCTGATTGGTGTTTCAGGCTTCTTAGGATATATTCTTAGAAGTGGGATTATTGGGTCAATGGGAGTTCCATATTTAATTTTTTGAGGAAACTCCATACTGTTTTCCACAGTGGCTGCACCAGTCTGCATTCCCACCAGCAGTGCACTAGGGTTCCCTTTTCTCCACATCCTCGCCAGCACTTGTTATTTGCTTATTTATGATGGTAGCCATTCTGGCAGGTTTGAGGTGGTACCTGATTGTCATTTTAATATTTATCTCTCAGATGATTAGTGATATTGAACATTTTTCCATATGTTTTTTGGCCATATGTATGTTCACTTTGGAGATAAACAAATGGGCAGAGGACCCAGATAGATTTTGTATTGGATTGTTTGTCCTTCTTTTGTTAAGTTGTATGAGTATTTTATATATTTTGCAAATTAACTCCTTATCAGATGTATCATTGACAAATATGTCTTCCCATACAGTGGGTTCCCTTTTCATTTTGTTGATGGTTTCTTTTGCTGTGCAGAAGGGTTTTATTTTGATGTAGTCCCATTTGTTTATTTTTTTTTCCTTGTTTCCTTTGCCCTAGGAGATGTGTTGGCAAAATATTGCTAAGAGAGATGTCTAATATTTTGCTGCCTGCATTTTCTTCTAGGATTTTTATGCTTTCACAACTTACATTTAAGTCTTTTATCAATCTTGAGTTTATTCATGTGTATGGTGTAAACTGGTGGGCTAGTTTCATTTTTTCTGCATGTACCTTTTCAATTTTCCCAACACTGTTTATTGAAGAGACTATCTTTGCTCCATTGTATGCTCTTATCTCCTTTGTCAAATATGAATTGAGCATAATGGGTTGGGTCGATTTCTATATACTAGCAATAAACAATCCAAAAATAAAATTAAGAAAACAACTTAATTTATAATAGTATCAAATGAATAAAATACTTAAGAATCCTATATAATAAAAGGCTAATATGAAAATTGTCCCCTTGGGAGTTCAACCAACCAGGAGTTGGATCGCTCAGTATGATGTGCGCTGACCAACAGGGGGTGGCGTGGAATGAACGAAGGCCCCGGCTGGCAGCCAGAAGGCTCCGATCAGCCCTGATGACTGGCCAGGCCTAGGGACCTGACCCATGCACAATTTTCATCCACCGGGCCTCTAGTCCTATCTAATAAAAGAGTAATATGCAGATTGACCATCACTCCAACACGCAATATGTCTGCCCCCATGTAGTCAAAGATCCTGCCCCCATGTGGACACAAGATGGCCGCCACAAGATGGCCAGCAGGAGAGGGCAGTTGGGAGGCACCCGGCCTGCAAGGGAGGGCAGTTGAGAGGGACCAGGCCTGCAAGGGAGGGTAGTTGAGAGGGACCAGGCCTGCAAGGGAGGGCAGTTGGAGGTTATCAACTCTGCAGGAGAGGGCAGTTAGGGGTGACCAGGCCGGCAGAGGAGGGAAGTTGGGGGCAAACAGGCTGGCAGGGGAGCAGTTAAGCATCAACCAGGCTGGCAGCGGAGTGGTTAGGGGGTGATCAGGCTGGCAGGCAGAAGCAGTTAGGGGCAATCAGGAAGGCAGGCAGGCAAGCAGTTGGGAGCCAGCAGTCCTGGATTGTGAGAGGGATGTCCGACTGCCCATTTAGGCCTGATCCCGACGGGCAGTCGGACATCCCTGGACATCCCTTGAGGGGTCCCAGATTGGAGAGGGTACAGGCTGGGCTGAGGGACAACCCCCCTCCGTGCATGAATTTCGTGCACCGGGTCTCTAGTATATTTATAAAAAAACAAGGACAAGACTTGAAACTTAAAATATAGTAATCGTATTTGAAAAAATATTAAAGACCTTTATAAACAACAGATATTTGTGTTCATGGGTTGTAAGACTTAATATTAATAAGATGGCAATAGTCTCCAAATTAATCTACAAATTCAATATAATTCCTATGAAAATTCTAGTGAACTTTTTCCCCAAAAATTAACATATTAATCATAGAATGTATATTGAAATGCAAGGGTCCCAAAGTAGCAAAACAGTCTTGAAAATGAAAGACAAAAATTGGGACTTGCATTTGTCAATTTCAAAATTTAGAGCAAAGATACAGCAAAAACGATTGGCTGGTCCTGGCATAAGGATGGATGTTTACATCAATGGAATATAACTGAGTATATAAATAAGTCAAAGACAGAAAGACAAACAAATACTATATGATATCACTTACTAGAGGCCCGGTGCACGGATTCATGCACCAGTGGGGTCCCTCAGCCTGGCCTGTGCCATCTCGCAATCCAGGGCCCCTCAGGGGATGTAGTAGTGTATGAAGCAGCAGGCGGCCAGGGAGGAGCCCAGGCCCAGGCCGGGCACTGCGCCACTCCCACTCATCCCAGCCCCACTGCGCCTGCTGCGACCACTGCTTGGTCGCGCTGCCACAGAGGCAGGAGAGGCTTGTGCCCCTTCAGCTGCACTTGCCAACTGTGAGCTCAGCATGTGGCACCCAACAGTCAGCTGAGCAGCGCTCCCACTGTGGGAGCGCACTGACCACCACTGAGCATCTGCCCCTTGTGGTCAGTGCACGACATAGCAACCAGTCGACCAGTCGTCTGGTTGTTTGGTCACTTAGGCTTTTATTTATATACTAGAGGCCTAGTGCACAAAATTCATGCACGGGGGTGTGTGTCCCTCAGCCCAGCCTGCACACTCTCCAATCTGGGACCCCTCGAGGGATGTCCGACTGCCCGTTTAGGCCCGATCCTACCAAACAGGCAGTTGGACATCCCTCTCACAATCCAGGACTGCTGGCTCCCAACGGCTCGCCTGCCTGTCTTCCTGATTGCCCCTAACCACTTCTGCCTGACAGCCTGATCACCCCCTAACCACTCTGCTGCCAGACTGATTGATGCCTAACTGCTCCCCTGCTAGCCTGTTTGCCTCTAACTGCCCTCTCCTACAGGTCTGGTCACCCCTAACTGCCCTCCCCTGCAGGCCTGGTCCCCCCCAACTGCTCTCCCCTGCAGGCCTGGGTCCCCTGCAACTTCCCTTCCCTGCAGGCCCAGTTGCTCCCAATTTCCCTCCTCTGCCAGCCTGTTCACCCCTTACTGCCCTCCCCTGGAGGCTTGATGGCCCCCAACTGCCCTCCCTTGCAGACCTGGTCCCTCCCAATTACCCTCCCTTGCAGGCCTGGTCCCTCCCAACTGTCCTCCCCTGCTGGCCATCTGTGGCGGCCATCTTTGACCACATGGGGGCAGCCATCTTGTGTGTTGGAGTGATGGTTAATTTGCATATTACCCTTTTATTAGATAGGACTAGAGGCCCGGTGCACGAAATTTGTGCAATGGGGGGGGGTGTCCCTCAGCCCAGCCTGCACCCTCTTCAATCTGGGACCCCTCGAGGGATGTCTGACTGCCCATTTAGGCCTGATCCCGGTCGGACATCCCTCTCACAATCCAGGACTGCTGGCTCCCAACTGCTCACCTGCCTGCCTTCCTGATTGCCCCTAACTGCTTCTGCCTACCAGACTGATCACCCCCTAACCACTCCCATGCCAGCCTGTTTGCCCCCAACTTCCCTCCTCTGCTGGCCTGGTCAACCCTAACTGCCCTCCCCTGCAGGGTTGATTGCCCCCAACTGCCCTCCCTTGCAGGCCTGCCCCAACTGCCCTCCCCTGCTGGCCATCTGGGGGTGGCCGTCTTGTGTCCACATGGGGGCAGGATCTTTGACCACATGGGGGCAGCCATCTTGTGTGTTTGGAGTGATGGTCAATCTGCATATTACTCTTTTATTAGATAGGATAGAGGCCTGGTACATGGTTTGCCCTGAAGGGTGTCCTGGATCAGGGTGGGGGTCCCCTTGGGGCATGGGGCAGCCTGGGCGAGGGGCCTGTGGTGGTTTGCTGGCCAACCATAGCCCCTGACGACCCAAGCGGAGGCCCTGGTATCTGGGATATATTTATCTTCTACAATTGAAACTTTGTAGCCTGGAGCAGAGCCAAGCCTCCTGCTTGCTCCGTGGTGGCAGCCATTTCTGTTTGAATTTATGTATCTTCTACAATTGAAACTTTGTAGCCTGGAGTGAAGGCCTGAGCTGGCCAGGGCTGCAGAAGCTTGGCTTCCTCCATTGCCCGGGGCAACCCTAGCCTCCTGCTCTTTGCAGCTCCGTGGCTGCTGCCATTTATGTTGGAATTTATTTACCTTCTATAATTGAAACTTTGTAGCCTTGTGTGGAGGCCTGGGCCGGCCAGGGTGTGTGGAAAGCTTGGCTTCCTCCATTGCCAGGGAAACCCAAGCCTCCCTCCTGCTCTCAGTGGCTGCAGCCATCTTGGTTGGGGCTAATTTGCATACTCACTCTGATTGGTTGGTGGGCGTGGTTAGTGGGTATAGCAGAGTGATGGTTAATTTGCATATTACTCTTTTATTAGATAGGACTAGAGGTCCAGTGCATGAAATCATGCACGCATAGAGTCCCTAGGCCTAGCCTGCGATCAGGACCATCTCCTGCCCGTTCGCCAGTCCCCAGTCCAGCCCCACCGCTGCCACCCACACTGGTTCCCCATTCACCATCCAGCTATCAAAAGAATAGCCCCCTCTATCTGGGTGCCTTGTGCCATCAAAGGGCACCTGGCCCTTTGCTCCCTTTAAAGAAGTAAAATAAGCAGCCTCTCTCTGCACCTGTCTCTTCTCTCCCTTGTGAATCCTTTCACAGCCGCGTCACCAGCCAAAACCCTAATAATGACGTGGGAAACTCAACCAGGAAGGGCTATGCCTGTGGGAGGAGGTGCAGGGAACCAGGGCTGCCCTCTTGCTCCTGCCCCACCCTCCCTGCCCCACTCTCCCTCCCTCCCTCTTCCCTGCACTGGCCCAGCCACCTGGCTTGGCCCCTCCCCCATCACAAACCGCTCAGCTCATGCTGTGGCCCCGCCCATCCCACAGGGAGGAGCATGCGCAGTTTCTTGCAGATGCAGAAGTGGCTGTGGAGAGGAAGGTGGTGGGTTCTTCCTGAGGAGGGTGTTTGTGCTTTAAAGCTGATGCTCTCCGTCCCCCTCCCAGCAGGGAAGGCTGAGGGGCACTGCAGGTGCTGAAGTCCTTGTTGAAGTCCCCGCTCTGGAGCCTCTCACAGTGGTGAGTCCACATCCTGGGAGGCTGCACAGTGGAGGTGCCATATTCCTTTTGGAAGAAATTAAGCATTGATCAGAGTCTGCAGGCTGGGAGGAGGGACCAAGAGGTCTACCTTCTACCTGCTCGCCAGTCCCAGTCCTGCCCCAGCCGCCACCAACCCAGTTCCCCATGGTTCCCTGTTGGCCATTCGGTAATCGGAGCCTGCGTGCTGTGGGGAGGGACCAATGCACCTCATAGCAACTGGTCAATTGGTCAATCCAGTCATACGCCAATATGGTCGCTGGCCTTTTATTATGTAGGATATAGATATGTAGAATATAATAAACAAAATAATTTAAAACACACACACACACACACACACACACACACACACACACACACAAAGCTCATAGATCCAGAGAATAAAATGATGGTTGCCAAAATGGAGGGAGATTAGGGGGCTCAGTGAAAAATGGAAGGAATTAAGAGGTAAAAATTGACAGTTATAAGCACAGTCCCAGGGATGTAAAGTACAGCAGATGGAATATAGTAAATTTATTATAATAACAATATATGTGTTAGATGAATACTGGAATTATCAAGTGCAATCACTTCATAAGTTATATAAATATCTAATCACTATGTAGTACACCTGAAACTAATATAATATTGTCATGTAATTAATTTTTTTCATTTTTTTATTGTCTAAAGTTATACATATGTCTCCTTTTTCCACAATTGACCCGCCCCCAAGCCATTCCCACCCTGAGCAAGCCCCCACCACCCCAGTGTCTGTGTCCATTGGTTATGCTAATATGCATGCATACAAGTCCTTTGGTTGTTCTCCAACCCTCCCCCCCCCCTCACCCGCACTTCCCCTACCATTTGTCTCTGGATCTATTCTTGTTTATCAAATTATGTTGATCATTATATCCCACATATAAATGAGATCATGTGATATTTATCATTCTCCGACTGGCTTATTTTGCTTAGCATAATGCTCTCTAGTTCCATCCATGCTGTTGCAAATGGTAAAAGTTCCTTCTTTTTTATAGTGGCATAGTATTACATTGTGTAGATGTACCACAGTTTTTTAATCCACTCATCTGCTGATGGGCATTTAGGCTGTTTCCAAATCTTAGCTACTGTAAATTGTGCTGCTATAAACATAGGGGTGCATATATCCTTTATGATTGGTGTTTCTGGTTTATTCGGATATAGTCCTAGAAATGGGATTACTAGGTCAAATGGAAGTTCCATTTTTAACTTTTTGAGGAAACTCCATACTGTTCTCCACAGTGGCTGCACCAGTCTGCATTCCTACCAGCAGCGCAGGAGGGTTCCTTTTTCTCCACATCCTTGCCAGCACTTGTAATTTCTTGATTTGTTAATGATAGCCATCCTGACAGGTGTGAGGTGGTATCTCATTGTTGTTTTGATTTGCATCTCTCAGGTGATTAACGACTTTCAGCATGTTTTCATATGTCTCTGGTTTTTCTGTATGTCCTCTTTCTAAAAGTGTCTATTTAGATCCTTTGCCCATTTTTTTATTGGATTGTTTATCTTCCTGTTGTTAAGTTGTATGAGTTCCCTGTAAATGTTGGAGATTAAACCCTTATAGGAGATAACATTGGCAAATATGTTCTCCCATGCAGTGCACTTTCTTGTTGTTTTGTTGATGGTTTCTTATGCTGTGCAGAAGCTTTTTATTTTGATGTCGTCCCATTTGTTTATTTTCTCCTTAGTCTCCATTGCCCTAGGAGCTGTGTCAGTAAAGATATTGCTATGACATATGTCTGCTATTTTGCTGCCTGTGGAGTCTTATAGGATTTTTATGGTTCCTATCTTACATTTAAGTCCTGTAGCCATTTTGAGTTTGTTTTTGTGTATGGTGTAAGTTAGTAATCTAGTTTCATTTTTTTTTTGCATGTATCTGACAAAATTTCCCAGCACTATTTATTGAAGAGACTGTGCTGACTCCAGTGTATGCTCTTGTCTCCATTGTCAAATATTAATTGAGCATAATGGCTTGGGTCGATTTCTGGGTTCTCTGTTCTGTTCCATTGATCTATATGTCTGTTCTTGTGCCAGTACCAGGCAGTTTTGAGAACTGTGGCTTGGTAATATAGCTTGATAGCTGGCATTGTGATCTCTCCACCTTTGTTCTTCTTTCTCAGGATTGCTGCAGCTATTCAGGGTCTTTTTTATTCCAGATGAATTTTTGGAGAGTTTGTTCTAGATCTTTGAAGTATGCCATTGGTATTTTAATGAGGATTGTATTGAATCTGTATATTGCTTTGGGTAGTATGGACATTTTAATGATGTTAATTCTACCAATCCATGAACATGGTATGTTCTTCCATTTGTTTATGTCTTCCTCTATCTCTTTTTTCAAAATCCTGAAGTTTTCTAAGTACAGGTCTTTAAGTTTATTCCTATGTATCTTTTTTTTTTTTTTTTTGGTGCAATGGTAAATGGGATTGTTTTGTTAGTTTTTCTTTCTGTGAGTTAATTATTGCTGTATAAAAAAGCCATAGATTTCTGGGTGTTAATTTTGTATCCTGCTACATTGCCAAAATCATTTATTAGCTATAGTAGTGTTTTTATGGCGTCTGGGGTTTTCTATGTATAGTATCATGTCATCTGCAAATAAGGACAGTTTCACTTCTTCTTTTCAATGTAGATGCCTTTTATTTCTTCTTCTTGTCTGATCACTATGGCTAGTACTTCTAGTACTATGTCGAACAGGAGTGGTGAAAGTGGGCATCCTTGTCTTGATCCTGTTCTTAGGGGAAATTAGTTTAATTTTTGCCCATTGAGTATGATATTAGCTGTAGGTTTGTCATATAAGGCTTTTATTATGTTGAGGTATGATCCCTTTATTCCCACTTTTATCAGGAAAGGGTGTTGGATTTTGTCAAATGCTTTTTCTGCATTGATTGATGTGATTATGTGATTTTTTTCTCT